>NC_040013.1:37616998-37922273 GCF_000972845.2 Larimichthys crocea | reverse complement strand
TAGAAGGAACTGTTTCATCTCCCTGTCAATCACAACTATGATTCCTTTTACAGTCCTTTATTTAGTGTAATACGTAGAATAAGTGTTCTTTCCTTTAAATGAAAAGTATGTAAAAATAGATTTCCTATCATTTTCTCTTGATAATTTTCATTCAGAACATTTCATTCATCACTTCTTCTTTGTCCACTTGTCCACTTGCAAGAAGCCATGTTGTTTATTCATGGTATGTCTTCTATGTGCAGACAGAAGCCCTGAGAAGGAAGTGGAAAAAAAGTGTCTCTATTCATTTATTTACATCTGTGAAAACAGGTAAATTTTTTTCATTAGGATCAAGTTTTTGTTGTTGTTGTAATGTTCATTTTCTGCCAAAAGAGGCTACGTACACCACTACCCCACATCAAGGACGCCTGATTCACAAAGTAACATTTGCAATTCTGAAACAGAAAACAGCAAACCTAACCTACATTACAAACCAAAGCAGAGAGCCCGAGCGGATTGACCTACAACTCGCCTGACCTGCAGGCTCAGGTTGACTTATTACTAAATATCATGGGTTCTGGCAGGCAGGTCAAGTGACAAAGTAGCGTTTTGAGTGAGTTATTAATAATTTACAAAAACATTGCCTTTCCTCTTCTCTTAACCTCACTCTGTCAAACTCTCAAACACACAAATATGCTAGCTAGAACACTGCTGCACATCCAGTGTGAATAGTGGATTTAAATAAAATAGTAATCTATACGTATAGGTCTATAGGTCTGTCTTCTTTTGACTGGTTTAATTTCCTATCCTGCATCATTGTAAGTGTATCCACTTCTGAAGTGAATCGTGCACCCTTTACATGGGGTAGTGGTGCACCCTACTAAGCCTCTCGTGGCAAAAATGAGCATTACAACAATAACAATTTTTTTTTTTTTCTTTTAACTGAAAAAAAGTAATTAACATTTCAAAAATGCTATTGAGAAAAATTCACCTCTTTTTCGCCGCCAAAAACTAAACTAAAAACTCCTTCCTTGCCTTTCAGGGGTTCTGTGCACTGAATCATCACAGGGCATGTATTAAATATGTCGTGCTCACACAGTAAAAAAACAAATGCACATTCGCAGTCCACATGATGTCAAACCTACTCACATCGGCCATCTTAGGGGATTGCTGTAAGCACCATGCATCATGTGCATATCCAATAGTCGTGCCTCAACACTGATGTTTGTTCTTCTTTTCTTTCTGTTGCCTCAGTGAAGAAGGAAAACGTGCGTGAGGGGAATTTGACAGTGATAGTGTGTTGAGGTGGGGGCAGCGCAACACTAAACCCAGCCACCTTATATGCACTGTGTATTCTGGTCAGGACTTAATGCTGATGGGAAGTGAAAGTCAACTTTACATTTCAAGGTGTGAAGGAAAATCCAACCCACTGAGATGCAAACTATCATCACGTACTCAGTCTGTGTACATCCCAAGTGGGCACAATCATCTATTCATATGTTTCTTTACAGAATACATTCATGTGTGATCATTTGTATTTTGTAGTGGTTGCTTGCAGTGTTGTGTTCACTCTCTATACATGTATGATTTGTGTGTTCAGGTGCCCGGCATCCCAGGGTTGACTCCATAGGGAATCTCCTTTACTCCTCACTGTCTGCTTGGACATGGTGTATCTGTGTTCGGACTGTCACTCCCGGTTGGGGCTCTGTGCCCCGATGTACTCGTCATGCAGCTTTAGTTTACCTCTCTTCTCTTCTACTACTGCTCTCTCTTTCTCTTTCTCTCACTCTCTTTTGCTGTCTGCTTCTCACACAGCCCCACAGCAGCAAGACACACAAACACTCACAGCACACAGAGGTATACAAGCACCAGAGCATTCATGCGCATATTCACATTCAAGTACACACACATGCATTACTCATTCAGTGGCACTCAAGGAGATATATATGACTGACAATATCTCAGACAGCTAGTAGCTGCCAGAGATGTGACAAAGTCCTGAGTCAGTCCAAACACACGTCCCATGTCAGTCTCATAGTAATAACGTTTGGGTTTCAGGCACTAAAGGAGTCATAATGCATTCACCATACTTATAAAAAAAAACTTTTGTAAATGACACCTGTGCCACACTGGATTTCACTTGGGTACAGTAAATGAAGAGGATAATTGAAATTTGACAGTTGTTGCCTTCATTGCTGACATCTACACGTGTAAATGCCTGTCTTCAGAGATGCTGTTACCTCAGGCTCAATAACACAACTGTCAAATACACTCAAGAATGGATCAACGGTTCCTGCAAATGTATAGATCTGTTTTCATAAGTGATGCCACAGGGATCAAATGAAACAAATAAAAACACAGTCAGCTAAGACAAATATAATGAACACACTGTGCTGATGAAGCCTCTAGAGACTGCATCCATTGAAGTTTGAAAAAACAGTTATTTCATAATGCTTGTTTAGGTAATATTGTGAAAAATTAAGACATCGGGATCTTCCCTTTGGATCTTGGCAAGCTTGGCAAACCACACTCAAGTGTATCTGACAATTGTGTTATTTAGCCTGGGACTGGCCTGTTTTTCCAGGCAGATGTCTCTAAGAGATTAAATATCAACGTGGCAATATCATCTGTGGCATAAATGCAGGAACAGATGTCTTGTATAGTGTAGACAAAGTAGGCATACTGTGCTGTGGCATATTGTTAGAAATTATAAGTAACACACAGGAGTGCATCTATGTCCTTTGAAAGGGTTTTATGTTCTTAGCAATGTTTTCCCTAGGCCAACCTTTCAATGTATGCCTCCCTGTGTAAACATGTCGAAATCACCCACATACAGTTTATTACCTACTGATATTATACTCCTTGAAACACACACCTTCAAATTTGAGGGCAAGACCTTTTTTTTTACCATAGACATAGATATCACCACAGTTGTTGGACTGATTCTTACCACCAAACTGCATTTGCCTAAAGTAGACATTGCAACTGCAAAGGTCAAGGTACTTTTATAGTGGTATATAGCTGGCTCTTTCAACAGCATTTTAGCACTCTTAATAATAGTTATTTTTCAACATGGCCTTGAATTTTATTAAAAATAAAGACAGCTTCTGCCTCTTTTCCCCATGATATGACCCAAAACGGTAAACTAGTAATAGTAGTCAGTTTATTTCATAATACAAAAATATTTCAATTTAAGGTCATGTTTCACTTGCCATAAAAAGGGAAGTGATTAATGCTATGTATCCGCTGTCCATAGTCTCAGCCTTGGGATTTATTTTGAAAATACTGTGCTACTAGGCTTTTATGTCTGGAAATGTCATTTGGATGGGATCTCTTCCATATCAGCATCAAGATTTATAAGCAACACTAGTGACGTGGATTCATGCATACTTTAGAAACCAGTTTATCATGAGATCTTTCTGGACGTTATATACCAAGTGTGTGTTCATGATCCACCTCCTAAATCCATGCTGCCACAACGAGTCAGAAATACGAGCGGGTCTGACTGAGAAGTTGCACTCCAGCTCTCTTTCTCTCTTTCCTCATTTGCAGCCTTGAAAAACAGCAGTTAACACGGAAATGGAACCAAAGTAGCGTTTCATTCCGCCCGTTCCTATCCTTTAGGCTGTGATTGAATTTTCCCGTTGCCTGCACAAAGCCAGTCCCCACAGGAGCATTGGCATAAATGCTGTTGGAAGCCTGCCTGTTAATCCGCTAAGGAGAAGCATGTGATGAGATGTATCATGTTCGTCATGCCCGTCGCATCAGACACACACAGACACTCACACGTCTGTCTGTTCAGCAGTGGAGGGATGGGTATGGAGAATGCCCATGATAGTGGGGAGAAAGCATCAGCTGACCTGTGGGAAATAAGGAGCACTCTCTGGTTAGTCTGACCTGCATCTAATACCAATCTCTCTGTGTTTGGAAGTGTAGCTGTAATGGCCTCTTTCTCATGACGTTTACTATCTACTGTATGTGGGAAAGCATGAAAGTGAAGGATACCAAAAAAGAGAAAGGGCGACGAGGGTGTGTGTCGCTGCAGGGCGGAACACAGAGACAGTGACTTTGACCCCAGAGACATACCTTGGCAGTTAAATACTGTCACACTTCTACCTCCTTCCTCAGTGAGTACACTGTGTGCATTTCATGTAGTCGTAGAGAAAGGCCTAGCGATACTGTCTAGAGGTACTGCTGACAATCGCACTGTCTCCATTAGATATTTTACATTCCTCTGAAAAGAGGTAGATAAGTTTCTCTCAAGATCAGGACGCTAATCAAACTAAAATGGTTTACCAGACTGTGCTCCAGTGTACCTATGAGTGTATGTATGTGTGCATCATGTGTGCCGCTCCTCGTGTTACACAGCAGGTCTTTGATGTGATTGACGCGATTGGACTTGATCCACTCTTTCATCAACATCAAATAAATAGGCAAAGAATAAATTCAGTGCTCTCGGAGCAATGGCACAAAGGGACTTAGATAGCCCGCGTTTACTGTGTGCGAGTGTGTTCACAGTAGGCATTTAATCACTGTACTATATAAGCACACAGCCTTGTGTTCTGTTATGCTAATGTTGCCTGAGATGAAAATACAGCATTATGCAACCTTTTTTCCTAAAAGATATCTTTATACATACATACATACTCATGTATATTTGCATGATAGTATAGTAAATGCAAAGAAACCATTTGTGTGTGTGTGTGTGTTTTTTTTTTTATCAACACGTTTATTGAACAGATCTGCCAAATCGAAGTGTTCATACAGAATGTGCGCAAAATATTCACGGTCAGCATGTTTTATTTGTTTTCCTTACAGTATTTCTTTCTGACAAATAAAGCAAATAAAATATTTTTAGGGTTATGTTTATACAACTGAAATAACTTGGTTACGGTCCTGGAAAGTGTGTGGGTTTGGTTAAATACTGAGACAGTCCGTGCTGACTTCAAGCTCAAGACAAGACATGTTGACTTCTTTGTTATTTAACCAAAACCAACAATCTAAACGTACCTAAACCCACACACACCTAAAACTTGACTTATTTCTATTCTAGTTTAAGGATGTCACACTTTTTGGACTGCTAAAAACCTTTCCATATTTGATCCGAGCATTGGCAATTAAAATTAGTAATACATATTTGGTAAGTTATATTGTTGCATTAAAGCTATAGCTAAAGCTCAAATTTTACACACCATAGAAAAAATTCCAATTGGCTCTCACACTTGCTCTTCAATTTGCAACATGTTTTCCATGCTTTCACTTGATCCAGAAATCATCAAGTATGTCTCAGCTCCTGGCAATCCTGATGTACTGACTGTCTCATTGTTCTGCACAAATAAGTCTTGCTGACCACTGACCCCAGAGAGGATTAACATAGCTACATTGCATGACACAGTCACACCCCACTGTTTACCAAATGTCTTGAGTCTGACATAGTCTCTCATTCCAGCAGTTTAACACTAAAACTGCCATACGAGGAGGTGGGGGGGATATGTGCATGTGAAATGCCTTCACCCCATTTGAATCATTATTTCCATACATGGTCTCATATCTTGTGCAATGCAAGATGCACTCACCTCTGTGTGAACATAAGCCTGTTCGCATAAATTTCGCTGAGAGCCATACAGTAGCTTTCAGGTCTTCTTGTATATGTGTTGGAGGAAATGTCCTCTGCCAGTGTTATTAGGCAGTCTGTGTGTTTGCTCCTAGTAGAATAAACACTATGGCTGCTTTGATAAACCATGAAGCCTTCATTTCACTTTGTATATCTGGGCTCCAGCCGAAACTCATCCGCAAGAAATTTGCTGTGCCGTTCTCAGAGAGATTGGTTTGGCTGTGTTGCTTTTTGAAAGGACTGGGGCTAAACACTGGGTCTGCATGTTAAATGCCAGCGCTCTTTCCTCCAGGGAGGTCTCTTAGCTCTTAATCGGCATTTTGTTTCGAATTTCAATTTACTGGAAAAAAGCTTTATTCTTTTGAATAATATGAACAGAGACAGAGTGAGGTCCCTCCTGGCTCCAGACTTTCTCGTAGCACACAGCTGGCCCCAGGGTCAAAACACGTGCCGTGTTACTGATACACGCGTCTGTATGTGTGTGCATGTGCGTGTCCATGAGCTCTCCATGGGTTTGAGTATACGTTCATAGCATTAAAAAAAAAGCAAGACGCACTTAACTTGGACCACTGTTCAGCGGAGCTCAGAGATCCTCTGAAGCTTAATGACTTATTCTAAGTGTTGTACTTAGAATTATTCAATATATTCATGTATTAAAATAAGAAACAAAAATGAAATAGTGACGCATGAATGCATATGTCTCGTGTCTGGGGAGTGTTTTAACATTTTTGTGCATGTATGAATGTGTGAGTGTGCATATGTGTGTGCTTATTAACCTTTTGCCCCTGTCTCTGCCTTATGTCTTCCAGGTCCCCGGTGCCTGACACTGGGCCACTTCACACATGCATGCACTGACATCACAGTACATAACACCCGATACATACAAAAACATGCAAAACCATAGCAAAAGTAATAATAATACTATTAATAATAATAATAAAAATAAATAAATAAATAAATAAATAAATAAATAAATAAATAAATAAATAATAATAATTAAGCCATACTGTTTGGCATTTGGCCTCTAAGCAACCTGTGTAATTACAGAGTTAAGAAAATCTTTCATAATCCATAAATTATCAGCAGTTTGGAGCAGAGACAAAGACTCTTTTGAACAATAACAATCACTCGCCTTTCATAAGTTTCCTATTTGTGTTCTAATTCCCTAAATACACATCTGTGCACATACTGTACTCACTAGGATATGTCATTCACTTCTCATTGTGTATATGTATGTGTGTGTTTGTGTGAGTACACGTACACTTCCTCGCAGGTATGTGTGTGTGGGAGTGTGTTCCAAAATAAAACAGTCCCAGAATACAAGTTTGCTGGAAGCGGTGCAATCAAGGAGGGAAACAATACAAACAGATGGAGCCATCGCTCCCAACAACACACACACACACACACACACACACACACACACACACACAGAGAGAGAGCCACCACACACAGATGTCCGTAGTTTCAAAGGTTGCTATCAAAGCATCTACTGGCACCATGCTCCCCCATTAACAAGGCAGATGGTCTTAAACAGTTTTGTTTGTTAGACTGACAAACACCCACAGATAAACTGTAACACATCTGAACACCCACACACATTTGCACCAGGTACTGTAGCTTAGTATCCATATGCCATACTTCCTCTTCAGTGAAAGAGAGCAGTGTCACTTCTCTGGAAGAGAATGTTTTTCTAATTAAAGGGAGAGCCTGTTTCCGTCTAACTGCAACAAAAAAAAGAGAACCTGATGAAAACTATTTGCTACATCCAGCTAACTTCTAGGAACAACTAAAGACCAAGTCTGGCTGGTAGATGTATTCCAGCAACATTTATCTTTTGTGTAAATCAAAGTAATATGCACAACAACTTCTTTTCCAATGATAGCATAAATGATGCCTGATGCTAAAAGTAACCTTTACTACTTATTTACAAGAGAAAGTAAGTGAGGGTTTAGGAAAAACACCATCTATGATAGTAATCACTGGAAGGAACCACTGAGAGGATGAGTTCCTTCAAGAGAGACACAGAAGAAGTGACAGAAAGATGTATATTTTTATAGATTTTTGCTGTGGCTGAGGGATTGATCTAACATTTCCAGGAAACTGCCAGTCTCTTAGTTTTCATCAGTCTCAGAGTTCTACTGCTCTACCCATGTCTAACAAGCCCCAATGATATATCAGATTTCAGGTCTGGTTCAGGGTGTTTTGGACAACTGCCAGGTTATTAAAATTCATTTTTAGGAGAAGAAACTGGTCTCTGTGGCTGTGTGGCTACATGGTGACATGTTGTGAGCAGTATTGGGCAGAAACAGAAACATCAATTTACCTCAGAACACAGTGTTTTCCTGTGCAGGTCAGAGAGGTGAGCATGTCAGGCATTAACAAAAGCTAGAATG
Source organism: Larimichthys crocea (assembly GCF_000972845.2). Lineage (NCBI taxonomy): Eukaryota > Metazoa > Chordata > Actinopteri > Sciaenidae > Larimichthys > Larimichthys crocea. The sequence goes on along the minus strand of NC_040013.1, from coordinate 37,914,287 downwards.
TCCATTTCAGGTATAAAATGTAATGTCAGGTTTACGTCTATTGTGCTACACAGTTGTTCACTTGGACACCGTTAAGAATAAAGACTTCAATCTCAAGAAATCTCATCCTGGTTAAGTAGAGATCTAAAAGTTTCATTTAGAAGCTGGGCTCTAGCTTCTCTTTAATACCCTATCTGAATGTGCATATTGGACACTTCTGCAGCAAGCAGTTTACATTCAATTCCAATATTCAGTGCAGAAGGAGGGTGCCTTTTATTTAGCGAGGCAGAAAGTAAGGATGTGGAGGTCAGGTGGATGGACGGACTCATAACATCTGATTTAAAATTATGGATCTACAGTTAAGTCCAATTGACCCAATTGCCTCAAACAGTGTGTGCTTTGTCACGTCCTAGTTTTTTTTTTTTCTCTCTCTCTCTCTGTGACCACAGTACTTCTCTTAACTATACTGGGACGTTAAAAAAAAAAAGTAAATAATTTAAAACATGTTGGCGCTGAATTGTCCAATAGCAAAGTTCTGTCTGTAATTGGCTTGTGGATTATGAATTGGGACTTGAATGATGAATTGGACAAATTGGAATGTTGTGGCTTCTGAATACAGAGTTATGTATCTACATACATTATTAACAGAGGTTAGAATACATCTGAGATCTGAGAAACCAACATTATGAAAAATATCAGCAGCAGGTTCACTGCTACAACTACAGAGTCCAGTCACAAAGCTGGATTCAGTGGAACCACGGTCCTACTCCTGTGATTAGATATGCAGCACTGATACATTCCAGATAAAAAGGGTGTGAGTCCTGTGTTATAAAATGGCCTTCAAGTGTATTTCAATAACAATATCATTATTACAGAGGTGACAACAGCACACTGACATTATGAAGTGTATGCATAATTTTCATCCATTATGACCCTTCTGTCGTTATAGGTCTTAATAGAAAAGCCCTCTGGGATTCTGAAGGCACGCCACTCTTGATCCTTATTGATATTCTGTGCCATGCGCTTAAGAGGTGAAGAGAAACTTTGGAGTTACAGTTTGTCAAAGAGCGCATGAACCCTGGACCATAAGGTCAGGTCAATGTGTGCCAAACTCTCCAGCAGACAGGTTTGTTTGTGTGCTTGGGAGAGTCAAGCACCGCTCGCATTCTGATAGAGAGCTCGCTTACTCTATTTCGCTCACGCTCAGTGGCTCTCTATACCTCTCTATGTGTCCCGGTAGCAGTCAGGTGGAGTAGAGTAAGGGGGAGAGGCAGGGTGGGGGTGTGGAAGTGGGGCAGGGGGATCTGGTTGAGGGGAGGTTTCAATCAGTGAGCTTGGCAGTTGTTCCTCAGCGGTGGAATGCCAGGTCACTGCTCCATTCTTTGTTCTGGGAAGTTTCTCTCTGAGCTGCAGCTCTGCTGAATTCACTGGACTACTATCAGATGGCAGAGTCGACCCTGGTGGTATGGTAGAGGAGCACAAGGGGAGAGAGATGGAGACGGAGGGAGACAGGCAACTATTAAATAGAAGGGCAGAGCAGGTCTTGCCAGGCCCAGGGCTCAGTTCAGACATTTATAACAAGCGACTGAAAACAGTGCTGATTTACTGGAATCCCCTGCCCAGTCTGACAAGTCAATTCTGTTGGAAACATGGTGTAAACAAACCAAATCAGTAAAATCTTCCCGCTGAAAGTATCTGCGGGACTTTCCCTGTCTCGCATTTTATTTGTTCTCTCTCCGGCACCCACTGCTGGCACCCAAAATATGATTAACAGTGTTTGTTATGTTAAAGCATTAAAATAATGAAAAATGTAATATAGCCTCAAGCATAAGAGATGATGCATTGGTTTTCTTTTCTTTTTGCTTTTTGGTTTCTTAATATTTACTATAATATCAAAAACCACAGAACCGTGGTTCTTTTGAATTTAAGCTGAGAAAAAGTGAGATACAGAAAACAACACTCTTTAGTGTCATCATTCACTTGTTGTTTGCCCAACCACTCGCTCTGTCCTTCTCCCTGTCACCTCTGTATTAAGGATGTCACACTTCCTGGAATGGAAAGGAAATGCTGACAGTGAAAGTAATCCCGGCTTTGCGTTTCACCCAAAACATATCTGCCAAGAAAATCAGCAGTATATAAACATATTTTGGAGGAGACAAGAGCTCTCTAGATATGGGCGATGTTCCTTGCTGGCTTTGCCCCACCTATCTCCCACAAAGTACTTAAACAATGTGTTGAGTTAGGTCTCATCAGGGGATCTAAATTTACACAAACAAACCAGGTTAGTGAATGTCACAGCAGCATATTGCTCAGTTTTTGTTTTGTTTTTTAAGATATATATATATATTGTGCCTTTTTGAGCTTTATTTGATAGAGACAGCTGTAGAGTGACAGGAATGTGGGGAGAGAGAGAGAGAGAGACGGGGAATGACATGCGAGAAAGAGCCACAGGTCGGATTCTAACCCTGGGCTGCTGCGGCAAGGACTGATCCTTTGTACGTGGGGTGGTTGCTCTACCAACTTAGCTAAACAACACCCCATTACTCAGTTTTAATATAACAAAATTCAAAAGTTGTGACAAATATATTTGAGAGTGAGTTAAGCCCTTTCAAAGTGACACATATATGCACAGAAGAGAAGATGTCAGTAAAGAAAGACAGCTATCTATTAGTTCATTTTTGCAAGCCCACTGAAAGCCGCTAAAACTATCTCTCTTCCATATTAAAAAAGACACAACTTCCTGCAGAGTAAGATATATATTTTATGTTTAAGTGATGGATTCACAGTCTGACTTTTCAGATTTTAATGAGTCAGTTATATCATTATTGAACTAAATGGCTTAATCTTGTGTGTATCTGTGTGTGACAGTGTGTGAAGGCCACCACTGGCTGTGTGGGGAGTAATGAGCATGTCCTGAGTTAACTGTTCTCAGCCTGGTGGTGGAAACCAGATGAGACAGCGTCTACAGGAAGGACCTGAGCTGGCTCTCTTAAAGCAGAGTAAACTCTGTAACCCCTCAACCTAGACAGACTAACGGCCAGCTATGATTGTCAAGTAAAAGCATGAGTCAAGCGACAGCGGAAGGAGATGACATAAAAGACAAAGAGAGGGAGGGAGAGTGATGAAGAGGCGAGCGGAGGTGGCGAGTTTTAGAAGACAAAAGAAAAAGTGATAAGGAGAAATCTGGAGTGAAACCACAGATGGAAGAGAAACAAAGAAGAAAAAAGAAGAAAAAAGAGACGGCAGAAGACAGACAAATGGCAGAAGAAAAGCAGAGGAAATAGAGAGTTAGACAGAAAGGGAGTGAATAAGAGAGCGATAAGGGAGACAGAAGAGACTACACACACACACACAACAGCCTGGGCGCCAAACCATCTAAATTGAGTGCAAATAAAGAACTGCAGCAGTGTTTGGCAACCTTCCAATTGCCATGCAGGAAGTGTAAAGACGGGATGATTGAGTAGTTTTTGGACTAACAACATTCTGCCTTCAGATGAGCCGAACCCTCATCCCTCATCCCCCCCAAGACAGTCAGTTATTGGAGCTGTTATGAGCGATGATGTTAATTATGTATCTGACTATTTTTACACCAAGAAACAAGGGCAGATCAGATCATTACTGGGGCTCTGGTTGCAGACAGGTTGGCAGGTAGATGGTGTGATTTGAAAGTAGAGCAGACAGATGGGCAAGTGAGACCGTGATTACCAAAGGATGAGAGATGATTGCAGTAGAGATAGCCACTGTCATTAATCAAACAATGGTCGATATGTTGCACCGTGGCAATGGCCTTGATGCATAGGCAATATTTTGAAGCTGAACACTGCTGATACAAGAGTTAGCAGCAATCATCAACATATTTCACAAAAAAATCAGTTCATGGAAAAAGAACAGGTACGTCTCAAAGTAGACTATATTTGAATAAGCATATAATTAGATTTGGTTAAAGAGGAATTCTCCCATGGGGGATTTCCTCAAGTATGCATAAACACAGCAGGGAACCTGGCTGGTAGTTTTATATTCTGTTTCATTTTCTAGACCAGGAGTTTGCCTGTGTGATTGCAGCTGAACACAGTCTAATAATGCTTATACAATGTAATTAGTGTCTTTAATATTTTGTAATGCATCATAGATCCATAGTCAGGGATGTTTTGGGTTGCCAGGTTGAGAAAAATCCATCAAGACACACAATGTGCTTTGTCCTTCTTACTATCTTTCTAGTTTTGCAGAAAGACCCCCCCCCCAAATGTTTTGTGTGACCACTTCATCATCTGGAAAAGAGCATAAAGTGCAAAATCTATTTAGTAATAGCTTAACATTTACAGCTGCAGAGTTAACAGCTTAAATCATAACCCTTTACTAATCACTTGTTAACATTTATACTGTGCTATTGAGCTGTAGAATAACATGAATGTAACACCAATACATCAATATCCATTGGCTTCATTCTATTAATTTAATTTGTCGTGATTGTAAAGTGGTTTATTCATCACTGTACTCTTTAACTCGCCTAAAATCCAATACTTTCAAGCCTTCAACTGCAGAAAAGCCCATACAGTAGCTGCAAACCAAATATATATTTAAAAGAAAAAACCCTGACCCTGTCATAGATAGATGGAATAGACAGTTGAAATTTCATGCTAAAACAACAACATACTGATCACTGAGTATTAGAAGTCGGCGGACCAGCAAACAGGTTTGTCTCTTTCTCTTACAGTCTTTCAGTAAAGTGGCAGTAGAAACATTGTTGAGCCTTGTCACAGACACTTTGACCAATCATCCGAGCAGAATGTTTTGGTCATTGATTTGTTGATTGTAGTAGAGATTAGAGAGATGAGAGTTTTCTCTGTGGTGTAACGGATGGACTTGTTTGTGTGAGTTTGTGATGTCTTGACCTGGCCTGGCAAATAAAGCACAGCTTGCTCAGACTCTCTCTCACACACACATACAAGCAAGGGTGTACACTCTCATAAACACACACAAGCTGAGACCATAGACCGTCTGCAAGGTCAAACCGATGGATCAGCAGCATCCCCTACTCCGCTCATCCTTTTCTCCATCTCTCCCCCCCATCCCTCTCTCTCCCTCTGTCTGAGCGTGTCACCTTTCAGCCCTGATCCTCTCCTCCCTCCCTTCCCTCTCTCTCCTCCCTCTCCATGTGTCAGTGCTCCAGGTCCCTTCCTCCCATATCACTTTCCTCTTCTCCTCTCTTCCTCTTCTCTTCATCCTCTCCTGGTGGGTCAACTTCTGACCTCTTGCCCTGACCCTTTGCTCTTACTCTGCTCTTCCCAGTAACACCAGCTGCCAATCTGGTTTGCCCATAGCAGTACTGCTGGAAAAGCCCATAGATGTAATCCAAATATAACAAAAGCTGAACCCCACTTGGAATTACAAGATTTTTATTTATTTGAACACAAAACATCTGTCATATTTAAGTTCCAAAAAACACAGTCTCTTTTCTTTCTGCTGTCAGACCTCTTTCCAGCTCTGCTACAAAGAAAATAAGCTCTAAGTTGCTATTTAAAAAAAAATGGGTATGCTGAATTCAAAGATAACATTTATAGTGTCCATTCTGGTCTCAGAATAGTGTCAAATGAGCCGAACAGACTTGATTCAGAGTCTATTTGACTTGAAACCTGATTTTTTTTGCATGGACAATTGACATACTTAATTGTCTGACTTGATTTAACTTAATTTGAAAGCAAATTACAATCATACTGATGTTTCATGCAAAAATATCTATTTTGACCCAGTACAATAGTGGAGCAATAAAAGCAATAAATATGATGACAACAGCATCAGAAGCCTTGCGTAGGCCTATTAACCACAATGGGGCTTAGAAAGACAATGAACGTGATAAAATGACAAGATCTCAAGGTATTCCCAGGCCAGAATAGATGTGAAATCTGACCTGTTCATGCTGCCTGTTCAAATCCATCTGTTTACAATGTGCATCTGATGATGCTTATGACCCATCTGAAAGCAGCATTATGGAACTATTTACTTTAAAATAATTGTAGTATAGTCGCAAATTAAAAACCCCCTTCATTAAAAAACCCCAGTGTTGTTTGAAGTGTAAGGGAGAAACTGCTGTGGCGGTGAAACACAAAAATATAGTCACATACTGTACTATATTCCATTTCTGCTATATTCTATAAATTGAAACCCTTAAATCTTATACAATAGACGTTAAACTGATCCAGGAAAGAATGTTATTGCCCCATTAGCAGCCAAGCTAACGAGCTTGCTAAATTACGTTAGAGTTGACTCAAACTTCCCCCAAGGACTTAAAACCAGAACTGTAAATAAGCCGTCTGCTTTATATTGCTGAAATATCACATCTACACCTTTTTTGTTCCTGTTAACTTCACCTTTCTTTCCCGGCTGCACCACATATTTGTCTATCTGAATGTTTTCCACACAGACCTCAGAACCACTCTTATCCTTCCAGTCCAGCCTAGCCCAGACCTGGCCAACTTATCACCCAGGCCAACCCATCTTCTCTCTATTACACCACAAACAAATTGGTCTGTTACACCTCTGTCTGGGCCCAGATTGCATTTCTCTTCTCATCCCTCACTGCCTAAACATTCTTTCTTCTTCACTGTGACATTTTCAGCTCCCTTTGTCCACACTTTCACATTGACCTCCCCGGTCAGACACCTTCTCCACCTTCATGTGTGCCCTCACTGCTTAACTGCCTTTAGGTAGTCAAGATTGAATCGTATATCTCTTTTGCTCCCTTGCATGCACACACACACACAAACACAAGTACACATCACATCACATCACATCTCTAGAGTGCATGTAAAATACCCATACAAAACTAAGAGTATTACTCATGCATGGGCAACTAGAGACACATCAGAGCCAAAGATAAATCAATCTCAATCAATAGTTTCTTTTATCAAACATAAGGGCCATTTCAATCGCTTTCAACTAAATAGTCCCAGAAACTAACTTAGGAATCAAAACAGCCTTTTGTGTATTGTTTGTGATTCTACCACATCTGAAGAACTGTACAGATAGTCAGTTAAACAAATAGTAGATTTAAAAAGACACAATTTTCACTCACCAAAATAACAGATATATCATACTGCACTGATGTGCAACTACAATATTTAAATGAACGTTGCAAAGTTGACTCACTTTGTAGATACAGTAAATGTTGTCACCTGGTATTTTAAGTCTTCCTTTATACCTCTGTAACTATGACAATGTGTACTTTAACAGAGAATTACGTGCTCTTGCCATAGGAAATCAATTTTTGAAGGTTTGTCGTCACTATGTGGTTGCCAGGCAATCAGCAGAGACTCCGGGAAATGACTGCATCCAGCGAAGAAATAGCCCTGTGCATAACCAGATTAAACAAACAAGATATGAGGGATTAATTAATGAGCTTTAGAGTTACTGTAGATTGGTAGGATTTTGTTGTAAGATAACCAGCTGCTGGCAGAAGCAGTATGTCTAGCGTACACATGTGAGCACGGTATCCGTTTTCTCATCTAACTATTGGCAAGAAAGCAAATAAGCACATTTCCCAAGAAGTCAAAGTATTTCTTAAAGACATTTCCACCACTCATCCTAATGTTGTATACAAGTTACAGTGACGGTACAGTGACACTGCTGGGGAATCTCAAAATTCTCTGGCTATAGCGAAGAACTGCACCTGGAGCAGAGACTTTCTGTGGGCCAAAGTTTCTGAGATCCTTCATGGTTTTATGGTAAATATGTAGTGAAGGATCCTTTAGAAATCACTTGTAATATGCGGTACACTGTATACGTATATGCATGTACGCACAACTGATGTTCTCACGTTCGTAAAGGCTGCTAACAACTTAAGTGTTTGGTTTACACAGCCTGAAATCTGCTGAAATCTTTTTCCACTTGTATTCCCTCTGTGTTTTTGACCAGACTCAGGTCACATGTGAGGTCTCGCCAGTGAGTTAAAGTCTTAACTGTAGCTTTGGTGTTTCTTCCAATACTCTCCACTGAGTAAAATGATTTAACCACAGGACACTATCGGCTTTCACTGCAGGCAGAGACACAGTATGACAGAAATACTCCAGCATTTACCAACATATATCAAACCACACACCCACATAAACACTTATGATGTACTCATGTACCCACAAACACATGCCCAACCACTCCCCTGAGTTTGACGACCATTATATTGAGCTATGAAATAGAGATTTGTTCCTGTTGACTCAAATCTGTCAATACAGCCTTTTAATCAAACAGTCTTTCTCACCCTTTTACTCTCCCTGCCTCCCACACAGTCTCCCAAAACAAACATATCGACTGAGATTTCAGAGAAGGATAAGAGCGAGCGAACAAGTATAAACTTGGTGCAGTGGCAGGTGATGAAAGTCTGACAGACATGTACAGTCAATTTTAGGTGTGTGCTGTGCTGGGCATTGGATCCGTCCTGGTTCTGTGAGGCTGCATTAATGTTCTGGCCTGAGCAAGGTCTACGCATGTATAAACATAGATGTGCACATGTTCGGATGAGTGTTCATTCATTGTCGTGTTTTCTCAGAGGAGAGACAGAAAGCCTCTGTAAGCACAGATGAAAGTCCTATAACAAGGGCAGACACAAAGAGGGTTACATGGGTTAATACAATATGGGACTGAGAGTTGTAGGATGTATGGGAGGAATGCAAATGTTTCATTTCAAAGTGACCTTGAGGTAATTCAGAAACCCAGCAAACATACTGTATATGTATAGGTTTTGAGCTCCTTTTCTTTACGAAGTTACAATATAAGACAGTCTAAATAAAACAGTATTTGGAATGAACAGGTTGAGACTGTTGCTTTGTATCCTGAAAGAAAACAGATATATTTTCTCAGATTAGCATTGAAAAATGGCGCAATAATCAGTCTGGGTCACAAGATATAAAAAAAAAACACCACTTTTTAAATAAATATGGCTCCCAAGAGTAAAATCTGACAAGAACAGTAGGGCCTAAAGTGATCTCCATTTTTCATCAGTGCACTATTCAAGCTGACCATAAAAAGCTCACAGTGGAAGTCTACATGCTGTGCCAGGATCCTGCCTGCCTCGCAACACCACACAAAGAAGAGACACAGTGATGTTTCCGTATGGAGCGTGGCCATGGAGCTGCAAGATAATCAACCCCATGGCTGCCTGCGCAAGCTTATGACTCCCTCCCACAGCTAAAATAAAGCAGGATGTCACCACTTATCTGTGACTGCCATACTCATGAGAAGCATGTCAAGTTTATTTACACAGACAAAAATCACAAGATTGAGAGAAGAGCTATGCGATCGATAACGCATAAACACCTTATATTCTACAAAATGACATAAAACACGCTTTTTTCTGAAAACAGATGGAAGAAACCTAAAATGCAGAGACCCTCATACAAGACAACAGAACCAACATGCAATAAGAAGAACACAGACAAGAATTTCAATATTGGGAAACAGATATTTATGATGCTCATACATTTCCTTCACATGCATTAAAAAAAATTCCGCTTTTAGGTAATTTCATTCAGTTTGCATGATACAGTACATGCCTAATATGGATTTATTAAAGTGACAAAAATAAATTATTCACCAGGCACACTCCAAGTACAAGGAATGTGACTTATTATATATAGAGATAATCTAGTGAGGGGACCCAGGTCAGGTAGAGGTTCACATTCTTTATTCATGCTCTTCTTGTGTTCATGAAAAGCTTTTGAGGAGTGTTGTGGAGAAAACTCACATACATTACTACTGCATTCGTGTGAAGCTCAGAACATTTACTACGTGATCATAACAAAGTGCAGGATGGTCGGTTCCATATCTGGTGATTTGGTCATGTACTGTAACAGTGATATAAGAATGGTTATAAGATGCCGTGAAGATTTTGAGTAAAGTAAAGTCTCCATGTTTTTATTTCACTGTGTTTTTGGGTGTATGGTGTGTGTGTGTTTGCTTGACTTCGCCATAATCTGAACAAGGAAACCTGAAAACTGACTGACTAATGTTGACTGAATGTTATCTGGCGTAACAGGAACATCCCAGACATGATACTGCTGAGGTCAAGACCTCCCCAAAAGATGTTCCCACACTGTGTTTATGCAGTTCTATGTGTGTTCTTCTATTATATTACATTTAAATATATATGTATGTATCACTCAAAACATGACAGGAGGAGAGAAGATATTGATTCACACTTATCACTGAAATGAACTTACGCTTCTCTAATGTTCAAAATTCCAACAGATTTTTAGGTGTTACAATAGTATGAAAAGCAGCCTAAAGATATTCAGTGTGCATATTAGAGTTAGGTCAGGGGTCAAGGTAGGGCTACAGAAACTAATTAATTGACACCCACTGACATCAGCTTGTTGTCACCTAATAACTATACAAAGAAATTACTCTTATTCATCATTTTGTATTGTTGGAAGGATAATTTAACATTTTGGCAAATACTCTTGGCACTTGACAGTTTCTTACTGAGAAGACTGATACCAGCACTCCTAAACGCTCACGTTATATCTTGTGTATTTAATCTGTACAAAAATCCTAAAACTTGTAAAACTGATTTATTTAAGAGGGGTTTTGTGCCAGACTATTTGTTGACCTGGTGAAGTGACTATCTGGATTCGTCACCATGAGTCACTAAACCAAGAGAAGTTCCATAGTTAGTGTGCCTTAGTCAACAGTTTCCATAGTTAGTGTGCTTTAGTGGTGCTGGGAGGTATATTTTGTTCCTTTGGAAAAAGCCAGTGTAGCTATCTCCCCCTGCTTACAATCTTTATGCTATGCTAAGCTAACTGTAGATTTATATTTACCATACAACCATTAAAGTGGTACTGACTTTTGGCAAGGTAGCAACTATTTATTTAATAATATGTGTGTCATTTGAATCATGGAATAAACTACATAACCTCACCAGTTGTTTAGATGAAAGGCTATTGTGAGGTTCTTATTAGTAATAACAGTTTAAATTTTGTGTTGTCTTGTCATTTGCAAGTGGCTTCTTCAAGTGTTACTTACATTTTATCATGTTACTCTGTGCTGTGTGATGCTAATTACTTACAAGTGTAAAAAAAAAAAAAAGATAAAGGAAAACGGGTTTACCTCAGTGTGAGCCAAATACCCCAGACCAGCATTCACCAGCTTACCCACAGCACATAAACACATTCTTCCACTCTGATCACAGAAATGTCTCTCCCCATGAAGGGCAAAAATACTGCAGATGAAATGAGAAAGGAAAGGGTGAGGGCAATTCCACTGCATTGTTTTAGTTTAGTTTCATCGTGACTTTGGTGACCACTTGTGGAGTCATTACAGCTGCAAAACATTTTTCTATTACCTTTCCATGATTCAGATTTGACTAAACTTGCTTAGATGTTAAAATATAGTGGTATTTCAGATGAGGTATCTATGGTGACTATGTGGTTGGTACATTGGGAACATATTTTTATTTTTGGCAAGCAATAACGTGAATTGTTTGTACTACTATAACCCAATTTGACATTACTGGTATTTCTTTTCAACTGGAATGATCGTCCACAAGCGCTTAGGGATTAAAGGGCACCAGCTGTTGGCACCATCTGATAATTAGCATCCAGAGTTCAATTACTAAGGGAGTTGGTATTGTATCTACTGTAATTGACTGCGCAGGGAAATTAACAAACACAGTGGGAGATATATATTGTTTCTGGATTAGTGCAGCACAGTTTTATGAATATATCTAGAATCCAACGTGAAATTGATGCAAACGAATAAGGATTTTACCAGCTGCAGGAGGTAACTATTCAGTATAGGGTTTCAATGAGACAATACTCACTGTACCTACTGCCACATCTGTCTGGATGGATGCCATACCGCAGCAGACCTAAATAATAAGCAGCATGTCAAGTTGGGAACACTCAAACTCCTATACCTAAATCTCTGAGGAGCACTAATGTAAACAAAACTTTTAATAATTTGATGAGTTGGTATCCGGCACAGTTAATTGCCTCATCATGTTGTCTCACTGGATTCAAGTAGTAATGTGTCATCTTTATGCATGACAATGAAAAACACAGATGTGATTCATCTGCCTACATATTATCACACTACATACAGTATTCCCTGTCCTTTTGACAATGTATTTCCCCTAGTGTGATGGAGCACTTGAGCATGGTGTTAGTGCTACTCAATATATCTTCACTCCTAATATTTGACTCCTGATTACAGTCTCTAAGTTGTATGTTTGTGTAAGTATGCGCATTTGAGTACTGTACATGCAAAGCAAGATTTCCACAGTGTATTGTGTGTGTTTTCTTGCACACAGTGTGTCTACAGCTGATGGAAAAAGCTCTAGGATTGGAAACAGAGAAGGTACATAGAAAATGTTTGCTAGATGAGAGGAGACTGTGAAAACATGAGCAGCACCATTTAGCGTACTGTAAACTGACAATTACAATTTACATTTTTTTAAATTTACATAGTTTGTTTACAAAAAACAACTTTCGACACTTGCACTGTTGCTGAATTTAGTTGTTTGTTTGGGAGGGATCCACTTTCAATTTTTGATGACATTTAGCGAATGTTCTCATGAAATATAATCTGTACCTTATTCCCTTTGGACAATAACTTCTGACAGATGAATGCAATGCTGTAATGACTTCACTGACTTGTTAAATTAGCACCAACTTCAGAAACATTTGTTTATAAAAAACCTTTAAGTAATTTGGAAAACACATTAACATGTGTTTCCATTCTGGTTTTTCGGTTCACTTTCCATGTTGGAGTCAAATGGCATGCTCACACGAAATGGAAATTATAAATGCATATAATTTAGCTATTGTTAACGGGACAACAAAAACATGTGCATGCACACATTTCACTTAATAAATCAACTTAATGAATAAGTGTGATCCATAGATTGATCCATAGTCAATATTAATGTGCTGTCCCTTCTTAAATCATGTAAAGCATTGAATGTTCTCTCTCATGGGTTGTTTGGAAATGCTGTAAACACACAGACGTTACTCTTGTTTGCTGCCTCTGATTATTATTACGCGTCATTTCAAACTGACCAAATTTACCAGGACCAAAATCTTTAAAATGATCATTTTAACAACATACAGTGAAGACAAGAGTTTTAATCTAATCTGATTCTAGCATCATGAAGAGCATAAGTGTCCACAAAAATGTCAAACATTTTCTATACATGCTTTCCTACACAAAAAAGATTCATTTGCCTATTTTGAGAAGACATAAATTGCACTATCTGTGTTTCTCTGTCGGGTCGGAAACCAATACTCGAAGGCTGTGGCCGCCTGTAGAGAGGACCCTGTACTTTCACATTTCAAACCCTCATTCTGATGGTGATACCTACCGCTCGCTCTATAAGATGATGGTGATAGTAAAGATGAACATGATGACAGTGAGAGTGATGGCGGCGCCAGTGGTGGTGATGGGCATGATGATGATCATGTTCTGCTATTGCTGCCAATGACAGTGTTGTGCCTTTCACAGGTTAAGAGAAGCACAGCAGATATGCTGGTTATATCAGGTTGACAGTAGGGGTCCAGGCCAGCAGCAGCAGAATAGGTGAAATCACATTAAGTGGAATGAATGTGATTGGGCCCCAGGCTTGTCATAAACACACAGGCCTCCAACCGTTTCTGGATTACATCGTGAAGGGCAGCGAAGAAGGATCCAGAAATTGCAAGCAATTTACTGGAGGGTGTGTGGAGGTAACGGTGTATATGGACTTGTGTATATTTAAATTTAGGAATGGGAGTTTCTCTACTATGAAGTTTGAACGATAAAACAGACATACATAAGACCTCTTAAAAAAGAAACATGGCAGAAAAGCATCACTTCTAAACTCCAGAAGCACGTGGTTTTCACCATGAGCAAAGAACACTTTGAGCCCCAGCTCTACTACAACTGTCTAACAGGCTCTTAAGTGTCACCCTGTCTTGTAACGACACATGCACTCCGGTGGATGTCTCCATCTCTCTGTGTCACTTTGGTTCTGACAGCTTCTCTTTAGACTCTTATTCTGTGGATGGAACCACTTTTCTGATCCATCAATCCCCGAGAAGACGAGACGAGAGGACGGGGGAGGAGAAAAAGAAGACAGAGAGGAAGAGTGTAGTGGATGAAGATGAGAGCAGACTTGTCAGACATATAGTGTATCTTTCTCTGATTAAAATAGCACGTTTTGCAACGACACGCCATGCTGTGAAGCTGCGTGGCTATGTGAGGGCCCTGGTCGATAGCACTCCACCACAGCGGAATATGAAAAGTATTGATCTGCTTTTTACCTCGGACAGCTTTGAGCACAACGCCTGTGATGTTTCTGTAGCCAACCTTCAAAGTCAATACACTTTTCTCTACATCACTCTGACATGTAAAGAAAAGGAAAAGAGAGAAAAAGAGATTCTTGTCATACCAGACAGAGAGCTGTGTTATACTGTAAACTTTGTGTCAACGAGGTCAGGCTGGTTGATGTTATTTACCTCATGGATTTAATGCAGTGGAAGGGGACGGATAAGGGTGATGAAGGTTTGGGTCAGATGAAAGGTTAGAATCAGAGAGAGACAGTTTGTGGCAGGGTGGGACAAAGGCTGGGTTTAAAAAGATGAGGGTTTGCGAAGGCCACAACCCCATGTCTTTCACACATGGACACATGAGGGTCACGTTTCATGTTTGTGAATTAGCCAGGCAAGAAAAACACACAAAATGTTTTTATATAGAGAAAAAAAAAGACTTCTAAACAGCATTAAGCCTTCAGACTGTGTAAAAATCAATGGAATCAAGAAGAACTGACAGGCACATTTAAGGGTGTAGATCTTGTGGAAGAGAATCCTCCTCCACAGAGAGACCTACTGAGAGCAACACACTCGGGACAATGCTCACTGTTAAAGCTTGCTGATCCTGGATCAGAGAGGGAGGAGGTCTGCAGGGAGTAATACAGAGAGACAGACAACCAGAAACCACCGGAATAACAGATCACGGAGCAGCCCCTGAGATCACACAGAGCTTCTACATTCTTGGAAAAAAACACAGACAGACACAGAGGGAAATCAAAGACAAGACGCTTTTCCTTGTTGAGCCTTTTCTCTCGATATTGCCATTGTTCTCGTGCAGTTTAGTGGTGACATTAAAAGCTACGTGGGGATACTTGTATGACACTGAAGTCACCACATTCACTCCGAGGTCTGTCAGCCTGATTATTTCTCCTGGTTAGCGACATCAGGTCTATTCAGGGTGAGGAAGGGAGAAAACAGAAAGGGACTGTGATTAGAATTGAATGAGTAAACGCACCAGGGTGGCTGAAAATTGGACACATCTGCTGTGATCAGAGGAAAGGTGTGGCTCTGCGGACCTCTAAGTAGCTGGATTAACCACTGGCCACGGGGCTATTGATGTTATTGAACTGACAGGCTGATGAATGGAGTCCTTCCGCGAGGTGTATGAGTCTGCCACTATAGTTGGTTAACATGTTCACAGGCCTAGAAAATATAGAACTGCCAGCAATTAATCTTGAAAGAAAAAGATTTTTGCTCGGGAGCCTTTGATTATTTGGGGGAGAGTCAAAA
Organism: Larimichthys crocea; assembly: GCF_000972845.2. Classification (NCBI taxonomy): domain Eukaryota; kingdom Metazoa; phylum Chordata; class Actinopteri; family Sciaenidae; genus Larimichthys; species Larimichthys crocea. The sequence continues at coordinate 37,898,745 of NC_040013.1, read as the reverse complement.
TTTGCATGATTAACAGGAAATGTTCCCTGAGGCCAGAAACTTCAACTATACTCAGCTAACAGTAATTATCCATGTTACAAAGGTTAACCTGCCGTCTGCTGCCAGATGTTTTTTTCAATATGCACATCTTTTTAAAAGAGATCACTTTCAATTACGAATGAATGAGTGAGGTGCACGATCAAGTTCCATTGCTTTGTTAGATTTAAAGTGCACAGTATACACTATAGGAAGGATGCAGTTGTTGGTTCTCATATTTCCTAATAAAATAATTTCCAAGTCGTTATTTCATGCTGTGCAGCTGTTTCGCTTTGTGCAGCATCACTAATCTGAGCTTGACAGAGTGAGAAAATACTTTCCGTCTTTATTTAAATATCCCATCCTGCAGACATAGCTCTCTCTTGACTGAGAGTCAATTAGACAGTCAAAGATTCACTCCAATTACTTTCTTTATCTAATGTGTTGAGTTCATTCTGTTCGCTTAGCACAATGTGAAGTCATTTGGGGAAGCTTATAGTGAATTAAAAGCATTTCAAATGTGTTCATGTTTCTGTAGAGTACCTAAAATGGTACAACTAGCCTAGGATTATTTCAGTCAGTTTGAGTGAATGTTATACCACAGTGTTTATATATTACATAGTAAGTTAGAACTTACGTGTTTAATTTTATTCCTCCTCTGTTTCAGATTGTGGGAGGACAAATCTGCTGCTCCACACATGCACCTGTAGATCTGAAGAAGCAGGGAATTCTTGATCCTTTTGAAATTTTTGTTGACCTTTTATCCATGTAATCTGTATTTAAACAGTATTTCCATTGTGCTCACTCTTTATGCCCAGATTTCACTTTCTAGTTGTCTTACACTACGCGCTACACTATGTGGGTGCAAACATGCATGTGTGCAAACACACTCTCTCGCTGTTTAATCACACACAATCAAACAGACAACAGGTGCAATTTGTTATTTTCTAATATTTACATGGTTTAGCTAATCCAATGATAAGGTCAGGAGGATTACTCATATTTGTCTCTACATTCCTCCTCCTCCTTCCTGACATGGAGAGACTAGATTGAGCTCCTCAAGTGAACTGCAAATCATTTCCCATTCAAATAAGCAGCAATCCTGACCACAGCTGACCTGGATCCTCCCAGTTACAGAAAGCAAATCTTGATCATCTGCATGACACAGTCTTAACAAAGCACACCTGCTTCCTCTTTGATATATAGGCTAGAAGAAAAATTTAAGCCAAAAACCAGTCATGGAAACTCAGACACACAAGGACAAGCCAAAGAGATGAAAGATATAGAAAAGATCCAGAGTGGAAAAAAAAGACCTGTTGAACAACAGCAGGCGAGTTCATCTTCTTTTATGGAAATGATCTGTTATTGACCACGGGGAAAGCACAGAACACACATTCCAGTGAAACATTAACTTGGCTCCCAAACAAAGCAATCAAGCAAATCAGATACTGGCGATATTTCAGTGACTATTGCTTCAGCTCTTATTTCTTCTTTACCTTGTTTTGACCCGGTGTGTCTTATCTTATCTATGTTAGCTGAGATGGATGGGGAAGAAGCTGTCTTTTGTTGATTTATGCTTTTATTACTGTTATTACAAAATTATTACTGTTTGTGGTTCAGCTGGGAAATTCAAACATTTTCCACTGCGGATAAAAAGTGACATGTCTATATAAAAACATAAATTTGGAGCTTATTAAAGTATTAGATTTAGCTGAGAGAGTTGTATTATTCCAAAGAAAACCTGAAACTTGGTGAATTGGTTTGGCTGAGTTTATTAAATGTAAAAAAAAAAAAAAAAAAAAAAAAAAAAGGTTAAAATCTCTGGCTAAAGTTTGTCATTTCACACTTCACAAAATATAGAGGCTGTAATATTTTACAGCTGACGATTAAAGGTTCCCCCATTTCTGTAAAGACAACACAATTAACTTCATTTACTTTACAGTAATTAGACTACTTACTGATCGAATGAGGTGTCACTATGAAAATTGGAATCTAATTCTTTGCAGGTTCTATATTCATTCTTCATTGACCAGTTTGTTTTGTTAATTCAGGCGACAGCACTGATTTGACACAACGTTGACCTCTCATCTAAAATAAGATTGTTTACATAAAAAAAAATCAGAATCTTAGAAAAATAAGAACGATGCAGAACAAAGGAAAATACACAAACTATTCTGAGGAACAGGAAAACAATTCTCCAAGTCTGTCCCTTCCTTCTATTTCCTTTTACTACAAACAGCAGGATCTTAAAAAAAAACTCTGAGAATAGCTGTGAGGAGACAGGTTGTCAGTGTTTTAACCACCGAAATTCATTTCCTGAATAGTGGCTTTACATGTTGTTTATGGCATTACAATAGTGGGAGCTGGACAAGCAGACAAGATCCCTGAATGCTCCTCATGTATTGTACGCCTATATGCACAGACACTGGTGGCCATGCCTACACACACAAATACACTCGCAGTCTGGCACTGATGCTGGTGCCAGTGTATTGTTCAACATGTTTAGTTTTGCGATATGAATCCTGCCTCCTTTTGATGAAGTCATTTCTGGCTGGAAATGAGCGACATCACACAAAAGCAACAAAAGAAACTTAGAGAGACGTGCATGGACGTCACGTAGCCACGGTGTTGACATGCAGACATTTAGCTAATTACACTGAGGACTATACCAAAGGACAATACAATGGAGCCAAATACAATAAGCAATGTGTCTTCAGTTAACATTGTGACACTCCTATTGAGCATGGTGAGCAGGTCATTCAGAGAGTGATACAAAAAAACCTGAAGCCTACTCAAAAAGCTTTTCACTGTCTACCTATTTCTGCGCCAACCATGAGGGCAGCTCAGAGAATTGGGCTTTTGACTGGATTGCTGTTTCTTCAAATCCCTGAGCTGGGAACATGAGGGCAGAGCAGAAGAAAAAAGCCAGCACATTCCCAAGTAACTTTTGTGGAAGTGACCCTGAGCAAGGCAATTAACACCCGGCTGGTCAAGTAGAAATGCTCTGTGAACAACAGTGGGGACACCTTGGCTCCCAGAGGTGCGAAATGTGTGTAACTGAATGTGGGTGAAGCAGGGCGTTTCGGAAAAGCACGCTCGGTCAAACTAGCCTGAGTAAATAATAAATAAAGCCTGTTTTTCAGAAACCAGCCACAGTGGAGGAAGCACTGTCATGCTGGTTTGAAAAAGATCCCCGAACACTGTCTAAAGAGCACAGCAGGGAACGCTGCCTTGGCCCACATCCTGTGCAAATTCACCCTATTTCGGTTTATTCAAAACACAATATTCTCATTACGCTCAGTTGGCTCCCTGTACTGTCATTTCATCTGGCTTTCCGCACATTAGCCCCTTTAGTCTAGTAATGTTCAGAACATAACCCATAAAGAACCATTGTAATGTGTCTCTGCCTCATTATTGCCAGGTCAGTGTATAGAGCAACACAGGAGAATAGGGTGCCTCGTATGGCTTGTTAATTCAACACCTCTCTCATTCAGAGCAGCATTTGTACAGCTGGCCTTTTGAAGGGAGTTCAAACTATATACTCCTACACATGCAGACACATAGATATGCAGTGACACAGCACACACACACAGACACACAAATCCTAGTCCCTGCTCTGACATCACTCCACACTCACTGGTTCCTGCCCAACCTTCAGCCCCCACCTTGGGAAATCACCCGGAGCCTGTCCAGCCACCAGGGCGTGAAATACACACCCCTGGAAAGCAACCGAGGTGGGTGGAGGGGCTGGACGGTTGAGGTGGTGAGGGGCCAAGAGGTGGCGGGTAGCAAGTGTGATCGTGTGAGATTTGGAGATGGAAAAATGAGGGGAGAATTCAGTGAGGAAAATGCAAAGAGGAATGTGTGTGTGTGCGACTGTTCTGGAGGGAGCAGGGGGGCGTTGATTGGAGGGTTAGGGTGGTGAGAGATGGAATTGAAGAAGGATTAAATGGACACTAGGTTTCAGGGGAAGGAGGGGAAAGGGAGGGGCTGCTTTGAAAGGACGTCTAGGGGGTGCACTCTTGGCCTTGAGACTGGGGCTCCGTCACGCCTCACATCTCTCCGAGCCACTTGGGCCTGGTGCTCCAGAGGGGAGTCGGCCCAACCTTTGTTACAGTGGAGGAGTGGGGAGTGACAAGGCATACCAGCATGTCTGACATGTCAGAGCAGTTGGCTTGGAGACCCCGAATCTGGTTGGGTCTGACGCTGGCCATCTGTAGCTTTAGAACAGGGCTGGACTGTTTTAATTGATGAAAACCGCCCGGGGGAGGATGTGAGATCGTGCTTCAAGGAGAAAACAAAGAGCAGGTCGGTGAATCAGGCGCTGATTAAATGTGGACCAAGTTATTTCAGTGAGCAAACAAGACCAGCATATCCTTGGAGGAACCCTAATGGTAGCTAAATCAAAGAGAGTGGTTTACTTTTTTTCAGCTGAAAGACAAATAGAAATATGCATGATCAGATTTGAGCATTGCACAAGTCCTCGGTTAGATGTATTCATCCTTATTGCGTTCTCTCAAAGAACTCCCTTTAATGTCACCCAACAAAGGGAAGTGATGAAATAGAGCAATTATGTATCCATTTGTGCTATTCAGGTGAAACCAGGTGTAAAATTTCCAATCTGTGCACCTGCTGTATCTTTAATTCGGTATTCTTTCACACCAGTGTTGCCTTTTAGTTGGTAATATCCAAAATATGGACACAATATTACATGCAATAAATCTATTTAGCATCATCATATTGCTTTCAGAGAAAAGGATTGATTTTCTCTGTGTAAGCTTAGGCCAAAAATTGCAATAGCCAAGTGATGATAGCACAAAACAAATTGTATCGGGTAAACATAACAGTTGTTTGTTGACTTGTGCTGTAATAAGAGGAAGAATGCATTGCAATAAAACAAAATTGTCCCTCATCAAAAAAACAACAAGCTTAATTTGATATCTAGACATTTAGGAATATGAGAAAGAAAACAATGGAACATTCTGATCCTGAATGGGGAGAATTATATTCTTTGGTGAAAACAGATAGCTAAGTCATCTCCCGTCAGACTGCAGATTAATTTTCATTTTCAGAGTTTGTGCATATAAATATTCATGAATCACCTTGAGAAGCGATGGGCGACTTTATAAGGCGGTCTGTGGAGAAACCAACAAACCCCCCCCTCCTCCCTTCTGCAGCTGTAGTGATGGGGGGGTGATGAAAGACTCTCACTATCCACGACCTTTCCAGTCTAAAACAAAGATTTGCACAATTAACTACTTTTAAATGTCATCCAACTGCCAAATCTGCATATCAACGCCAAGCCTTGCATAGAAATGAGGATGTTTGTAGAGGAATCGTTTTTCTCCCTTTTCCTATCCCAATGCCACCAAATGGGGTGCTTTCTCATTTTAGCCAGGAAGGAAAAGTAAATGTCAACATATCTTGTGTGGAGATCCTTCTGTTGCTAATTAACCTTTGCCATTTAGAAGCTCTGACTGAGCTCTGCCTAAACACTGCAATTAACTCCAGCTTGAAAGACAGAGAGACAATATCTATAGAGCCATACGACGGGGGGAGTTAGAGTGACTTCATTATCCTTGCTGGCACACATACTCCCCACACCTCAGTTTTTTGAAGGTACTCATTGGTTGGTATTTTCCCCAGGCGGCAGGAGTGAGCCTATTGGGAGGATGTCAAAATTCGGTGGATTAACAAATCTCATTTCTTTTTATCTTCATGAGGTTGGACAGAAAGCTGGTTTAGTTGTAGCCCCTGGTGAGAGGCAAACCATTATAGTGGAATTCATACTCATAAATCTTCATACATCAAGCCGAGGACTGCCTGGATCTATCATGTTCAAGTTCAATTTCCAGATGCAGTGACTAGGAGGAAAATTCGTCCTCGTCTACCCAACTTCAACCGTCTAAAACAAGAAAACGAGCCAATGTAATTCTAACACTCTTCTGTGAGTCTCATCGGGGCCTGAACTGCACGGGCTCCTCTGGAGTCATGAATAGCTACACTGAGCTTACTCCTGCAGCTCAAAGGCAGTGTCAGTTACAAAGTCAACCCATTAACATCTTCACTATTCAACGCAACGCTCTTTCTCAACTGCAGAATCAACATTAGTCAATAGGCAGGCAAAATACCACAGGTAGCTAAGCAAAAATGCATCCTTGCTCCCCTGGGACAGGGTGAGAACAGTATATGATGATGGACAGGAAATATTTTTCTTTTATATGTTGATGAATATTGAAGCTTTTGGAGCACTCAGGCGAGATGAAGTAAAATGATTGACATAATTTCCAAGTGAAAGGAGGAATCTGGGTTTGGAGGGGGCAGGGGTGAAGAAGAGGGAATGCTGGGAGGCGCCAGAGTAAAGTTGATTCAGTGTAGGATGAATAGAATGAAGGGAAGCTTTAGTAGAGTAGACCCTCCACAGTCAACCAGTGGGAATCAGACAGAAAGAGGAGACCTTTTAATCACAAGGAAGGTATCTGAGGCAAAGATGACCAACAAAGGTTACACAAAATACTTAGAAGACAAGACGTGACTTGTTCAAGGAGTCTATGAAGATGAGCCCTGCTGTGCACTGCTGAATGTTGGGTATTACATAGACTGGTGATAGGGGTTGCAGTATATCAGATGGTTACTACAGCAGATATGATCAAGTACTGTCAAACCTTAGCATGGGCACTGGCTGGATTAACAAGTTAGTGCATGTAGTGTGTGTGGCGATCTTGTTCTGAAACATCACAAACACAAAGCATTCAATGTACTTAGTTCGTGACAACAGACCAGTGCTGCAAGCAGGGTGCCATGTTTCTAAAACATAGCCTTCATCATGACTCCATGCTCTTTATCAGTTCTTCTGAAGAAGTTCAAAGGCGCCCCTACCTTTTCAGTTGAGGACATCCGTCAATGTCAGCTATGATTAGGTCTTAAAAAATACTAATTTCTTGGGAAGACTAGACTAACGTCCTTGCAGGTCCGACATGACAAATGTCCTGTATGGTCAGCATCAATTCTTATCAGCACCTCATTAAAAATGCAATGACCACATGAATATTTACCAAGTTTAATTACTGCTCTCTATTGCTATTCTGCCGTGCCCGGCACACTCTTTTCTTTTCCGGAGGGCTCTCTCTTCCAAGTGCTGGACGAACGCCTCTTTCTACCTTGATGAATATTGCAAAAGTCCAAGGAGTGTGAGGCATTGATGGAATCCACCTCAATCAGCAGGAGAATCGATGGCATACACTCACATTTTCAAAGGTGCTAATTGGCAGCAGTAAAATTCAGCAAGCTACATATTTTACCCAAGAGTGAAATGGGAGGGGAGTGGAGGGAGATCAGCCTAGTTGTAACAGTCATTCTAAAATCAGAAGGCCTTCAACAGAGGAGACCAAGCCAAAGACCAAATTATTTATATCTCTGCTTGTTGGGGTCATTGAAATATAAGCTATTGAAGAATGTTTTTTCTTGCTGGAGAAATAACACCGAATAGCTCTTCACGGATGGATGACGGAGTCTTTTGACCGTCATTAGCAATCCCTGACCCTATTCTCTCTACCTACTTTTGTTATGCTGACACCAGAATTGGTACAAGTAGCCAAGTACACAAGAACAAACATCATTCAGTCAATATTTGTCTCCTTTATATTTTATCGACACGTGAAACATGGTATGGAGGACAAGGCTTCTATTCCGCTTGCAATAATAATTGCATTTTTCCTGTTCATCTGATAAGCTGTTGCAGAGGAAGTGAGATCAGAAGGGACAGAGGAGAAGAACAAGTAGAAAATGTGGCTGTTACCACAGACAGCCCTGCACGACCCTCTGGGTCCATTACAGACTTCCAGGTGAGACCTACATTTTTTTCCCAGACGCCAGCTCGGAAAAAGGAGAATTTCAACAGTCTCTAGTGGAGCTACAGCAGTAGGATTTTGGAACACGTGAAACCCTTAATTAACTGTTGACAAATTATAATTAACAAAGCCTCTTTACTAACTTGGGACGCTTATAATTTGAGACTGTTTCAAAGAGCTATTGGGAAATATACAACTAAAACTTATCAACATAGTGCAATTTGGTATGAAACCTCCAATTACAACCCTAAAATTCACAAATTCATAGTATTGAAACAACACATTAATGATTAGATTAGAAAGCAACTGTAACTGATTATAAGAGATTGCACAGGTGTTGGATTGTCCATTCACTGTGCAGTGTTTGACATGTAAAAGTGAAAAATGTAGTAAAAAGTTAATTTAAGTAAACCGTATTATAGAAATAACTTGCTGACAGAAACAGACGTCCCTATACTTTTATTAAGATCAGAAAGAACTCCTTTAGCTGTGACTCAAGTGTTAAGTGCACAGCTGAGTTGACACAATTTATGTTGACAACAAGGAATCTATCTGAGGAGAACCAACCTTCACATGCTGTTTGATGCCATCTCCAGCGTTTGATCACAAGACATGAAACAACACAAACACACTGAACATTAAAATAGGCTCTTGAAAAGGACGATATTGTCAAAGACTAGGGACGTATTGAGTGACATGTTTTTTTTTTTTTTTTGAGGCTCTCTTGCTCGGCAGCAAGCTGATGCTTCCTCGCTTTGTCTCAGATGTGAAGCTCCTGTAACAATAGATCTGATCCTGACATTACAAGTGTACCTTAATGGAAATGCAGGTTGACTGTTGTGTCATGGTGCTCAATAGAAAAAAACATTATTAGTGCACGGATATCTGTAGAAAACATCTTTATTTCTAACAATACAGACGCAAGGCCTTTGGTTGTGATGGGAAACATGCTGGTATCTTTTTTTTTTTTTTTTTTTTTTTTTTTACCTAGAACACAGATGCAATCTGTTTTAATTTTAAATTTCACCATGTCCATCATTATAGTCGCTGTGGTCTTAGTGTTGAAATATACTGGAAAAGTCTGGAAAAACCTGCAGGAACAAAATTTTAAGCAGTCTGCAGATGATGTAAAATGAGCGGAAAAGTATTCCACTGTCATTCTGAATATTCTTCTCCTGCCTCAATTCCACACATACAAAAGGAAAAGAGAGAAAAAGGCTTGAAGTCGTAGTGTTTTATTCATCTTTATGTAAATCCAGTCATTTACGGTTGCCTTAACAAATCAGGAATCAAGTGTGTCAACATCTAGCAGAGAAAAAGTGCATATGGGGATTACAAAAGAACAGAAACAGAACAAAAACAGGCCAAGGGAGAAGCTCTCCATCGATTAAAGTCTACAAATCCTGACAAGGGTAGAATGAACATGTTTTTACTTGTCTGAAATCTCTATATGCTGTAGAAAGTTTACAGTTTTATTCAAACCCTAAGCTCAGTAAGCTATTGTTCATATCTGAGTGACAGTGTGTGGAGGCCAGAGCTGGTTCACACCATAGAAAAATACCCTGGTTATTTGCATTTTTAACTGTACACTGCTGAGTTTCTACTGAATAAATGAAAAATGATAAAGTCAAAGTCCTACCTACAAAGTTGTATTGACCTTGGTTATAGGCCCAAGACAGTTTTTCTTTACATCCTACACCACTAAGAAAGATAAATCCCTCAATGCATTGCTACATAGATAATGTTACAAGTATATGCTCAAAACCAATATTAGGCTAAGTAAATCCCACACAGTATATATATATCTATATATATATATATATATAAATAAATCAAATAACAGGAATATGGTATCAGATAAACTCAGAGCAGATAAACATTTCTTTAGTAAATTCTGGGTCCGTTCCAAGTTGCTAATTGGATGGCAATTACCTACGAACCACTTAAGGCAACATTTCCTCTGACCTGTCATCACGGTGGTTGTGGTTAATATATTCTGATAACATGACCCAGGATTTTTAGGTAAAGGCAACTTCTATTTCAAGCACAGTTTGATTTCATTCTTTACTGACTCAAGGTGATGCTCAGTCAACCCTAAATCTATGCATGACATCAAAAGCAGCATTGTTCACAAGTCATACAGAGGCTGATTTCAATATCAAAACATCTGCAGACAATCTCTTTAGCTGAAAAAAATAAAGGTGAAGATCTCAATGTAAACATGCAGTTTTTGAGAAGTAATCAATGCTGTTTTCCTGCCATGCATTTGCCAGGGGCTGATTCTGGCCTGAATCTTTCTTCTGTACCATGATGATGTGCATATTAAGTCACAGACGAAGAAGAGAAGAGCTTTGTCCTTCAAATAGAGCCCTGTCAACAATCTTAACACTAGTCCACAAATGCCTTTTTAACACTGTACTGAACATCCATGAAAGAAAAAAAATCTTCTAATTGGACAAAATAAACACCACAGGTTTCTCAAAATGCCTCATGTGGTGTCTGAAGCCCTGGCAGTTCAGTTGTCTTCCGGATTGAAGTTGCGGTATGTTGTCTCCAAGTTCTCTCTAAGTCTCTGCTTTGCCTTTGTGCGGTCTCACTGCAGCAGTTGAGTTCAGTTTTGAAGGAAGTAAACACCGCACAGAGGGCTGACATGGGCTCATGAACATTGTTTCCAGTTAGGGGCGACAAATCTATTTTGATTAAAAACAAATCTGGTCCGACCATCGCTGAATGTCTGTGATTAACTGATGCGTTAGTTCGGATCTTCTTCACATGTTCAAGACCAGACCGCCCCTCCATTCTCATGCATCTTCACCTTCACTCCATCCAAGGTGAAGTGGAGGACACTTAAATTTGGTTCTGTGAAATTTATGAAGCTATGAACTAAGTAACACTCACTTAAAGTAGACATCAAATAACACTTGTTGGGCTGCTGCTTTGAACCAAAACAAGTTCTGGTCAAAGAAAGTACACTATATTCTTGCATGTAATCTGACTTTGAGCTGAGGATGAAATGAGTCAGTTGTTGACTATAATTTATGAGAGGTACAGTATGTGTATGAAGTCTCAATTATAAAATACCAGGAGGTCAACCTTACTTAAATTATTAAAATGAGAGATTTGTGTCAAATGAAACAGTTGATGAACTGGACCTTTGTTTGTGAGTGTATAGCTACATGTTCACATGCATGTTTGAACAGTGGATGAGAAGCAAACATGACCGGGCTGCAAATATTGTGCATTTGTGTCTGTGCACAAAAAAAGCCTCTGTGTAGCTATGTGTTTGTGTGTATGTGTGTGTATGTATGGCTGTGTGAGATCCAGCAGTAGCTACGAAGTGTTTGATGTGTTGGGGCTCCAGCCCATTTGATAAGCTCTCTCCAGGGTTCTCTTGCAGTCCTGCATCACCGTGCTGAAAACAATGTGAGGGTACTGGACCACAAGCCTCTCCACTGTCTCCTCGTTAACCTGCAAAACACACACACACATACACAAAGGTGCACACACTGTAAACATAATGACCGAATGATCACATCTACCTTAACGACTATACATTTAACATTCAGTGTTACATAATTGTCTTTTAATTGTGAATGTTGGCAAATCAATGTTAACATCTGCTCAGGCGCTCGATTTCTGGAGCAACATCACAAGGTCTTCATGAGGAATGTTCAAACACTTGATTACTCCAAACACAGATCTTGCAGATCCTCTCTTGAAAGTTGGCTTAAAAGAACGGTGGAAAGTTTGAATATCTACACTTCCATGATGAGATAATTACACCTGCTAATAAAGACCATGTGATATGGCAGAAAGCTCTGAAACAAGTGAATAAGTGGATCTTGAACTGAGATTTTTAATGATCAAGCACAAAGTTTTTAAAGTCTGTCTTAATACTACAATGACCAAAATAGCTTTTGTCCATTTTTCCGTGCATAAATACATGTTTTCAGGCTTCAGCTGTCAGAGTTAATCAAATGAAGTTGGTATCTTAAGTAGTTACTATCATTTTAGTGCACAATTCCTTCTGACTTAAGACAGACTTGTACCAACAGACTTTACCAGTCCTTTAAAGATATTGGGCGACTTGACTGACTGGCTTGTTTGAACATCTGGTTAGATGTTATTGGTAGCTGTAGCTATTTATTACTTCATAGACATTTACTAAAACTGCAACAGTGGTTCATTTACCTAGGTTCACAATATAGGTAATTTAATAAATAAGGTCAATTGTCAGATTGTCAGCCCTACATAAAAACACTATGAAGATTCATTCCTTCAACGTCAAAACAGAATTCCAGGGAGGCCTGGGAAGATATATTAAAAAGAGACGATCATCTTGAAGCCATATAAATGTAACAGAACGATTTCTTTTCTTCTGACAAACACTTTAAATTACTTAATTTAAATTGAGTAATTTAAAAATCTACCAACCGTCTCTGCATCACCCCACGATGCCTTATTAAGATAATCAGAAACACAGATTGAACCGTTAGTGCCCCATCAAAATAGCAGTGTACCAGACTAATATTTAGGATAGGCAATTACTTCAGAGCATACAGTGGATACATCTATGCACACACATACACAACTGGACTATAGCAATGGGCTTAGCGGTGGACAGCTGAGCTCACCAAGCTAATGAGGCCTTCTTGTTCTCAGAGGAGTAGAAAGACAAGCAGCTAATAGGCACTCCCGAACCTCTTTGCCAGTCTAACACTCTGTCAGGCCATCACTGAGAGCCAAGAGTGAGAAAGCCTGAGAATCTGACAAAGAGCAGAGGCAGAGTAACCCTGGAGACCTTGAGGGGTTAACCGCAACCCACCCAGAACCAACCCCCGCCCACCCGCGAGCATGACACTTTCCAGGGGAAATGATGTATAAACACTCACACACATGTTGAGCACACAGTCATCCGTTGTTGCCAAAGCAGTGACAAAGTGTTTCACAGTTTTCCTCGAGCTCATTGCCCGAGAGCCCTTTGGTTTCTGTGTTTTCTGGAAGAAGAGTCTTGCGTATTAAGAGTTCCCTGGCTCTCGTTCAGGTTATGTCCTGTTTTGGTTGTCATTTTCTGTCTAATTCCTTTTCTCTCTTCATCGAACACAATTTCTTTAAGTGGCGGTTATTGGCAATTCCTTTTCAAACAGAGAATACAAATGGACAGGCAGATGGACAAATAGCTGTCAGGACAACGCCAGCAAAATCAGAGAGAGAAATCAGTGTGCTTTAGTGAACAGACCACCAATGCCTTTCAGGTCACAGAAGGAAGATGGAAACTACACAGCACAAGTTTCAATAAGACTAAAGGCAACAACAGCCTTCCGTTTGACTGCCAAGGAAGAAAGCGAGCTGGAGTTCAGGTTCTCGATGCCAACACACAGAAGCTTAGCAGACACTTATCATCAATACAGGAAATATAGAATAAAATCAAGACCACAGGGTCAAAGGTTCTTTCTTACTTTCATCGATTTTTTGTTTTTCTGATGTGAGACGTGAAAAGAAAATTCTGAGGATAAGCACAAAAAAAAAAAAAAACAAAAAAAACAGTCCTGCCTCAGTTCTGTCTCAAATCATTCTTTACCACAGACGGCTTTAAAATCTGAAATAATACTGTGACACCTCAACCGCTGGAAAGGTGCATTAGAGCAGCGGGTGAGAGTGGAAATGAGAAAATTCCAGAGACACTTACAGTGCTCTGATCAATGATTCATTAGTAAAGCTGATGCATTAATGAGCGTGGATTTCAGGATATTGCCTTAAACTTTATTTTTTATCAGCGCATGCGAGCATTCCCACTACCATATAGTTTTACAAAACAGCAGTATCCTTCTTGTACTGAAAAGATCAAACTCAACAAGTGAAACAGTAATGTTGACCACACGGGCAAAAAAAAAACCCAAAACAAAACAAAACAGGAGAGAGTTTGCCTAGAAATGTATTCACTGAGCGCATGAAAAAGGATATAACAATGAGGATTATATATGTATCCCCCTTTTCAGACATGATTTCATGAGATTCACTAGCTGGGCCAAAAGTCACCTGTGTTGTAAAAGTGTGTTTTTATGTACATTTTCAATCAGTGCATAAGAAAAACCTGGAAAGAGTGGAGATTCAGGAAAAATTGCTAAAAAAAAGTACAATGGTACAATGTACAATGGAAAAAGACTTGGGAGATTTGTAATAATAATAATAATAATAATAGTAACTCATGGCGTACATGAACCTTCCACTGAATAGCAAAAAATAGATCAGAACATCAGATGGATGTGGAGCGATGAGGCTGTAACCTTCCTCAAATTATTCCATGGAAAAAAAAAACACAAGTGCGGTATTTATGTTCCACATCGTTTTCACTTGTTTGATGCCGTCTGTTAATTATGTCATCTCGTTTGCACACTTTCGGAAATAAGATGCTGTAACTGGCTACACCCTCTGCTTCTCTATGGTTCAGTGAGGCTGAGATTTTTACTTTCTGGCTGTAAATTCTGTTATTTTTATGGTTGTTGTTTTTTTTCTATTCATCCTTTTGAAAAATACTGTTATATAAATCCTTGCAAAGGCAACAAATCAAGTCAATTTTATTAATAAGCAGTAGTTCTTAGAAGCAAGGATGAATGTAGTCTCTGCTTTCCCTCTTCTGGGATTTGACCCGGGTGTGTGACCACCTTTAATCATGAATTGAGAGCTTTTCATAGACTGTCTGGTCTGTCGACTCTTGGATCCTTTTCAACAAATTTACCAACTAGCTTCAAATAGCGATCATTAGCTTTTATGTGATGCCGGATCACACATCTGTTTTTTTCTTCTCTTTTTTATTATTTTTGGGGGACATTTAATGCCTTTATTAGGTAGCGGCAGTGAAGAGATGACAGGAAACGAGGGAGAGAAAGATCCAATAAAGCTGCCTGAACTGGAGATGTTGCGGTTCATGTTCAGCTTCTTAGGACTTAAGCCACGGGGGCGACCCCACACCTGTTTTCTCCAGACAAACACCTGCGGCTGGCCTACAGAGATGGCCACATGTTGACTTCACAGAGAACCAAAGCAGGGGCAAAGGAGCAGCTTAACTGAAACATCCTTAAGCCTCTACAACAGAGAGAAGTTAAGATTGTTATGACATATTGCTGAGCCTCATTAGCAGACGAAATGACAAAGCCCTGATTGCCTTCATAACATATTATGCTATATTCCTGAAAAGAGAATGAAACATCCCCCAGCTCGTTAATCAGGGCTTAATTACAATTAAAACAGATCTAAAGAATAGACCTGTCAAACTGATGGGAGGCCATAACATTCATTAATGCTAATTTAGTGCAGCTTCACTTGCTGAGCAAACACGGCACACACAAAATGGCTCCCAATCAAAACGCTGAATCATTCCCTAATTGCTGGTTGCGGCAACGCTAAATGTTTGAGTTGCAACAAGATCACTTTAATGCAAATCACATAAAGACCGTTGCACTGATCTGTCTTGTTGTTGATATAAAAAAAAACGAAAAGAAAAAAAAACTTGCAGACCATTCTTTTTATGTTTTTGTTCATATATATACAGTATATATAATTACTGTCACATAATATAGAAATAATTAGAATACAAACATTCTATTATTGCAGAAGGAAATGCAAATCAAGACTGAAGAAAAAAAAAAGATTTTACTATCAATCAAATCCAAGTCTGTATAAATGTTAAACGGTTACAAGACAGCACAGACTTGTACCTGGTCTGAGATTTACGTTAATTAATTGGCATGTGGGGATGACAAATGCCTCTGTTCATTTTTAAAACAACTTCTTGCTTGTGGATAGAAAATCTTGTTGACAGAAAATCAGTTGACAGGAGCATTTATACATCATGGCATCCATTAACTCTCCTCCACTATGCGAAATGACAACTCGAGTTATTGCAAGTCTTTTCTGGCCTGAAAACAACAGCCCTCTGTAAAAGAGACTCTCTCCTAGCAAGTTCCCGGAGTCCACAGCTACAGTTCTTCTCTTTTCCAGAACAAGGCTGTGTGCCCTTTGCATGGCTCTGTGGTATGTTGAACGAGATGTGATGACATCACCACACCTGCTTGGTATTTGCAGCTCCGAGCTGATGTTAGACATGAAGGTCAGACCAAATGCTGTGGGTAACCGGCTGGCAGAGAGGGGAGTCCTCTGGTTACAACAGTTGTGCCACAGACTTCTTCAAACCAGTGATTCAGCTGTTTCTTCCTAGAGTGAAATTTTGTTACTGGGCAAAACTGTGCTTAACGGTATTTTGTTGCTAGGCAACACAAGCTTAAAAATGATATCACAAAGTACTGGGGCCTCTGGTGACTGAATTGTGCTTCTGATATATGCCTCTGGCATGGAGTTTCTTTTTTTTTTTCTTTCACCCCATATAGTCCTGATCCTGCAGTGCACAACCCCCCCCTCCAAACCTGCTGCCAAGTCTGTAGGAGAAGCCATATGATAGAGCAGACTACTCGCTGATGATTCTAATCTTTGAGAAGCATCTGGGAGCGCAGCCACAGCTATCTGGAGCGAGGCCTATACTTATGATATTTTCCCCCATTTTAACTTCAAAGATGCTGCCCTGTAGATCTAAGTGTGGCGTAATGCATGCTGACGGGTAATGTGCCGTTGTCAGGGTTTACAAGAGGGCGAGAGAGGGATGAGGGGAAAACAAAAAGATGTATGTCTGATATGCTGTTCGGCAAAAAGCACCTTTTATTTGAACATGCTGTACAGTGAACGTGAATAGCCGGTAGGGTTGTGTTTGTGAGTGCTTGTTGACAACTGCTGCTCTACTTTTACATGACAGATGAAGGTAAGTTCCCCCAGCTGACCTCTGCTCTCTCTTGGAGTGCTCCCATGTCCTCTCTTTCTTAACAGTGAGCTCTTTTTTTCTTTTTAAGACTGATCCCTCTGATGCAAATGCACTCTATCACCACGTAAAATATACATTTACCGCAAGAGCTGAGCCTTCCCCTTGTAAGCAGCGCTATAAAATACGTTGTAAAGATGACTAATGCAGCGGCAGTCCACATTCTCAGTGGGAAAAAGAAGAACAGGGTCGTAAATCGATAATCAGATACACAAACACGTAGATGCATATCATATTAGACCGGCATGGTGAGAACACCCTCTGAGTGCTCCTAGCAATCAAGGGAGGGAAATGGAATAAAGAGAGAGGAAGAGAGTTTAGGAAATGGGAGAAGAAAAAAAAAAGTCCTTCGCTTCTGAATACATCAAATCCACAGAGCGCTGTATTGTACGGAGCGACAATGACCCTGAGAAAAGCAATAAAACATTAACTGTTGATTTTGAACAACGTCAGAACTGAATTTAAATGAATGTGCATGCAAATATCGGGAAACAAAGTCATTTTCTGTTTGCTCTTTTTTCTGTGATAATAAAAAAAGGCCCTATTTGTTTTATTTCCTCTGTGTTTTCATTAAATTCAGTCCAGGTCTGCAGGGTTCTTTTTCTTTTCCTTTTTTTTTTCTTCATCTACTTTTTTTTTTAGGCCATGTGGCAGCCATTGCTAGTCCCAGGCCCATAAAGAGAGACAAATACCCCCCGTTCCCTGTCCTCTCCCATGTACAGAGTGTATCAGTCAACCAGTAAATACATTTGGGGTAAATGTTTAAAAAGCCTGTTTAGGCAGCAGAAGAATGCAGTGCATCAGGTCTTAGTAAAAGGCAGCTTAGACGAGTCTGGATTTAAACAGGCCAGATTTATAGCCTTCTTTAAACTGCTCAGAGGAAAAGCCCCAGTTGTAAAGTTTCTAAATGAGTGACTGGACAACTGAAAGATAGTTCTCCATCTCTGATAAGAGAGAGAAGAACGAATGGAAAAGAAAGAAAGTAACAAAGCAGAGGATTTGAGAAAGAAAAGAGGTCGCTACAAACTTATTCTGAAGGATTCAATATTTCTAAATGAACTATTGATGCATTGGCTTGGAAGCTTTAGGAATAGACTGCTCTTTACCGAGCAAAGCCCAAGCTCAAACATTTTGATTTAGTCTCAGAAAGCCAAGCGACCCTCACAGAAATCTGCAGTGCATGGCTCTGAATGTGCTTTTAAAAACCAGGTCAGGCACCGCTTGCGACAACTAAGGTCTGGTCCTGCTCACACACCCGCATCCCTGCACAATATCAGACAGCAACAGAACTGAAAAGCAGGGTGTCAGTGCATACCCTCGCACACATACACACAAATGGAGGAATGGGGGCTCAACTGAACAGGGTCAGAGAAAGAGGTTTTGGAGGCCAGGTTTGTAAACCCCACACTCCATCACGCGTGACAAAGGTAACTAAAGGAATGTGTACGAGGCTCAGCCCAATCCCTCTCTCCACACCGGCCTTCTTATCTCTGCAGACTGGAGGAAAACATACCATAACTCAAGTGGCTTTGCACAATTTATTTGTTAATCTAAGAAAAGCAAACACAAAAAACATTATCACAGCTAACATCTATTAGGTAGAATTGAAATAAAGCTAATTAAAATTTAAGATGGACTAAGGAGCTGTGTAGCCCTTGTTGTTCATAAGGTGCTTATCTTAAGTGCTATAAAGGTAAAAAAAAAAAAAAAAGCCATGACATCACACAAAGATTGAGAGATCATCATGAAGAAAGACATTTTGGATCTGGTCCAATTCTCTTTGGGTCTTTTTCTGAATGTGGTCTGACTGTCCTCAAGTCCTTTTCAGATTATTTATATCTATTATTATTCATTTAATTGAATCAGTTTGGTTTGGTTTTCCCCTGGTCTGTTTCGGATTAGGTTCAACATTTCTGACCAATGAAGACCTCTGTTCTAAGACACAGAGATATCAAATTGTAGTAAAAACAAATCCACTTGTTCAAGACACTGTATATTAGCAGCACTAAAGCTTAATGTGCAGTGTTTAAATTGATGGAATCGTTTGAAACACACAGAGAGGAGGAGAAAGAGAGAAAGAGCACTGGAGAAATAAAGAGAGAGCGAGAGGTGTCGAGTAAGAGAGAGAGGTGAGTTCATGTTCCTACTTCAGGGACGAGTTGGGATCATGTACAATAAGATAATAACCGATCGGTTAAATGACCTGTAAACTAAAACCACTTCTTCGTCTTCAAATCACAAACAGCACACTGGTGTATGGCGGGTGTACACACACACACACGCACACAGCAGAAACTATAGGAAATTCCAGAGCAGCTTACTGGAGGTCAGACACAAGCAGAATTCCTTAAAGATAATTACAACAGAGCTACTGTGTTTAATTTTTTGCCTTGCATGACTCTCTTGTTCTTTAGAATGAAAAAAGAACAAGGACAGCTTGACCCTGTCCTTTGGACGAACACCATTCACGCTCGGATCAGATTTGTGGACCGGTCAAAGTTACAAATAAGGCAGTGAGCAACACTCAGTGATCTCATCTGTAAGTCTAACGCGTGGACACCACCTAATGTAGAGTGATTATTCTAAATTATGGGTTAATTTTGCATAATCAAATGAGAACACTGCAATTAAAGTCAAGCTCTTCTGTATTTAAAAAAACTCAGTGAACAACATTGTGTACACAGATTTAAGCCTTTTGTTCTCTTCTGTCAGTACAAACACACATCTTGACAGCTTGATAAATCTGTATCTTTGTTTTTCTGAATTCTAGCTCTCGGGTGAAAATTGTTCTTTTTCCTCAAACGTTTACTGAGCAGCCAAAGGTCATAGGAACACTATTTCTGGCTACACACTTCCTCTGCAAAACAGGAGAACTTATTCAAAGCTTTTACATCTATTGGCTTCGGTCTTTCCAATCAATTAGAAAGCTGGACATCAATCAGAGGCTTCATCGATCCCTCCACAAAAATTTCCAAAGCTCGTCTGGATGTATTAAATTTGTACAGACAGAGCATTCAGTGAATGGAGCTACATTGTCATTAGCATTAAATAGCTAATTCATCAGCAACGCAGTCAGACACTGTGCCTGCAGGCTAAAAATGGGCTGTGACCACCTGCTGTCTTTCTCAATGTTTGGGCAAAGGGAAAAAAAAAACACATGCAGATGAACATTAGTTATTGCCCAAAAACATATCAGGATTGGCATGTCTGAGTATCCAAGCCACACTGAGTCTTTGTCTACTGTCTGCCCATGACTCCATGAGATTATGTTGACCTCCGTTATGATGAGTAAACAGCACTGGACGAGGGAGGAGAAGGAGGGGAGGGCGAGAAAGGGGGAAGGCTGAAAGACAAGACAGGGGGGCAACTTGAATGAATTAATTGAATGAACAAAAGATGTGAGCGGCATCCAAAATTCAGACAACCTTGGCTGTCCTTGCTTAGAGGAGGGTGAGGGAGGGAGAAACGGCGAAACAAAAAGGAGGGAAGAGGGGCAAAAATAAAGTGACGACAAGGTGGAGAGAAGGCAAAGAAACGCATGAGTGTGTGTGAGAGAGGTGAGGTCAGGTTTACGTGTGTGTGTGTGTGTGTGTGTGTGGCAGATTTCTGTTGAAGGGCAATTCTGAGATTCCCTTCAGATACTCAGTGAACTCTGTCAGTGTCTCACTTTATTTCACCCTCTCTCCTTCACTGTCCCTTGCTCCTGCCCTTTAGAAACAAGATGAAGGGATGATCAGGAGGCAGCTTCAGTTAAGACTGCCAATCAATACGGCTCTTCTGTGTGGGATGAGACTCCAAGATTACACTGAAAATCACAAATAGCAAATGACTCTTTCAAACTACTCTCTCGAATTTGAACATTCGAGTCTGACCAAAGCCCGGAAAATAGGAAACAGAGAACCTGTCTATCTTCCACTTGATGCTGTGCATGCAGGATCTTTTCTCCTAATTCCCCTTCACTTCAGGAGCCTTTAAACCAAGGTTCCCCGCCGTTCACAATAACAACACTCATCAAAGAAAGTTTTGCTCAACTCCCAAACTCTCATTTCCTAAACGAGACTTAAAATGCCTCTTAACTCTTCACTATACTTCATCTTTGTTTTCCTCACTCCAAGCCTCCAGGCCCTGAACAATTAGGCCCTTGTTTATGTCTGCAAATTGCTGTGCCGTGCCTATCTGTGTATAGTCCCCGGCAGCTGGATGCACCAGTGGAACGACCATATTGATTGGGATGTCTGTTCTTTTAACAAGGTCTGTCTGGTTGCTCTATCTGGGGGTGGTGCAGCGGTGCTCATACCTGTTCCCCAAACGCCACTCCACCTCAGTTCAGGTAATGGAAGCACACTTCAAAACTGCTTACACAAAACACTTCTTTTTTAGGGTGGGGGGGGGGGGTTGTGAAAGGATTAGCCAGCATCCACTCTATTGTTTCCTTTTATCTAATTTTACTTTTATTTTCTCTGAGTTTCTGTCATTCCTTGAATCATTTCTAAATTATTTTATTCCTCAAGGCCACCCCTCGTTTTACTTTCTCCTCCATTGCTATGATAACTTTTACTTTCTCTACCAGCTGTCCCTTAAGGGGCCAGTAGCAGTCAGTGTCATTATTTTCCTAGTCCGGCTACGTGCTGACGGTGTGAGTTTGCTCCCCTTTCTCTTTCACAACCTGGACTGCCCATTTGTTTTCACTCTAATGAAGTAGTGGAAAAGAAGCAGCACGAGGAAAAAAAAAAAAAAAAAAGGTAGATGAGATGAGAGGAGAGGGGTGAAAAAGATGTGGGGAGAGAACAGAGACAAGAGAAGAGGGAAGCAGAGGGAATAGACAACAGGATGGGAGGGGAAAAAAGAGGTACATTTGAGCAAGCTGTGAAAATGCTTCTTAAGAAAACATTCCACTGAGGCTGAGTGAGATTAAAATCCCCAAAGTGATACATCAACAGAGGATGAAGGCTCTTAATATTCACAGAGTAGCCAAGAGGGCCCATTTTAGAAAACAGCGACATAACACATATAGGAGACATATGAAAACAGTGTCAGGATAAAGTGTGCAATGAGTCACACTGTTCACTAGTACAGCATGTTTCTGCTCAAATCAATAAAGCTTCCCACTGGATCCCTGTCCTTGTGATTGGACCTATAAACCTATAAATGTTACAGCACTAGCATTTGGCAAAAATGACATGTTTATGTGCGTCTGTACGTCTCTGGGTCTGGGCAGTCCAAAGAGCAGAATGTTGTTACAACATTGCTATAATTTTAGCTGAAAATTACCTCTGATGCCAGTGAACTGAGTTTCACCGCTCCAAAGCATAGCCCGGATTAATACATAATGTTCCATTGTGCTTGTGGAAGTGTAGAAAGATGAATTCCTCCCACAGAGAGGACCTAACATTTAACAGTAGACTCACTGGGGAGCAGGGCTTCTCTGAGACACATGCACTGACATATGCAAGGCAAAAAGGATCAGTTTTTCAGGAGATTAAGGCACATTTTCCTTGTGTCTTTCAGCCGAATACTTCAAAGACTGGCACATAGTCATAGCTGAGAGAGGACAAAATGAATTGATTTGATTATTTTTGGGTGAGTCTGGATCAATCGCATTCCTCCTCCCTAGAACGGGGGTCGTTTGGCCCTGAGGGTAGAGGGATGTAATCATTTGAAGCAGGCGGAGCACGCCATTTGCCCAGGCCTGGAGGGGTTCTGATTTCAATGCTCCATTATGAGCTGTGTTAACAGCAAATAACATAAATTCCTCTCAGAGAACACACGCAGTTACACACAGACATGTTGCATTTCAGCACGTATAAACACACTGAGACACAAAGGAAATCCTTCAGACAGATGTGGAGGGACGTAAAAAAAAGTCAAACGCAAAAAAGTCAAACGCACAAATTCCATAGCATTACAAATTTATATCGCCCAGCTACTAAAAGGAGAGTCTAAATAAGAAAATATTCTCAGATCTGTGCTTGTCCTGGGTCTGCGTTTGTATAGAGTTAAAGAGTGAACAAATTCTTCATATCAGTCCAAAAGGCTGCAGACACAAAATTCAGGCTGCCTGGCAGTAAAATGTATACAGTACGGAAGCACGTTTGTATAAACTGTGACGGTGGAAATCAATCCTTCACACAACTCCACATGAGGAGAGCCAGATGGATCCTGTTAACAGTTCTTAAATGAATTCTACACGTTCCAAATCCTGTGACATTCAGGGAAGCTGTTACATTAAAATTCCCAGCGTTTTGACAATTCCAAACAAATTTACACAGGCCCGAGCTGCACCGCTGAGATGAAGGGCTGACTGGGCTGTCCACACTGTGTGTCAAGGTTATCACAAGACTGTATTTGTCTAAAACTGACAGAACCCACTGAAACCTAACTCCACATCAGTTAGTGCGGGAGGAAGCTTTAGGGGGCAGAAGGAAAAAAATTGAGGAGGAGGCAGGGAAAGAAAAAAAAATAGAGAGACAATCAAACCATGATTTATTTTAAATAGCCAAATGTCGGGTGTAGAATTTACCTGAACATCTGTAAGATATAAGAGACGGACAGGCTTAGGCTAGCCCTAATAGTGGTTAGAGGTAGTCTGTTTTTTTTACTTCGATATAATCGGCTCTATTCCCAGCGTATTTTTTTTCTACCTGTGTAGCAGTTATTTGTACTAAATTCCTGCAACATACACATCCTGACTGGAAACCAAGCAAAGTCCTTGTAAGGGAAAGATTAACTTTGGAGTATTTGCAATATGTCTAAAACACTGTCAACACAGCTCTCACGAGAAATAACTACTTGCCAAAGCAGGCCACTGTGTGTGAGAGTATATAACAATTTATTTTCACAATGCAAACATTCATGGTTGGTAGGCAAAGCAAAATTATTTCAGGTTGGGGCCACTGTCCACGACCCCCTTAGCTACAGTATGTTGGCTCAGAGAGTAGTTGGTTGATGGGTAAATATTGAGATGATTTCTCAAGTGTGTAGATCCTGGTATTGAGTTGAATAAATGGAAGTACTTATAGGTCAAGTTAAGTGTTGAACCAATTAAAATCTATCAAGCTCAACCATGTTAAAATACCACCCAAATTTAGCAGAGAACACATTCTACAGCAAAGTAGTTTTTCCTGGAATTACCTCCTCCTCTTGTCTTGTGTTTTTATATAAAGTGATCTTCTATAAAGTTCTCAAACAACCTAAGAGCACACAAGCACATCATGTACTCTACGTCACTGAAGAGGAAGTACCGCTGACCTTATATGCTGGTCACTCGTGCTGTCAACCCTAGGCTGAAGAAAGAAAATGGATGCACTGAGAATGTGCAGCTACGCTTTATATTAAACAACGGAGAATTTAATAAAATGAGGCATGAGGATAGAAATTCAAATGGATTTGTCAACATAAAAAAAGAGAAGCTGTGGCTGAAAGGAATCTAAAGTTAAGTAATTTGCACAAGACTTTCATTATGTTGGAACCTTGCGGAATTGAGAGTTATCCCAGAGCTTCTGCGTTTCCCAGAACTGCATTAAGTGCAGAGATGAGATTAGTTTGCCCCGAGATTGAATTGGACATGCCTCTGGATTTTACTGTTGTGATACACAAATAAAGCATGATACAACACAGTGAGAGGCTGAAATGTCAAATGCAAAACAAAAAAAAACAAAATCAGAACCAAATTGAATGCATGGCAAATACTGAATACAATTTTACAAAGTACTTTGAGATATTGATTTGATTCATATAAAAGACACAGCATGCAACACACATTATGACCACTGTGAAACCTACTTCTAATTTTTCACCAAGCAGTGGTCAAAGCACTTTAAACTGCAGAGAAAATGACTATAAAGCTTTATTTTATGACATTTTTTTAAAACTTTAGAAGTCAACAAAGAGAAGCAGTGTTGGCAGAGGTTTGAATTATGAGTTTCACACTGGAAAGTCTACAACAGTACATAACTACTGTACAAGTTGTGTTTGAAGAGGAGTGTTAGCAACAATAAATAAATATATTACAAAAAAAAACAAAAATCTAATTAAATGTCAGACAAAAAAATAGAAGCACTAATCTTTAGTTGAGGCGGCTGAAGAATCTCTAGAGGAGAGCAAAAGGTTTGAGGGATGGAGGGGAGGAGAGAGAGCAGAGTAGGAGGTGAGGAGAAGGCAGAGCATGGCCACTGCTGCCCGTAGGCTGACTTGTAGATAACCAGAATTCCCCTGGTCCATCTCTGCCTCTCACCTTTTTACCTCTTTAACTCGCTCTGTAGCTCTTATTTTCACCGTGACCTCAGTAATAACAACCTATTTCTGTTTATTCGTTTCCCTCTGAGCGAACTGCGTATTACCCCTATTTCTCTCTCTGTCTCCTCCTGAAACCTGACCTTATCTACTGTTACTCCCTTCCTAGCTTGATATAATGAAAAACAACATCAACAACAACAACAACAAAAAACAAAGAAAGTAGCTGCTGTGGGCTGGTCTTTTTCCCACACAAGCCTAACCAATCCTCATCAGTGCCGCAAGCTCATTTGCAATGCTAAACACAATTTTAGGGCACGAAAGAGGGAAGACAGAAAAATGGGTGAAGGGGGCAAGCATGCAGTGAATTAATTGTGTGATTCAGAGCTGGTAATGTATTGACCTTGGAAACTGTCAAACTCTTCTCTCTGCTTGATTCACACTCCATTACAACTCTAATAGCACCAATTACAGCTTTATTTAGCTGTGTCATCCCCACATTCCCACATTAGAGCAGAAGGAGAATAATTATTTACCTTTTTCTCCTCAAGGCTAAGTGTATGAATATCACATCTGAAGAGAGGTATGGATAGATAAATAAGGGCAGAGGGATGGGTGAATTTGCTCATTGGGAAGGCAGGATCATAAAAGCATACAGTGTAGAGAAACTAAGAAAAATTGTTATTCCAGTAAAGATGTAGGTCATTCCAGAACAGACTTTTATTAGCATGGCTGTAGATATTGATTGTTGGGTCACTGAGTCGGCGAGGCAGGGGGGGAAACTAAATGAAAATGGAATCTAAGTGATCACCTGCTATGTAATGCAGTTGCTCTTTATTACTCCTAGATAAATATGATAGATACACATTCATGTCCGCAATAATGTGAATTGAGTACACCGCTTCATCACTGAGACCTTACATATGGGGTCACTGTCAGACCCTCATATGTTATAATTTTATTACAGTATAAATAGATAAATATGATACACCGATGTTCTTGTCGCACTTAACGATCTCCGGGTAGGCATTTTTATCAGAGAAATCCATAAGGTCAACCTTCGGGCCGCGACACGCAGATATCACTGATTTTATAATGAAGAAATAAAAATGATGAGTTCCCAACCTGGTGAAAGGCCCCGACTATAAGTCAAAATCTCTCCTCCCTCCTTTGCCTCGCTGCCAACTTCTACTAGTACTTTTTATTGCACAGCAGAGAGCTTTTAAATTTGTTCAGCCCAAAACCCAAATGTAAAATTTAGCCTCAACCTGAAAACAAAAGGCTCATTAAAACATACTGTTACACTCACCATATGGAGGCCCACCAGCATTGAGATTATGGTCTATGTTTTGCACCAGGCCACAGTACAAGACACTAGGCTATACAATATCAGTACATTCTAACATTTTTAGGTTAAGCCAGCTGTTTGCTTTCCATTCCTTGTCTGCCCTCATCCCACTCATGTCAGACTGAATGATCCCACACTAAGTGGAGGCATCTGTGTAGTACAGACTATACTGAACCAATTAAAAAGGTAGGTGGAGTTGTTTCCATGGCACTACACCTAAATGTGCCTCCATCACGTTTGTGATTGGACGGGTAAGAGGCCAGATGAGAGTTTAAGGGTGACTTTGGAAAGATCGTCCCTCAGACCCAGAGGCAACCTCAAAGTAGGTTTGAGAGGGGTCATTATGTCACTTTACTTCTGTTATCACCCAACACGCTGACTCAAACATGCATCACATAGACATACTGGGCACAGGTGGTGGTGGCTTAGCACTCCCCATGCTTTCGTCTGGATGCTTTTTAATTGGCCAGTTGCCATAACCTGGGTCTGTTGAGGGTTCAGGTGTATGTGTTTAATAACGTCTCTGTGTTTATGTGTGTGCACTACAGTTGAGCAATATATATAAACCATAAGATGACAGAAATGTGTCAACTAACAGACATTTTTATATACGATTTATGCCCTGAAAGTATCTTGGTCAATATATATGCATTGTTGCATCACTGAGCAGAAGCAAAATTGGATTTAAAATATTTTTTCATATTGTATTTTTATAGTTATTATTTTCAACATGTATTATTAATAATACATGTTTTCCTGGTAGCAAACATATTCTATTATTTAGTTAGTTACTTACTTACAATGGTAACAGGTGTGCAATCAGACGTGCACATTCAGAGCACAAAAAGAAAAGGAGGGTCACAAATGCATTAAAGCAAGGGGGACTGGAAATAATTATAATTATCATTAATGTGGTCATTAGTCCATAAAATGCAATTTCCAAGAGTCCAAGAAGACGTCTGTGCTTATTTTGTTTGACCAAGACGTCAAATTCCAGTAACGATAACAGATTTACAAAATTAAAGAGAGAATGGAAATAAAAGCTCAAATTGTAGAAGCTGAAACCAGCAAATATTTGGCAATTAAACAAAACAAAAAAAAAATCAAATGAAGAATTAATTATCAAAATTTTTGCAGATTAGTGTTCTGTCAATCAAAAGATCAAATAGCAGGTTTTTCCTGTAGACAAAAACCTCAAATGTTTATACTGTTTTGCAGTGCACAAAATCTGTTTTGCTTTGTCTAAAAAACATATCCACATGAGGTTTTGCGACCACAGCGAAATCAGACAGCAGCAGACATTACGGGCTGAGCCTCGTTACCTTGTCACATCTCATGAGGCCCAGGTAGCGAAGGGACTTGCTGCTCTGAGCGATCTGTGTGGCTCCCTGGTCTGTGATGTCCTTACACCAGCCGGCATCCACGGTCTCTATGGTGCTGCTATACTGGCCTATGGCTATCAGAGCTGCGGACACGGGAGTAAGACAGGCGGGGGGGGAGGTGGAGGTGGGGAACGAGGGAGAGAGAGAAACAAGAAAAGGTGTTAGTCTGACAACCTCTCTCATGCAAATGTGGCAGTATCGTTCTCCCAGAGAGACGCAAAGAAATTCGACAAGAAACCAGGGCAAGTCATCTGCCCAGCTGTGACACATAATTCAAATGTTTACATAACACCTTGAAGGCACATACACACACACACATACTTGCTGAAACACACACACACACATGCACAAATCTTACACACACACACACACACACCCATGCTTGTTCAGACTTGCAGAATTCATCCATTAAAACGTTGGCATGAGTCACGGCACTGAAAGGCAGTGACATCGTGCCAGGGTAAAGTGTGACTCCATGCCAGTGTATGATTTAATTCTGCCTGTGTGTGTGTGTGTGTGTGTGTAATTCTGCCTCTGTGTGTGTGTGTGTGTGTGTGTGTGTGTGTGTGTGTGTGTTTACTGCTGCCAGGGCAGAAACACAGTGCCAGGGTAAAGAGTATCCACCAAAACAAATATATGTCAGTGTCTGGGGGCTTTGTTACACCTCGGAGCATGTGTGAATACATGCCTCCATACACACTACACCTCACACGTGTTCTTCTTTTGATACTCCCTGAATACAGAGTACAAATTAAAATGTAGAGCTGACAAACAAGATGAGATTAAATCTTCTGTAATCTATCTCAAATAAAGACGTTCTCTATTGCATTAACACACAAACACACACACACACACACAGACACAACAATCTTCCTCATCCATCTTTGACCCGTCAATTGTTGGACAGATGGAGGGGACCTGCGCTCCACCAGTCGATTGATAGTGCTGCTCGGTGATCGATTGGCAGGGCCTGGGCTTTGTTCTCCACTCTCTCACAACCATCACTAATGAGAGTGGGAAGGGAGGAGGACGAGCGAGGGATGAGGGAAAGATGAAAAGAGGAGGGTAAAGACAGAGAAAGCCTTTGACAGCACCTTCAAATAGTTACTTAGCCCTGATGTTGTTTTCTCATTTGCAAAAATCCATTTCACTTCAAACTTTTCCGCAAACAAGCTTGAGACTCAAACGTCTCCACTTCAGTAAGGAGGGAAGAATTTATCTTTACAAACTTTTTTTCATATCGAATCTCTTGAATCAACGGCACTTTTCAAAATACCTCCACATATTACAGTATTAAATAACATGCAATCAGCAGATTGTTGACGTTACTGAACACTGGGTAACAGTCGCTGTCCAAGAGTGTGTGTGCCTGTGAGTGCCTATGTGTGTGCCTATTTGTGTGAGTGTGTGCTTACACTGTGGAGAGGCAGTTTGTTCCCACAGCAGAGGGGAAATGAATAATCTTATGCTTTTTGAATCAAGTGCATGTATTTAGCTCTCATTCCTCCTGTCCAGATAGAGCTATGTAATGTAGAGTCTCCTCTACACACACACACACACACACACAGAATGATCTTGTGTACAGTAAGTAACATATGTAATATATAGCTATGAGCACTTGGAGTGCTCCACATGTGGTTCCTTTTGTACTCCAGCATGCTCTCGGATGCCATGCATAATGGCACATTATGGTTAAACAGGCAGTAACATGTCTTTGAAGTTACACGATGTTTCATGTAAAACAGCACCATGGGGAAGAAGCTCCATCAGGCCAGATGGGTGAACAGCACACTGAGTAGCCATGTTGTTTTTTGAGAGTGGTGACCTGGCAAAGAATTCAAAAAATGGAGTGTGTGTGTGTGTGAGGCTGGAAAGACATCAAGTAGGCGAATGGCTCCCTGCACCCCTTGTCATGTCCAATCACATGATCCCAAATTCGATTACCTGGGCTCAGACCTCTCGTCTGATGTTAAGACACACATATTGGTGTTGTTAAAACCCCCTTGCAGAGCGATTGGGAGTTTTTTTTTGAGGAAGAGGGAGATCAAATAAAAAAAAGCAGAGCTTCATTATTAAGTGAACCACACAACAGAACTCCCTCTTCTACCCCATCACCAACTTCCAGTCCCTCTTTCTTCCCCTTCTACTTAACTTCTTTCAACCTGACAAAGTGAGAGGATCGAGGAAGACAGGTGCCTGCCACAGTGAATGTATAAAAAGTGCAAGTGAATACATTGTCCATGCATTTTCTGATTACTGTGCTGCACTCACCTAAGCACATAACCTTCCTAATATGAATTATTGACTTACAGGCTTCAGACTTTATAAAGAAAACATATGGAAGTCTGAGATAGCTATGTGGACAAAGAGAATCCCAAATAGCCATAAACATTTTCGTAAGCTCTAAAAGTTGCTAAACTGGAAGGTCAGATAATGCCTTTGTCAGAACAAACCAAGTGTTATGCTGTTTGAACTTGTTTAGCACTTATCAACAAGTTCATCTGGTTGCTATTACAGTCTAATAACCGTGTTGGTGTATGTGTGTGTGTGTGTGTGTGCTGCTTCTCTCCCTCTTCCTTTGATCCTTTATCAGGAGACTGTAAACTCCAGCTACTGCCGGTGGCAAATGGAAATCATTGGCTACTTTTGCAAAGGAGAGGCGCTTTCAGTGAAAACCTTTTAACTGCAGTCGAACAGTTTCGTTAACCTTGTCAGAAATCGAGAGTGCAATTTGAGCACAGCGCCTTTGTTTTGCAAGTTATTGGTCAAACACACAAACAAAACTATGTAAAAAGTTGTCTTATTAATGTTGAAAAGACTAATAATCAGTATAATTTGGTTTGTGTGGAAACACAATGCGACTGCATTCTTCTCATTATGAAACAGTGGAACAGTAAGTGAAAAAAAGATGAATACATCTTTGTATAGTCACACATGAAGACTTACAGATGCACACAATATGACTTATTCTGGGATTGGCCTATTTAGTTAAATACACTTAGTTAAAAATGATGTAATGTAATTGTAAAGTATGAGCAGACCTAGATATCACAGAAAAAAAACTTTTATTTTATTGGAAAACATCTGTCAGATGATTTCAAATAGGGCTCTTCCATTTTCTTGATGTCCTTTGTTAGTATAATAAGTACTAATGCTTTTTCAGCATACATACATCATGCACAAATTCTCTGTTAGATAATCTTTGATTTGAATAATGCGTGCCTTTTGTCCCTTGTGAGGTGACATTTGCCTCCCTTGATAACTGTTAAGTGTGTGAGACATTTCTCAACATCTACACTTTTGTATAATGGGACTCTTACAGTATATATAGCACTATGTTGAAGGCATGTCTACTGGAAAGGTCAACAAATTAAAGCCACATTATGTTGCTACACATGGAGAGTGTTAGCTTCAGCTGTGAATTAGATATACAACATCCTGACGGTATAGGTGGCGACTAAAATTGTTTCACACTTATGCCCTTATTTAATTACAACCACACCATTTCAAATAAAACATATGATTAAAACATATCAATTTGCTTTTTAGGGTATCTGCTAATAACTGAAAATTACACTGATTAAAAATTGACCAAAAAAAAAAAAAAAGTTAAAATATATGTTTTTCAAAAACTTCTGACTGGCACTGCATGTGGGACCATAGGAGCAGGAAATTGTCTTTCCTGACTGATAATGATTTTCTGTCTAAGAAATAGATGAAGCGATATGCAAGAGAAGTTAAGGTGAAAAAGAGGTGGAAGAGTCAGAGGAGAAAAGAAGGGAAAATCCCATTTTAGCAGCCGGAACTGTGACTGAGTGGTGACTACACACTCACAGACGGTAATGAGGACACACTCTGCTGCCCTGCCTGAAAATGGCTTTAGGATCCGTCTGTGTGTGTGCGCACCCTCCTCTTTTAGTGTGAAAAGAAGCAGAGAGAGACAGAGATTGACCTTAAATCCTGGATATCATTCATTTTGAGTATGGCACATTTCATCTGTCTTTTACCAAGTCTGTCATTCGGGGATAAAACTATGTCATCATATGAGAAACAGGTGGGGATCACATTTAAAACCAATTGCTTCAGTTTAGTTAACCATCTCCTGGGATTTGAACCAACATATCTTCTTGTCAATCAATCACCAAACAGCAAATCAATCAACAGATCAATATAAAGACTGTCACGGACCATTTAGTGCCTTTAGGAATGGTATCCCTATGTCAAAACCAGATCCTGCAACTGCTCACAGCAGTGTGCCTTGCAGTTCTTTCACTAAGACCTTCCTAAATATTAGAATTACGGCGTAAGACACTGCCCAGAGCGTTTAGTTAGGAACCAAAGTGACAAATGTAGAGCAAAGGTGAATAACCAAGTAAAAACTCTAAATCTTTGGTGTTCCATTAACTCCTACATTATCTCCAGACTGAGATTCATAACCTATTACTTTTCCGTATCAGGCACAAGCCGTTATCAAACACCATAAATAGCGGATTTATCCAAACATAGGAGCGGATCTGGGCTAAGGTAACCGCACTCTTAACAGTGGGGTCAGGAGTTGGTCAATCCTGTGATGACCGCAACGTGAGAAGAAACCTTCCTTAATCAGCTTATTCTCCTATCTCAATACCTGACCTCAGAGCTTCAGAGGTTAAGCATCTTTTACAGGCTTATTAGATATTCACTTATTACATTCTCCTAAATGATGGTGTGCCATTACTGCTATCTTATTGCTCTGAATCCATCCCCATGCCTGTCTGCTGTAACCCTATACACCATATTTTAGCTGCTGATGAAGACAGAATGCTTAAGAAAGAAGTGGTTGTATATGGTAAAGATTCACTGTGAGGCAGTGTGTGTGTATGTGTGCAGTGTGTGTGTGTGTGTGTATAAATATGGCAACAGGGACAATAGAAAAAAAGGCTTATTATAGCTGATGTTTTCCAGAGAGCACAACTGTCATGTCTAATGTGAAAGACATTCACTTGGTTCTTTGTGTTGCATTTAAAAACTTGGCCTCGCCTTTGCCCTCTTCTGTGTGCTGCTGTTTGCCCAAAACGAAAAGAAAACCCCTTTTCCACTTCTCATCTTTTCAAACTGAGGAAGTTCCAAGAATCTGTAACAATCGGTATTTCTTTGTTTAGCCAACACACTAATACTGACATGCATATGCAAGAAAGCGGTTTTAATTCTGCTGTATTTGGTTAGATAAATGCCAACAGTGACGCATGACTTCTCCTCCCCTAATACTGTAACTAGGGTTGGGCAATAGTACCCATATACAGATGGTGAGAACATGTCTGAGATGTTTAAATGGTATGATCACAACCCCTTTAAGACATCTTGATGTATTAGGGCATGGCAGTCAGTGTCACAAATCAATTATCAGGGCTACTTTGTTTTAAACAGTGCAGGCAGTAAGGTATTAAGTACCAAAAACGGTCACATAAAAAGTACATAAAGTTGAATATAGGAGATTATTTCAATACCATCTTTCCTAATCATAATTATTATGTTTATTTTGCATGGATGAACGTGGAGGACATGAATCAATATCGTGCATCATTCTGGGCTCTGTTCTCTCATGGGAAATGTTCTCACAGGGGTGTGTTTACATGCATGAGAACATAAACATACAGGAGTGTAAAAACTGTGTAAAGTGACCTGCTGACCTCAATGAGCATCATGTGGATGTCACTTAACTCCTCTGATGCCTTTCTGACCTGGGCTCACTGTCTGATTGATTAACACACTATTCCCATCTTCAAAGTACCCAGCCAAACTCACTGGGGTCACACAGAGTGTCAAAACTAATGTAGTAAACAACATACCAAATAAAGCACTTGAAACACACACGCACTGGAGGATAGAAACAAGAGAGGGACTGTTGCTTTAGCCTGTGGTGGGCTGAGAATTAACAAATTAAAAGCTGTGAGAACTACAGGGACCTGGGCAGTCCCTTGATTTAGTGGTGGAAAAAAACTCTGAGATATATCTTCCAAACCAGATAAAAAATATGCACATATAAGAGAAATAAAGAGAAAGACAGAGGCAGAGGTTGTACAAGGTGATGTTCTTTGGCCTGACATTTTGGGCTAACGTAATCAAAGGCCAGGGGAACTGAAATGAACCAGGCTCCGCAGAGACACAGGAGAGAGGAGGAACAGATTGAGTGCGACACAAGAAGGGGGGAGAGCACTTTATGGTGGGACATGCTCGATCTGGGAAATTAATTATCCAGAGGGCAGGGAGAAGGCAATGTGCCTCGTTGTGTGTGTGTGTGTGTGTGTGAGCACTGAGGGTATGGCCATTTTCCCAATCAGGCTCTGATCTGATGTAAACCAGCTGACACGTACCATTTTGTGGCAGTGTGTGTTTGTATGGTTTCATGTGCTTTTTAGATGTGTGTGTGTGTGAGAGAGAAACAGACAGAGAAACAGAGGCAATCAGCAGACCCTGAAATGTTTAAGTGGTGAGGTAGAGACAGTACAAGTCAAAAAATGACTTTGATGTTTTATGGTGGTCTAGCATCTGAAAATAATACACTTAAACACACGCACACACACACAGACTATTTTAGTAGTTGATGTGCGATAACCTTGAGGAGGGGATGTGAAGTTTGGAAAGGAAGATTGAAAAGGTGAGTGAGTGACAGCAAGAGAGAGAGAGAGAGACAGAGAGAGAGAGAGATAGAGAGGAAGAGTGATCGGCAAGGACAGATAGACAGAGTGAAATGGTGATAAGGAGAGCTGGAGCTATCACAGAGGTGACCTACAACAGGCTTTTCTTCACCGTTGAGAACAAGCACTCGTCTCCAATTCGCACACACATGCACAGGTCAATGGGGCACTTAACAGTTTGGCATCATTCATCAGGGCTCAGTTAGGTTGGACGCCACGGTGTGAGATAACAGCAGTATATTCTGCACAATTAAAAAAGTCCGGACAGGATGCACGCACAATTTAAATACTCGTAAGGACTTTAAATACCATTTCTTATTATATGTATATGCGGGCTGCACAATTCTAGCACCCACGTGTCAATACTGGATCTACTTCCAGTGTCAATGTTGCTCTAGCACATTAAGTATCATGCCCTCTGTGCAGCGAGGGGGAAAGACAGTACACACTGGATGTGTAGACAAATGGCAGCATATCGCTGAACATAATCCAGGGTTTTGCAGAATCATCCATGTCTATATTGATGTGTGGCGAAACGGCTGATGCTGGGTAAACAATTTACTTACTTATAACTGACATATAATTTTCTCTTGTGAGTCTAGGGTAGAGGAGCTGGCTTGTGGTTATATCGGAAGAATAAGTCTGGGTGGAGAAAGGGGCACAATATTCTGGACTCTGTACATGGGTGTTCTCTATCGGCCCCTCTCTGCATCCACAGCTATTCAGTCTAGTATCTTTGTGAGCCCTCCGGCCGTACGCCCCTGGCTGTTCTACTAAAGCTGCTCAGCGGCCAAAAGATCAGACACTGGTTTTGTGGAAAAAGTAAAGGTAAATAAAGGTTTAAAAAATGTAATCCCTGTGAGCTTGTCAAGTATTTTGATGCATTATAGAGAGATTATATTTATTTGTGTGGCACGGTGGCGTTTCAGGTAGTTTGTGCTGTCACGTCTACTTGCTGTCATTACAGTGTTTGGTTCTAAAAATGTCCCCCACAGCAAAGTGAATCCCTTTTCTCAGGACAAGCACAATATATTTTGTCACTACTAAGATTGGATATCATTTTTTTTTTTAGATTCTGGCTCCTGCTTTTTGTTTTTGAAGTATTTTTTCCACTGGTTAATCATTCCCTCCTACACACAAATATTTTTGTGCATAGTTTAGTTTGTAATGTTGATTGTGGTCTTATGATTTAGTTTAGGGAGAAACTGGGAGTACTTTAACTCTCCCAGCTACTAAAAATGCAGCAGGATTTTCGTCATGTAAGCATGAGATTGCATAGAAGTAACAATCAACATGTTGATTTTAGAAGCAAGCAGACCTGGTCTATATGTGTATCAATGCAGAGAGAAATTTAAAGAAGCTTATAAACAATTATTAACATACTCACATGCGTAAGGTATTTTCTGAGTCATTATGTGTTTTATATCCTTCTTCTTCAAAGACAACATCAACAAGGAGAGAATAGGCACACACGCACACACACACACACACACACACACACACACACACACACACACACACACACACACACACACATTCCTATTGCCATCAGCAGTAAAAGCAGGATATTAAGCTCTATTTCAAACCAACAGCACCTCTGCTCCTATGCACCTCTCCTTTGAGGATATTAATCCTACTCCCCCTTTTTTTTTTTGCTCACTCTCTCTCTCTGTCCCTGTCTCTTTCTCCACCACTCTTATTCCCTCTATCACTTTTACTCTTGCTCTATTTTGGATTGTGTACAACAGGAAAACCGCTGTCCAATTCTGACATCACAGATGGAGGGGCATAAAGCTTAACAACTTCAATTTGAAATGAGAAGGTGAGAGAGGAGCGGAGTGGAAGTGAAAAGGGTGAACGAGGACGAAGATGAAGACAGACGGCATCCTAGTAACTGAACTGCATGTTGCATGCGTCTGACTGGAATTAACGCAGCGTAGCAATAGTTATGGCTTTGGTTATGGATTACGGCTAATCCTTTAGCATAGGGAGCAGGTCTTAAAGGTAATTACACGCTACTATTGGATCCAGAGCCCTGAAATGGGCCTCTCTTACATCACGCTTATTAAGATCCAGAAGGAAACTGGCTGCTCTTACATTCTGCTTAGAAAGAGTACAGGTTAACACACCATGGCATTCTCTGCCAATCTTAATAACTATTTAAACTTGTCTGCTGGGTAAGGGAGCGTTGTTTGTGAGATCTTTTCAAAATCTCTTACTCTGTCTAATTCACACAGGCGGCGTTCCAAGTGCCGCTAAGTCTGTTTCTTTGCCTTATCTTAATAGTCCACTCTGTCTGCTTTAACCCAGCGGGAATCATTAACCAGACATACTTCCTCTTCCCCCTACCCTGATGAAACCCTCCAAAATGTTAGGATCACAAGACAGTGTGTGTCCATGTGTGGTTTCGTCTCTGTGTGAATTACGAGTGCACTTAGCCCCTGAAACAACCCTAAAACAAATGACCCAATACCAATTAGTTGCACAACAATTAGGTTAGTAGACCGTTAATAACAGGCAGACCCAGCTAAGGAGAGGCTTGAGTTCCTTCCCTTAATTCAAAATCCAAAAGGAATAGCAACAGACACTGTAACCTTGCCAGTGCAGACAAAAATCTGTAGTGTGACCAGCGTGGGGACTAGTTAAAATGCTATAGAAAGAAATAACAACCGGACATCCCATGTAGAGAAAGTCCTGTAACGCCTGCATTCCAGCAAACTGAATTATAGTTCTTGTCTAAACTCTCGACCTAAAAATCTTAGGAGTAAACTTAACCTTAATTTGATCTTTTAATTTTTTATGAAGTGATTTCTTCATTTCATTAACACATCTTAAATCAAAGTACAACAGTTCCAACATCTTGCCAATGTAAACTGATTGTTTGACATCACATGTTGGGAAGTCAACCTTGAGAGAAGAAAAAACAAGATGGAGGAAGAACAACTGTCATAATGTTTTCTGAGTGAGTGGGCATGACTGGGATTATTGTGACCAATCAAAAAGTATTGAAGTCAGGGCGGTCAGTAGTGGGTTAAGCGGCCGCCCTGTGTGTAAGAGGCTATAGTCCTTGCTGCAGCTGGCCCCGGTTCGAATCCCGCATCGGACGGCCATTTACTGCGTGTCACTCCCCCTCTCTCTGCCCCCTGCTTCTTGTCTATCTTCAGCTGTACTATCATTAAAGGCATAAAAGGCCAAAAAAAATCTTAAAAAAAAAAAAAAAAAGTATTGAAGTCAGGTGCATGAAGGTAAAAATACATGTATTAAACGCTGGTTTACTTATGCTGATATATGGACATACAGAGAAAATTCAACGTGGAAAAGTTTGAGATCTTAGGCAGTATAGATTAGAGTATAAATCTAATCTGTCATTATGTTGGACATTGTTATTTTTTTCTTAGAAACTCAAACATGTTCAGAGTTGCAAACAATGTATCATCTCTATTAAATAGTTGCATTTGTGTCTAAAAAGAAAACACTGACATTCAATATGCTCTTAAATTCTCTTACCGTTCTCTGTTGGTCTGACTTTGGTCTCTTTTACACAAACTCCTAATGGCTCATGAGTCTGTAACAGCACTTAGTCAGGTCTCACCAAAAGCTCTTTAGCAAAGTTTAAAGCTCCTGTGATGTTTTCTGATCAATACCTGGCCATAACTCAAATCACACGTCAGGTGCCATTACTGTGTACACCACACACTCTTAACCAAAGTGCGCTGTTGCACACACGCTTACACACATGTACATTTTTCATGAGCTTAGACACTATTTTTGATCAATACCTGGCAATAGATCAAACACCTTCTTCGGTTTATGGCTAACCTCTATCAAGGCTCATTTCAAACGCACACAGAATAACTCATGTCTTACTTGAGATTGCTGCTTTGACTGCGTCTATGAAATTGATAAGTGCTCTTAAATGTAAAATGACAGTTTAAGAACCTTGTTTTTGTACCGTGGTATAGTCAGAATGTCTCATAAAAACACAAAGCACTTCTTTCCAGGAGGCAACTTCATAATCAGTGCCAGAGAGAGAAGTAGACAACAGGCCAAATGTGCAGCTGCAGACTGGAAACTGTGTGAGAATTCTTCTTTACAGCATAATTTGTACAAATGTAACAAGGGAAATGGTGTGCTGAGAAACTATTTCCCCCTCACATTTTTCATTATATGTAGAAGTCAAGAAATAGATGAGATTATTTGGCCACAAATATTTCATCTACCTGAATATTACTGACTTGAAAATGTTTCTGAATATATTAAGACCTCACTGACAACTGCAACAAGGGAATTTTAATTATTTAGCTTAAATACAATCAGTCAAGATTGAGGAAAACTTTTGAAAAATGAAAAATAACTTTTGGTTCTTCATAAATCATCTAAAAGTCAGGGGCCTACATTTCTGCCTTTAATGACTTTCTCTAACAACAAAGGCCTCATTTGACCTAACATTGACTCAATCCAACAAAATGCTGGACTATGGAGGCCTGTACAGCCAGCCTGAATACAACCTATGCAACCTGCAAGCATGGCTTATGTGAATTTGTCTTTGGTCTTTTTCTCTCCATGTATTGCTTTCCCTTTTCTCTTGCTTTGCTCATTGTCTCATCTCTTACTTCCACCTCTTTTCTCTCTCCTCCCCCCTTGCTCCCTTACTTCTGCCCCTTTTTCTTCCTGCCTCACACTAATGTTTGCTTTACCCTCATCCTCTCTCCCTCCCCCCATCTCTGTCTTCTACTCCTCCTGATCCTCTCTAAAGGATGTTCCCCTGTTCAGGGTCACTGTCACCCCCTCAGTAGCTCTGTTGACCTTTAACCTCTTTACGACTGGGGTCAGTGCCTGTCGCCATGGTGTTTAACATCCCCGTGGGAGGCCATGTACATGGGTATAGTGTACAATACAAACATGCACATAGACATTTATACTGTCAGAGGCACCAGACGTTGACCTTTTATATTCACTTTAATCTTCCACTCAGGTTACGAGCCAAGACAGACAATAGTCACAGTATCCGGCAAACCTCCCCCACTATTTGCTTCAACATCTTTTACTCATTCTTTTATCCAGCCTCCCTTCCTGAACGTTTCATTTTTGTCCTTCCTACCCTGTAGCCCTCCCTTTTTCCCTGTGGTCTAAACAGGTCTCTTTCTCTTTGGTTGTTCGCGTCTCTGTGACTTTCAACTACAGGCTATTGAGTTACACAACCCCAATAGAAAGACATCCCACAATGACAATTATCCGGTGTAGCGATGGCTGTAACCTGTGCCTGGGAACCAAAGAAGAACATTTATGAAAACCGCTCTTCCTGCTGAAATGAGAAGCTCAGTGGCAGCATAATAAGGATATCATAAAGATTTTAAGTTTTGTAGTTTTTCTCAATAATAAATCAAATGAATGTGGTGATTTTCTCTCCTGCAGGTAATATTAAGATGCATTTCTATATTGTAATATATACACATGACATTGAGTAAGAGAAAAAAAAAAGAATTTCCTTTTGGTGGGTCATCTGTTTCAGTCCTTGTGTTTTCTGTGTGACGCCATCTGACAGCAGAGATTACTTCAATTTTAATTAGTGCAGCTGGCTACAGCGATTGCTTCACACCATTGCTTTTCCCCACATAAATGAAAACCTTTTTTTTGTTTTTTTTCAAACATCATAAGACTTTTCCTTTTTCTCAGGGAAAAATATGACTATGTCCTGTGTCTGTCGTCAGTGAACTGATTCAGGGTGTAGTCCGACAGAGAACTTACAGATGTTGCTGTTGTGGTGCTTTTGCTGCATGGCTGGCATACACAAGGTGTTCCTCAAGTGAGTTGTTACATGGACTTCTTACAGTACACATGCATGTGTGTGTGTGTGTGTGTGTGTGTGTGTGGTTTGTCCCTACTTAACGTTGGGGTGTGTGTTTACACTTGGCTCTGTGAGTGTGTGTTTCCAGAGGGAGTGGGTGAGCTTGAGGAGGCCAAACACTAAATGGGCAAATGATACAAGTCCTGCACTCCTCCTCCATAAATTACCAGCTCATTACAGTAATGCAGCCCATTTAGCAAAGGATGGGTGGGGGGTGGTGGGGGCGGCTGTAAGAAAGGATTGCAAAAAAAAGTGTTCAGAAGTAGCAGGATCCATACAGGGTGGAGCAGATGAAGCATCAATGTCGAAAAAGAAAATAGGGTGAGGACAGGGGGAGGGCAGAAGGGGTGATAAGACAGGAAAATAAGGAGGGAGGAAAAAAAGGAGGAGAAGAGAGTGAGGGGGGAAAACAAGAGGGGAAAAAGAGGGTTTGCTGTGATGTGTTTAAGGAGCTTTTCAATCTCAACAGAAGTGCTTTTCATTAGGTTAAAATCTATCATCTATGCTGCTGCAGGGAAAAAAACAATGAGGAAATATTAATATAGATAGTGGCTACAGTAAGAGACTAGAGATATAGACCTGTGACGGAGGGAGAGAGAGGGAGGGAGGGAGAGAGAGAGAGAGAGAGAATGGGACGAGATGTAACAGTTGTAATTGAATAGTGAACTAGAGAGGGCCTGAGTGCAAGCACTGATTAATACAATTCAAATTGATTGTCTCCTAGTAGCTGTGAGAACATCTCATTCTGACTTTCATATCTGAATGTTCAGCATGTTCTCTGCGTGCATGAGTGCACGTGAGTGCATGTGTGTGTGGGTGTGTGTGTGTGTGTGTGTGTGTGTGTGTGTGTGTGTGTGTGTCTGTGTCTGTGTAAAGAGAGTAGTTCAGAGGGGTAGGGAGATGGAGAGTGCCCTCTAGTGCTTACTGCTTCTTTTACCCCACCTTTATTTGGTCATATTAGCTGCTATTTCAAGTTTGTGGCAAGTTTTCCACATCATCTTTACATTATTTTGTGTGTGCATACAGCGAGCACTGTTGATTACATCTTACTTGTAGGAGAAGCCATCTGCCGCTTTTTATTTTTGTCCAGTACATAAAAAAACAAAAAAAAAACTTCAAGAGACCTGAAAATTACCCTTCAAGATATCCCATCACAGTAACATGAAGTTTTAATTAGGATTTGTCTGTTACTACATTGTACATGACAGTGTGGCATGCTTTGCTTACTGTCAATCAAGAAGAAGTGCACGTCTCCACAGGGAAATAAACTCTCAAAAAAGCATTTTATAATCTTTGTTGTCAGATTGACTACTATTTTTTACTTGACATGTTTTTGATGGATAGAGCAGCATTTAATTTCAGGCTACAATTGACCCTAATCTAGGAGAAAATTACAATTGTTAAGAATCTAATGACATATGGCAAAATGGTCAGGGAAAATGTACAGTACCTATATGTAGACAGTAATGAATGTGTTTTCCACTAACAGTACACCATTTCCTTCCTAATTTTATCTCTCTGTCTATTTTTCGACATAATTAGTGCAGGGTAGGCAGTACACAGTTATATAGCAAAGATAGCTGATGGGGAAGAGTTGAGTCCCATTTGCACCTCAGACGTAACAGAGAGGGATTTATGGTCGGGGTGTGAAACAATCATTTATGTTAGCAAGCCGGGCCCTCTGTTCAATTAGCAGTAGCTTGCATCTCACACTGATTCCCTCTGCCTGTGAGCCAGAAAATCCAGTCAGCATTGTGAACACAGAAAGCTCAAGCCTTTCTACTCAACCCACTCCCCGCAATTCATTGCTATTCAATCTGCTTGCCAACAGTGGGCAACCATTTAGACATCTGCCTGTGCCATACTTCTCAGAAATGATACTAATTCTGCCCTCCTGTCCTTAAAATTTCCACATGCTGGGAGAGGAGGAACGTTAGTGGAGAGGGAGAGAGGGATAGAAAAACGGTGGTGAAAGAAGCGGTTTGAAGAAAGACAAAGAGAGAAAAGGAACCTCTAAAATTCTTGTCATGCAGATTTAAAAGTCATGTAGGAAGATGAGTTTCCTCCTTTTCCTCCTCTGCACCTCTGTCTCCCTCTGTCTGTTATCTCATCTTCTTTTTATCAATCATCTGTGAGCTCTTTTCTCTGCAGGTGCTAAGGTTTTAAACAAGAACTGTGTACTGTGATGTCTCATTGTCCTCATCACATATCTACGTACTTATGATGTTGAGCAGACTTCACCCTCGTCTTCCTTGTATTTGTTTCATTACCTTTGACCACAGGCACATGACTCAGGATGAGATGTGACCAGATAAGTGCACTCCTTGATGTTTGGGGTGCTGAATTCAGTGGTATATTCTGAGGATGCTCGGGGCCAGTGTCTTCTAATTTCATTTGAAATGAACAAGTTTAAAAAGTGACAAACTTATTTTACTTTTAATTACTTAAAAAAAGTTAAGCTGCCCCTGGGACTTTGAAAACTAGGTTAGTTTGAAGATATCTATGTTGAGGTATTGGAGGAAGTGGCCAGGAGGTCTATAACAGTAACAAAAAAAGCCATGTTCAGCGCTTTAAATTATCAGATGCTTTATAAAGGGAGAGATCTTTTTTTTCTCACTTCCACTTGAGAGATTTTGGCTGATTTATTCCCTCTAAAATGACTAAATGTTTGATGTTTTCCAGACATTACTCCCCTTTACCCCAAAAGAGACTCCTACAGGGAAGAATGAACAGCTACTTGTCATTAATGCATGTTAATGCATGTTACTAACTGAACTTCTTCCCCAGAGCTTCTGTCCTCTCGTCCAGCAGGTTCTCATGGATCGTGGCTGCTGCTGTGGTCCTGCACGACGTGCACTACATATATTATTACTATCTCTATCACAGGTTCCACAGCTACTGTAATCATTTTATCATTGTAATTCATTGTCATTTTATCATTCATTGTAATTGTACAATATGTTTGTGTTGATTTGTCCTGTACACGTGACATCTATTGCACGTCTGTCCGTCCTGGGAGAGGGATCCCTCCTCTGTGGCTCTTCCTGAGGTTTCTTCCACTTTTTTTTCCTGTGAATTTTTTTTTTTTTTGTGAGCAAGTTTTTCCTCACGCAAACCGAGGGTCTAAGGACAGAGGGTGTCACTCCCTGTACAGATTGTAAAGCTCTCCGCGGTAAATGTACTTTGCGACTTTGGGCTATACAAATAAAATGTGATTTGATTTGATTAAATGTTATGTGCATATTTACTCTTTTACTCATTTTACTGATAATAAATCAAAACATTTTGAACCCAGATCACAGTAAAATTTATTTTTTTCATTTATGTCTTTTCCTCTCATACTTCATTCCTTTCATGCTCTCTCACATGTACATTAACACGCACACCCACAACACACACCCCCCCTTTTGATCTCTCATCACAGCACATGAATTTGTGAGAAAAGATGCAATTATTGTTATCTTCTTTATACAGGATGGGTGGGGTCAGGTGGAGAGAAATGGGCAGACAGGCCAGGGGCAATCACTGTATTGGTACTATTGTCCAATACAATAGGAGCTTATTTTATTAACAGGCCTGCTACACTTCAGAATGTTACATGGACTTTTATTCTCATTGGAAAATGCAATTATTATTAGTAACAGTATTGTTATTATATTGTACTGAATTTAAAAGAGGACCTACTTCACTCCTTAAAGATGACACATTATGCAGCTTTTGCAAAACACTCTGTATGTAAATATATACATGGACCACAGAAGTCTTCTGAATAAGGGCGTTCATCATGCATGATCAACTTTCACATACTGAAATACACATGCTCTGATTAACCCTTCTGATCTATTTCTACAGATGAAACAGTGAACAACGAACATCCAGTCCACAACCAAAACAATGGGAGTGGTTGTGCACACCATGGCCTACTCGCTTCTGAGGTTCATGAATATTTTTATTAGTCCAAAATCTTCCCCCAAAAAATGTGTGGTTTTCCAGACATTACTCCCCTTTACCCCAAAAGAGACTCCTACAGGCAAGAATGAACAGCTACTTGTTAAATATATGAGAACATTTGGAGGTTAGGTGTCAAGTAGGTACAAACTGTGAGAGTGTGCAAGGTATTGATCAGGGCAGCTGATCAAACCCTTCATTTATTATGGAGAAACAGAGGAGAGGCCAATGTTCCATACACATAAATGATTTAGAGACGACCCTTGTGTACAGTATGTGTGAAATGTGTCTGTGTGTGCGTGCCTGTAGAAGAAAAGAAAAGAAACAAGAAGAAAAAGAGCAAGCAAGCAACAAACCCCCTATACCACTGCAATAACTCACTAAAAAACTTGGAGAACTAAAAGAAAATGGACACACCAGCCTTTAAAATGTTCTTTTCAGTCTTGTCTCATCCCTTTTACACTGAAATCTGC
Organism: Larimichthys crocea; assembly: GCF_000972845.2. Classification (NCBI taxonomy): domain Eukaryota; kingdom Metazoa; phylum Chordata; class Actinopteri; family Sciaenidae; genus Larimichthys; species Larimichthys crocea. The sequence goes on along the minus strand of NC_040013.1, from coordinate 37,854,103 downwards.
CACCTGCAACAACAAACAACATAACACTGAATTTGAGGCTCTAACCCTGAAACATTTTGTGAATTATAAAAGGGATAAATCTTGTATTTAATGAATACAACCTTCCACTAACTCGCTGTGTTTAAGCCCCTAAACCCTTACAACTCCCACCCTCCAATTAACTACTCTTAACTCCCCCAAAGCTCAGAGAAAAAAAGCTTAGCAAATGTAATGTGTGTACTCTGGACCAGTCGGTAATGTTAGATGGACTGCTGCTCAATAGGACATAATGGCCAATTATCCTGCATGTACACTAATGGCCCACATTAACTGACTGGAATATGGGGAAGGGATTTGGATTATTTAGTAAAACAATTTTTTTCTACCCACCTAGAGTTGCGTTACTCAGACGCAGGCATTTTGGGGAATTGGTACACTGCAGTCTGCTCAGGTAAGGTTGAATCATTCATCAAACCAGAGTTGCAGACATTTAAAAGACCAAGGTCTGCTCACATTTTGCTGCATCATGCCACAGGACCCCAACACACAGGAACAGCGCAACACAACCACAACTTTATGTACTTTCGTGATGTATTTCTATAGTTATTCTTAAGCATAGAAATACAGTACTACTGTTCAAGTAATACTTTGGGTATATTGAAGTGGGGCTATGAGGTATGAGGTATCACAGTGAATTTCAGAATTGTAAAATCTTTTTATCTCCGTTATTTTTTCTCCACTTTTATTCCAATATTTTGGCAGTATAACTATTATTTATTCTCTTCGTTGACGCCTCCTCGCACATATTATACATGCGCACTACCGCAGCTGATACCTGCTCATGTGTAACACAAACACAAGGCTGCCAACAGCCAATACCACCTACACATACACACCTACTGTAGAACCTGTTCACCCTCGCCATCTCCCTTCACAATCACCTCCACTGCAATTAATCAAAGCTTGCTCTTTTTCTTCCACCAGTTAAGCCTGTCACACTCGTCTCTCACTCTTTCATCATCCCTTGCTTCTTAAAGAGCCACGGCGTGGACAATATGAGCCCTGCGGGGGCGGCGATATGACACGACGTCGACAGAAAGTAGAGGCCGTAGTTTAAATCATACTGACATGCAGATTTATCACTGTTTAACTTGTCCAAAGTGTCTCCTCTAGTTGGTGCAGATCTGACTGTGTGAGCTGGTTGGCTTTCCTCAGGGAGAGCCCAAAGACCCAGTCAAGCTAAGATCAGTTTTGTTCAGCTCAGCACACCGCCACTGCTACAACCTACATACACAAACATGGAGCAATTTCACTACACAAAAGGTAATTTACATTATCAGCATGTGTTGACCCTAACTCTGTCACAATCATGATCATATTTATTGGCTTGATATAAAATATTTAGTGGACAGTATTTCTAACCCACTTAAACAAAATATAAGAAACTGAGCAGAAAGTGAGCATGTACAGAAAATTTGTTTCTCCTCTCAGTTACGCATAACACAAAATTATACCTGTCCTTTGGGGGGTTGTCCAACGGAAATCTGGAAAATGTAGGGGATCAACAACTTAAACATAGGCAGACAGGCAAGTTTTCAATAAAGTGGATACAACATATTGGTAAATTCAAACACTTTATCATAAAATACGTGCTGGAATCCATCTATCATCTCAGACTCATGATCCAGAACAGTGCAAGAAAACCCAAGAATGAAATTTTCCTTTACAAATCCTCTTGTCAACTGTAATTTGAAAAAGATTTAATCTTCATTAGGATAACAGTGAAAAAGCTACATTTGGTTCATGGTATCTCCTGGTCATAATTCCCTACATTTCTTTCTTCGCTGCTCTTTAACCTTACAGACACCATTTTATACAGAATTTTAATTCTGAAACAAGATTTAGTATTACTCAGGCAGGAGCTGCCTGACTTTCAGACTTGTCATTATCTTTTCAAATCTATTGCATCTATTATTGGCTGGTTACTGTGTCTGTGTACTGCGGTTAATGGCAATGTAATGCATAGAGTTATTATGCTTCAGTGTCTAGCTCCAACAAGTTCCAGATAGCATTGTTCTTAGTCCCCTGACAATCATGCATAATTCATCAAGAATGCAGAGCATCTCCTCACACAAACACACACAGTGCTTTACTGTACATGTGAGCTCACATGCACCGTACCGCCTGCTTCAGTGTGATTGCGTGTGATGGATGTGGCATTAAATGTGATTACACAGGACCACTGTGGAAAGAATGGTGGTAGGAAAGGAAACAGTGTGGCCTTGACTGAGAACAATTCTAACAACTTTGACAAAGTTGGATGGACATAAATATATTTAAGATATATATTTAAGATATCACTCATAACACAGGGACAAAATAATAACCTCCCTTTCAGCAATCAATGCAAATGTGAAACTGCCAGATCAAAGTGGAGACATGCATCATTCTGTCACGTTTAATCAAACTCCAGTGAGTGGTGTCTGAGATATCGCAAGTGAGGGATGGATAAACAAACAACCAGATGGAGACCAATCCACAGTCCAAGACAGAAAGGGCCATTTGCCCACAGATTCTGAGAGAAATGTGCATAGACACAGTGAACCTCAGAGCAGCGAGTGTGCAATTCAGTGATGGAAGGCAGCAGAGAAGGGAGGAGGGAGAAGGTAAGCAGCCTTGCTGCACGAGGCGACAGGGGGTCTGCTTTTAGATGGATGGGTCCCGGCTATTGATAAGGTCAGACCTCATTTGCGCCAGACCTTTTACATTTTGCGAAATGTTGGTCTAGCCATTGGACTGTCAGGAGCAATTCGTCCCTGTGAAAAATGGACTGGCTCATTGAAAACTGTGACTCCATCGTAAAAGCATGAGGCCCTGCCGATGTGCTGCTACTGTAACTCGTCATATACAACCCTCGCAGCTCAGCCTCTGACTATTTCAAATCTCCACTATGCTGCTGTCTTCAATCCAGCTAACCCCCCATATATCATATCATAACAACAGAAAACCATTGTCTTGATGTCAGGATTTTCTAGCCCTATTTTCCCCAACATCACAGGTTGTCATTCTGCCATATTATTTTTCAAAACCTATTCTCAGTTGCAGTCCCACCAGTTTTTTTTTTTCAGCTCATCTCCCCCTATCTATTGCTGTCTTCCTATTCTCTGATTATAGCACAGAAAAGCTGTGACATTTCCAGAAGACAGTAAAAACACAACACAAAACAGAATAAGGAAACAATGGGCTTTTTTAAAGAAGAAAAACTATCATTTCACAGCAAGCGTAAGTCAAGATGACCATGGACTATGTCATGGTCATGGTTAACTAAGGCAGAGAGTTTTTGATTTGATGTGTAGCTGTGTGTGAGCACATTCATGTAGGTATTTATGTGTGCGACACAGTGGCAAGCCTGTGACATCTGTCACCATGTAAGTAGGGGAGGCATATTAACCTAGTAGAAGCCAAAGAACAATTGGGATGAAAAAACTGGCGTGCAATCAGTGAAGTGGGTGTATGGTCAGAGAGATGGCATCAGCGTGCTTTTCATTTAACCCTGACTGATACAATGACTCATATCATCCCTGTGTAAAACGAAGGGTAGCTACACCATAGATGAAATGATGTGCTGTACTGCATTTAGACATGTACCACTAGAGTCATTACAGCATGTACACATGCATTACACATATTTTAATAACATCACTCATTATTCTCACAGATTTTCCAATTATATGACTTAAGGCAACTATGAAAATGGGACTTTAGCAAAATTTCCAATCTATTTCTTTCACAGAGCTTGGGTGGGTTGTATGACAAAGCTATGCCTAAGTGGTAATTCATTTACTTGTGGAGGGAAACATTCAGGCCTCATTAATTTATGCAGTAGATGCTTATACCAGCGTAAAGCAAATTTCCTGGACTGTCCAACACACATTTCAAATGAGCCTGGTATCTAATTTGTTTAAAAACCAGCCGATCCATGTCAGCTTTTAATGTAAAATACAACCACATTTGATTAAATTGGACTTTGTGCATCACAAACAGCCCCATATATCAAATAGTACAGGAATTCACTTTATTTCACTTTTTTTTTTCATCCGTTTATCATTAAAGTACATAAAAAGCTGACCCCTCCTACTCCTTTGAACAAGGACATATAACTTGAGTCCAGAGGACTGTAACTCCCTACATTAAGACACTACTCTGGCAAAGCTCCAAGGCACAGTAAAAACAGCTCCCATAAAATAACGCTACCATCGGTGTTTCAGATATGCAATCCAATTGCATCTCATCAGTCCACTGGTCACTTCCATAAAAGAGAGCTGTCTGCACTATTGCCCGAGTTCAGGGTTTATTCAACAGCATTGCTGATGGATCAAATCAAATGGCTTCATGTAAAAAAAAAAAGAAATGCACCAGAGATGCTGTGTACCAAAAACCCACTCACTAACAAGGTGAGTAAGGGGTTGGCCTGGCTTTCAGTGGAGGACATTTCAACCATATCCACCATAATCAAATCTACAGAAGTACTTTGTACTCTAATATGCCTAAAAAATATATTGCTGCAACAGAGCGGTAACGGTACATTGTCACAGATCAAAGCGGTGGCGGCCAACTGAAGGTAATGAGTGGGTCGCGTGTAAAAACACAAGGCACTGTAATGAGTTCTACAAAACAGATGAAAACGCTGAGGGTACCAGTGTTGTCTTTGATGCTATATAGAGCTAGGGTGTCTTGCCAGGTAGAGAAAAGTAAGTCCTGTAATCCCATCCACCATAGGCTGCAGACAGCTAGCGTGACTGAGGCTGATACAGACCTAAGGCTAATTGACATAACAGGCCAGATTGTTGTGTCGGTATGGCCTGGCTTCCCCATGTTTACATTGGAACTGGCTCACCATTAGTCATTAGGGGCGCAAGGAAGAACCAAATCGAGCGAAACGACACTGTCATGGATCCGTGCAAACATCATATACACATATATTTTTTGAATTCGTTGTCAAAATCTCATTCCTGACAAGAGCCAAAACACAAAATAAAGCCTCTGTGTTCATTCAAGGTTTTGCTGTAAGGTATAAATCATCACCACACCTGTATATGGCACAGGTTTATACCCAGTTAAACAAACCACAGTGTGTTTGTTGTTGTTAACTGAGGCGAAGTTTTATCACCATGCTAAGGTAGTAACTGCAAGCCAAATAAAGGACCTGGTTGGGCAGGAAAAAAGAAAGAGGCCTTATCATACAGAGGGCAAGCTCACCCCTCTGGTTTTAACACTGCCTCAGCTCAACCCTTTGGCACTTACCTCACTCTTTTCATGAAAACTGTATTAAAAATGAAAACAAAAGTGATGGAAAGAAAATTAAATCCAGAAAACCGCTGCCATCTAGGTAATCATATACGCTTGTTCTTGCTGGCAACATGTGAAGTTAATCGTGCAAGAAAATAGGGGAGACGGTCATGGACCAAAGTCCAGCAATGTCAGCTTTCCAGTAACTGTTTCTACCAATTCTACCAATTTCAATGTGAAATTATAAATGTTCTATCATCACGATTCTTAAGCAACTGGAGCTGAATTCAAGCAGTACAATCAAGTTTCCAGAGTTCAAAACATTCCCAAAGAAGTTCAATAACTAAGAAAAAAACGTTGCCTCATGACACAAAAAAACAGAAGCAAGAATTGCAGGTAAACAAAAAAAAAAAAAAACACATAAGATTCTTCTGTGCCTTTTGTGGCCATGGTGTCACAAACCTTTAGTGCATGTATCATATCCCTGATTTTGACTGGCCATGACGATAACATTGTCTTCTCCTGCATCTCCCTTTCCAGGCTGCTAGCTCTAGCTTTGGTAGCTGGCCGACCCTGACTGCTGCCATATCAGGCAGAGACCTCTGAGCTGAAATCAATAGCCGGTGCAGAGCATGGAGCTTGTTTGTCACCCTGTCCCTGGTCTGTCAGTCACCATTGTCCATGTCCTCCATCTGCTGCAGCCATGTAACCCGGCTGATGGGCTGTCCATGGAAGAGCCCTTGGAAAGACGAAATGTCAGATCATTTTCAATGCTAATTGTATCCATTAGCTCAAATTAAGGGAGGTAGGCTGTTAGCATGTTTAACATGTCAGATGTGGATTTCCAATATGGCAGGGACTATGACGCATTGTCCAAGGCCTGCCTTGTCATTTGTCATATGCATTTATGATTACAATGAACCATCCATCCATTATCTGTAACCGCTTATCCTCATCAGGGTCATGGTGTGGCTGGAGCATATCCCCACTGACTTTGGGCGAAATTAACCTATTATGCATGTCTTTGGACTGTGGGAGGAAGACGACGAGAACCCACGCAGACACAGGGAGAACTTGCAAACTCCACACAGAAATGCCCCACCCAAGGTTCAAACCAGGAACCTTCTTGCTGTGAGGTGCTATTTTTTTTTTATTATAAATTCTATTCATTATTCTTAATCAGAAAAAATATACAATTAATTAGTGTAAGCCAATTAAGCACAGGTTTAGGCACTGAATGGGGTTCTATAGCAACTAACCCTAATACAGTACATCCATGCACTTAAATTTTTAATTAACATGCTCTAGTAACCACAATGAACCTAATCAACCTCATAGAAGCTCTGATTAAAGGACAAGGATCATCCTACTCCTCATCCAAAATGTCTGACTTCTTACACGGGACTCACACAGGAGGCGTTACAGCAGCGTGACGGCCGTGCCGCGTTTTAGCTGCGTCCTTTGCCCGGTGTCAACTCACACCGGACGCGTGTCAGCCGCGTTATGGCAGTGGAGCGAGCCGGCCGTATTCACACGAGATCACAAGATCACGCGAGAATCCTGGACGTACGCGAGACCCCGCGATAAACTGTGTATAAAGAAGAAAACAACAACAACAACAACAACAAACAGCTGACTTTGGAGGAGACATGGAGGAGATTATAAAAAGCATTTGTTGTGTCATAAATTATTGTGTGATGTTCCACTTCAACAATTAGTCTCTCATCGTTCATGTTGAGACCCTTTGATCGATCTTTGATCACCTGGTGCCACCGGTCATGACGTAACGTTGATGTGAAGTTGTAAAAAGCTACATGAACTGCGTATTGTGTTTTATTTTGAAAGGGGGCGGAAGTTTATTATGGTGATTGTGTGTTGGATTTCCTGTCTGGGGCGCAGTGCTCTGTTGAAATTTATGAGGTTTAGCAGCGGCTCGCGTCAAAAATAGAAATGCTACGGAATGCTCGCGCCGTGGCGTGGAGAGACACTTCTGGGACGTTTCTGAGACGGGCCCTGTGTGAGTGCGCTCATTGACTAGACTGGCGGCTATCTGCTACGGTGACCGCGGCGCAGCCGTAACGCGGCCGTAACGCCTCCGGTGTGAGTGGGCCTTTACAGAGTTCTCCATGTGATGGTTATATAACACGCACATGTAACACACCAACATGGTAGGTTTCTACCACAACACACATTTCAAACTCACAGATGGTGCTCACAGGAGATATAATGTAATGCCAACATGTTGTCTATCCAGCATTCTCACCAGAGGGAAATATGCAAATATAAAACTGACACAAACAAGAAGTTACCAGGTAGATTTAATGGCCAGATGATGTGTTTTCATAAAGTAGTCTCGTTTTTTTGTCCTTTCTAAAACTCCACACTCTCTTCTGAAACTGGTGAGTTTATTGAAAGTAAGTGAGTAAAGTTAATTTATATAAAGAAAGGAGAAGTTGACAAGTGTAGCACTTCTCTGTTAAGTTTCAACCCAAAGTATCATGAGGTGGCTCCACTAGAGAGGGAGCAGGCTGTTAAAAGTCACTGGAGCTCAGAGGTATTTGGAGGTAGCTGCAGGCACTTCCAAAAATTTGATAAAAGCTAAAAAAAGACAGTACCCAACAGCTTTAACGCCTTGTTTGAAAAGGTGTCAAGAACCACCAGCAACTCCACTTATCACTAGATGCTGGCACCTCATTCCCTGTAGGTAATGTTTCAGCAGAGGGTAGTAGAAAACCAAACCTCTTCAAACTCCACATTAAAACAGATTTCTTGCATATGTCAATTGACAGAAGAACTTGACAGACACCTGTTTAATAGAGGCTGCCTGAAAGAGATCAAATGGAAACAACTCTTCTCTTGTGGAACCACTGGAACCTCTCTGTAGGCAATACTGAATTCACTTGCCTTGGATTAATTCAATTGACTAGCTCCTCTCAGGTGCCAAGCCTTGAGGAGCTGCCCCAGGTAAAGCATTGTACCTATAACACAGTTCATCTGAGAAAAAACCTTCTTGATATTTGGAGATTGATCGAGCAGTAGTAGTAGAGTCCAGTGTGGCTCTCACATTGGAAGCAAAATCTAAGGGCAAATGGTAATGTGAGTGTGAGAATATGCTCTTTTGTGACTCCTGAAGGTCAACCAAGTCCCAAAAATGCATTCTGTAGTCCTGAGGATACAGAGAGAAATTCTGTTATTCCAACATGTCAATAGGTAAGTAATAGGCAAGTTCCTTTTGGCTCTGTGTAGGTTGGGGATGACAGAGCATGATCTTCAGGCCAGGCATCATGTAAATTACATCATTGTAGTTGGTGGCCTTTGTTGGCCAAGTTGTGTTAAGAAAGTGAAAGCAAATGATCAAATTTTCAGCTTGGGATGTTGATTAGTGCTGACTAAAAATTGAAGTGCAGATCCCTTAATCTATGTATGTTTAGGAAACTAATTCAAAGAGGGGTTGGAATAAGCATAGGTTCTTCACTCACATTTTATCGTGCCCACTTATGTCTGTTATGTCTAACATGGTTGAGATGAGTGGGAAAATGTATAGAGCTTCACTGGATAGCAAAGCTTTTGTGAAATCAGTCTGGGATGTTAGGTCAGTTGGTAATTTTACAAATGAGTGCTTGGCTCTGACAGAAGTGACGTGACCTGAAAGTATTTGGTGTAATGGTGGATTTCACTTTATATAACATACACACACAGAACCGCTTGCAAGTGTCTTAAATCATAACCCTTAACCCCTACTATTACTGTACATAAGAGCTACGTTGGACCGGCATATGCATTTTATGAATTTGTACAAAAGTTTTATGGAACTGAACTCTGAAAACCGAAAAACTGTGAGAACTATAGGAAAGTGTTCATTAAAATGTGACTTTGGATCCTCCGAACACTGAATCATCTGAGTCATTTCAGTGTTTGTGTTTCTATCTCAGAAACATGTGCAAACACTCAAACGACATGCGCGCTCATACACATACACACACACACACACACACACACACACACACACACACACACACACACACACACACACACACACACACACACACACACACACACACACACACACAGCTCGCCATGCTGCCTCTACTCAGAGCATATGGTGGATATTTAATATATTTTCCAAATGTCAGTGAAGCCTGTTCACAAGTGTCACCACCAAATCCCTGCTGGGATTAAAAAAAGCAGTGTGAGCCAAACAAAACCAAATGCAGAGCTCACTCAGATACTAAACCACTTTCGACCTCGCCATTTGGAGACGACTATTAAGGGAAACAAGTCTGCAAGAGGCGGAAAAAACATATGAGAAAATATTGATATGAACAACAAATGTGAATCAAGTGGCGCCCTGAAGGGTTTTCCTATATTGCTAAGTGTGGACACACACACATACTGTACGCACACACTAAACACGCACACACGTGGCCTTGCATGCATATAACATGAACATTCCCTTCATTAAGCCTCCAATTTCTCTGGTCACAAGAAACATTTCAATAAAGTCTCTTAATTAACATACACACCGATTAGAATGTCATGTTTCGGAATGGGTAGCAATCTGTCTTCCTGTCACTCTCTCCTTCACACACATACACACAATCACACATACACAAGCCTCCCAGCCAGTGACTTAATGGCTTTTTTCACCTGCACTTAGCAATGGACTATGGTCTCTGAATAATAAGTGGGAAGAAAGAGTAAAAAACAGGAAAGAGGGAGACACAGTAGGATTGAGAGCGAGAAAGAGATGCACTTCATGGTTTGACTGTCAATGTAAATGCCATATTCTATTGAGCATTTTATATTTCTTCCCTTATTTCACCAATTCTACTTTATTGATGCGTGTACTGGGAGCATTTCTCTGGAAACAGCAAGGACTGATATTAATGGATGTTGTCTACATAGGCCTACTTTATAATTGACTGAACAGCACGGGAAAAAAAAATAGAGGCAGGCCCTGAAAACCCTATTACAACCTTTCTGACTTAACAATAGAGACATAAACACAACCCACTTTCAATGTATTCTTTCAATACACGATACAGGCGGCCTCACTTCACTCCAATACAACAAAATACCCTTTCTCTGGCTACATTTGAGAAAGCAGAGAAAAAAAAAAGTTGGTACGCATTTGTATATTTGTGTGTATATACTGTATGTCTACCATCATTGTGTTAGCCAGAAGCCAAGGCCAATCTGATACCTCTGATTGTACTCAGAGGAGTGGAGAAATAGGGTGTCGATAAAATGCGTCTTATGCCACAATGGAGACGCGTTTGCTGCATTCCAATGGGGCTGCTTTGTTGAGCACCTGCGGCACAGAGCAGTCATACAGAGTGGAGAGGCACTCAAAACAATCGGCAGGCCCCTGGGTCTCACTAACCTAATCTTTAGAGACAAAGGAGGAAAATACAGATCCACAATTACAGCTAGGAAATGGAGTTTTATTCTCATTAGTTCTAGAAATAAGCTGCTAATGTATGTGCTTGTGTGGAGTGACTGTAAGTGCAGGCGATGTCATGTATGTATCTCTCGCAAAATGCTACATTTGGAAACACATGATGCATAAGAGAGCTACAATTTCCATAACGTAACATAACATAGCGCTGGGCCTGCAGATGGGGGAAAAAAATAAATAAAAAATGACTTTGTCATAGCTTATAACCAAACAATAAACAGAAAAACACAGCCAATGTTTACTTGAGCTCCCCAGGGAACGTCTATTGGTGTGAGGCAGGATCCCAACTGCCATTTCTGTGAGCTTATAGCTCTGCAGGTCTGTGTATCTGTGTGGGTGTGTATTTATGTAAAATCTCCCATGAGGTATAATGTAGACTAATAAGAAGTAATAAAGGTAATGTTGACCTTGTAACAGCTGGTTTCCTGCCAAACATAAGAGCCTGAAAGGTTGTCTTTGTGTGATACAGGGTGCTGTTTAGGCAGATCACTTGAGGGGGTTAACTAAACCAAAACCGAAAGCACATGCAATGTTGTTCAGTATTGACTATTTGTGTGAAAAGTTACCTATGTTTTACCTGACTTGATACTACGTTATTTGAGTGCCATGCCATCAGGTCATATTATTTTATATAACTTTTTTAAAACTCACAAGATATTCAATTACAAAAGCTCAACAAATAAAGTTATTCATTTGTTAACACCAACAATGCATTTCTCTTTTTACCATTCATTCATCATTTGATAGTAATGCTCCACTGTGATAGTTGTGAATAGATGTTAATAATTTAACAAATTTTGTCCCTGAAAAAAAAAAATCAAGTCATTCAACATCTTTGTAGATCTTTGAAATTGTGAACATATGCTGAAGAAAGCTGTGCACCAGTGCATGTAATAAACTTTTTCCACTCCATGCAATTGTAACACTGTTATAGAATGCATATCATTAAACTTTGGCAAAACTGTTGTAAACAGTAATGTTCAACAAAAACACTTGAGAGCTGTTGAATATTAACAATCCATGTACTGGTAAATGCAGATGCACTTTAACTAGTCACATGTGGATTGTCATTGCAAGACTACTCTAATTAAGAACAAAATGGCAAGGCAGCATCTTCTGGTGTCTCTGTATTATGCAACATATATATTAATGCTAACTTTCTTATGTTAACAGCATTACCAATTTAATCCTGCAATTCAATGTTTTTGCTAATTAATGGTTGTTTTGTAAATTAGCGTAAATTTCGGTTGAGTCCTGTCAAATACATTCCTTACCATGAGTTATGCAGAAATATTGTGGATTCGAGGAGAAAAAATGGTAACTGACCAACTCATTAAGTCCTTTAAGAAGTCAAGTATTGTGATTACTTTATTAATAAAAATAAAATGAGCATTGAATGTTTCTAATCTTAAGGGGAGTTGCTTTTTCTTGTTTTAACAGTTGATAGTGGTCATATTGGAATACTTTTGTGTCATGAAAGCACCATATGGCACTCATTAAATACTCATGTATTATTGGCTTTTACTAGTGCTTAAGTATAGGCAGATAATGATCCATTCTTAAAAGTGAAGGGCATGCTTGGAGTTCACTGATGAAGTTCAGACAAAAGTAATACAAATATCAAGAATGTCACAGTAATTGACTAGATTTCATGTAGCAGGAACGGTGAGATGATACAGGTCAAAAGAAAAAGGCTATAATATTATCATCATCAAATAAAGCTTTGCTGTTTGTACTGGAGGCTGCATGATAACGAAGCAGAAAAGCAAGGTCGAGTTGCGGTGTGATTTTCCGCTAAAGGTTACACGTCTCTACGGGACAGTACAGCAGATGAATATTGTATCTGCAGAGGTAGGCAGCCTTGAAGCAGTGAACTCCTGCAGCAGAAATGTTCAAACACAATTCATTGTTTGCTTTCCCAAGCTCACCTTTTCATGCATCATCTGATTCCATTCTCGTGTCTCTGTAGGCCCAACGCCACACTGCCTAAACATAAGCTTCGAATGGCCTTGAAAGTAGAACGGAAAATGATTGGATCTACATAGCCCCTCTGTGCCCTCCAGAAAATCCTGGTTAAGATAAAACTTGAGGATGAAGGTTTTAAAAAGAAAATCCACTTTCAGACACGTATTATTATACTGCTATTTACTGTGCTTAACATCAGTGTATTTAGGTCAAACTTCTCCTCTACTTCTACTTATGTCTACTGTACTTGTGCTTAGTTATATCACATTTTCGCCAAAAAAAAAACAAAACAAAAAAACACAAACAGCTTTTACAGATACTTTTGGTTTTCACTCGTGGACATAAGCGATAAGACAATTATAATGCTGATAAGTACAATATGAGCAGCAATGATACCAGGCAAGAAGAGAGTGAGGATGCTCTGCTTGATCAAAGAGAAGACACACAACCTTCACATTGGTCACACACAAACAGCATCAGAAACATTCACAAACATCTCAACAACTGAGCCAAAGTTACACATTAAAAAATCACAGATCACAGATTAAAATGTGTTGTGATTAATTCCATTTAAGCTACTCACAGTCTTTCATTGTAAGGGGCTTGGTGATGGTTTAAACAGAGGACACTTCCCTACAGTCGTAGAATTGGAGATGCTGAACAGGACACCTGCTATAGGACTGCACGTGTCCAGGTTTCACAGGATTAAGGAAGATCTCAAACAACACAATGGATCCAGAAATGCAAGGTGCAACGGTTTTTGAAATCGTGTTGAAGGGTTTTTATGGAGGACATTTTTTTTCAATAAAACAGGAACATATGTGTCTCTTCACCTGTCTGATAGTGGGGCATATGCACAAAACAACATAGAAACAAGCACTCGAAAGTCCAGGTACCTATTTATTTTGAAATAAGGCATCTGTGAGTATAGTACAGGTGTGCTTTGTACAGAAAAACAATACCACTGTTAATCAAATAGAGCCGGACTAAAACAGAAGATACAGTACTTTTTAAAGTATGTACTCACACCTCTGTGACAGCAAAACACTGAGAAGAAACATATAAAGCCATGCACACACAACCAAACACACTTGAGGATGGCACTCAGATACATGAGCATAAGCACAAACAGGCCTTCCCCTAGTGTCTTTTTCCTTAGTCAGGGTGTCAGGAATTTAATTGAGGGCTTACACTGCGCTCCCATTCTGCTAAGCCTCGCTATCTAGCCGGCCACACACTGCTCTCTCAAACTGCCTTCCACTGGTACATATCTGATTAGGGCTGCTCTGAAAATGAAGCTTTACAGGACATACCGATAACAGAGAGGATAGAAGGAGAAGGAGTGGGAAAAGAAAGATTACAATATGTAAAGAGGAGGCGAGGCGTGGACAGACTTGAGTGCCAAAGCGACAGGGACGAGTGTCGGGAGGAGTGTGATACTTTGAGGGAGGCAGAGTGAGGCCACGACATGCATCCATGGCAGAATCACATCAATTCAGTAACCACTAGAGATCTTTTAAGATTGACACAAGTGACATCACTGACTTCAAGGGACAGCTCACAGTATTCATAATTGAACCAGTAATACAATATTTCATTCTGATAGAGCATTTCAAAATTTCAATTAACTTTGAATGAATTCATATAGTTAATCATCTATTTTATATCACCCCCAGGAGTTTAATTAATCACATTTCAGCCGTTCTTCCATTCATTAACCTGAACTCATAAGCCAGGGTAGCCTTATGTCATTTCAAATACTCCCTTTGATTTGTTTTGGCCAAGTAATTGAAAACAATATTAATTTATTTTTATAAAAATGTAAGTGCCTTGAGATATTGCTCTGTCAAAATTAAAAGCAGATGGATTTAAGAACTTGTTAAGGTAGCCAGCTTTCCAACAAAACCCAGCTTTGTTTTCAGAAAAGCATTTGTCTCTATGTGAGAGACTGAGCAGTGCAACATACTCAACCTATGATGCTGCATTTGGAGTCAAACCTCCTACAATTATTGTTAAGTTTACTGCATGTTTTTAACTGGTTGGATATGATTTCTAAATGAATATTAAAATTGATTGAAAGTATCAAAACTAACACTGTAAATAAACGAAAGACATCCTTCCAAATGTAATTTGTATAATCTGGCCTCATCCTAAAATCAGTAGCCTTTATAGAGACTATACCATATTTGACAAATGGGTAAAGTGGGTCCAAAATAACTCTTGTTATTTAATTTACTACAGAGAGTTTTGGCTTTAAGGTGCAGGCAACAACCTCACTGCCATTTGAACAATCCTTCACATTATACAAAACAGACACATGCTGAATGAAGCACATGTGCTATGGTACAGTAAATCAAGGTTATGCCAAGACAGCAAACCCCTGTTGCCTTTTATGTTTAACGAGCAGTGATTTACAGATGCCTTTCCTCATATAATCATATACATGCATACATACAAACAGACACACCAGGTATAATGGCAGAGGTTTGGTCTGTTGTATCAGTATTGATCAAATGATGAGCGGGGATAGCCACCACCCTGTGTGACGCTGTGGTGAATTACCAAAGCTGCTGCTGAAGCCTGCTTAGGAGTCACAAGCTAGGCCATTTAACGTGGCTGATGCGTTCCGTATTATAGCCATTCCCTGTCAACTGAATGATTTACAGTACTTTTGTCAAACAAGAGAGCAACAGCAGGTAAAGACATCATATGGGCAGATAGAGGGAAAAAAGGAATGAGAGCGAAGAAATGAAAAAAAAAAACTGACTTCAGGAACCAATGAAAAGTGAGGAGTGAGAAAATATATGATGACATTACGAGTCCAAATGAAAAGTGACCTTTAAGTAGAAATAGATTTTGCATTTAGATACATCAATAACCTTCCTGTAAGCAGAGGAATCCTACAGGGATAAACACAGGGATGTTCTCTTGTACAGCGGCCACCATGGTGGACTAAACCATGGCAACAATAGGAGGTAAATGACAGGTCAAAGGTGAGCGTCAGCAGGAGGAAATGACATCAGCGGGAAGTATGAATAAACAGTGGGGGGACAATCATCCAATACAAGGAATGACCTTGCAAGGGATTAGCAGTGGCATTATCTCTCAAATATACAGATGTAGAAAAATGAATGAGGGGGGTGACCTTGCAAAAACAAAGTTTGTAATTTCAAGTTTTCTGCCTTTGAAAGGGAGACAGGTAATCTCAATGATAGCATGCTGCTACTAACTTGGAGCAGATTGCTATTTAATTTCTAATGTTAAATCTAATTGTTCAAACTAAAAAAAGGAGCGTCTTTTTGCAAGAGATTGCATTTTGATGACTATTACGTGTATGTATATATATATATATATTGTTCTGGTTTTATCCTTGGGTCTGTAGTTAATATTAGTTTAGTAATCATGAGCTAATATTCTTGTAACCTTGGTACTAATATTACAAAAACAGCACAGAAAAAAAAACACTACCCGAGAAGCAGTTCACAGTTACATGCACAGTTCAGAGATTAAATTTTAAAAAAGAAAAAAAAGGCAACTGCCGGCCAATCTTAAAAAATGAAGCATTCATTAAGCCTCATCATTGAAGAAGAAATCTCAATTGAAGAGCATGCTCGTACTATTACATGCTGCTTCTGCTTTTGGTCTTTTTAGAAACCTAACTACAGTACCTTCCTAAAACAGCTACACTGAATATTTAGTTACTTGGTGGGCTTTAGACAACTGAGGGTTTTAAGCTTTGCCGACTCTTTTGTATTACTAAATCAGATAATCCTGAGATATCCGAAAAATGCCAAAGGCCTTTTGTGATTACCAGTCTGATATCGACATGAAGCCTATTTAAAAATCAAAAGTGTAATCATTAGTCACACATCCTGGTCACATTTCTAGAAATAATACCTGATAATATTATTATATAGCTTTCACAGGACTTTTCAACATCACTGTATCACACCACTAACTCTTGGAAGACATGGAGTAAACCGTTATCAGCTGCTCTTAAATTAGTCATGGGTATTCCAGCAAAGTTCTGTAGTTGCAGCATAGTGTGCTTAGCTGTCTGTCGGTCTGTAGTAAACCAGCATCGTTGAATGGAAACAGGTTTTAAACACACATATTAACAATTACTTTTACTTTTCATGTCATCATCTCATTATTTTGTGGAGATACTTTCGTTTGACGTGAAATATAATCTTAAAGAACGCCTGCATCTGGTGCACATAAATCATATTTATTTAAAAATTCCGCATATTACTGCAACATCTTTCAGATAATGCCAACCGTTTTGTCATTGTATGTAATGCTGCAAAAATGCTGAAAAATAACAAATATATCAAAACCCAAACAAAAATGTTAAGAAGACAAAAGAAGACAAATCAAATTAAATCAAATAAATCACTAGAAATACAGCACCAAAAGGATGGAAAAGAAAGAAAGAGCTCTCATGTACAGTAAGTAGGCAACTCCCTAAAGGCCAAAATGAGCCAGAACTAACTACACAGCCCACAGCAGGGTTTCATTCCCAAATCTGGTCACCAACACACATCAACGTAACCTAGAGGACAGCTCCATTTGCGCCTGAGAGAGGTGAGGAGGAAGATGACAAGAGTGGGAGAGAGTAAGAGAGCAAGACAGTGAGGCAGAGGAAGGAAGGAGCGTGGCAATTCAGCAGGAAATAAAAGGAGCTAACCACAGATAAAGAGAAGCCTCAAGTCATTATAACAATACTGAGCATTTTACACCTGTCCACGGGCTGTATCAGAGCTACTCTGAGGCAGTGGCACAGTATATGTGATGCTGCCCCTGGTGAAATACTTGTCATATCTAGACACATACATATACAGACACACACACAATGGAACTAATAAGAAAAATAAGAAAATGCAGTGTTTCACTTCTATAAACAAAAAAAAACAACCTTATAGCCAGCAATAACATCTTCTACAACTTACACAGCTTGGTGTTATTGAGTCCCAGGGGCACACTTAAAGCATGCTGTTATTAGGAACTACAGGGCTGAGATGATGGTGTGAGAGAGAGAGAGGAAGAGGAGGAGATAGAGAGAAGAGAGATAAAACAAATGGACCATTTATATCAAAGCTTTATAAACACACATGGGGCCTCTTGTTACTAAAGCTACCTCTATCTAGAACAGAAGTATTATTGTCATCCGGCAGCTCACAGATACATGATTATATCCTTTCGGCACCATGTACACACACACACACACACACACACACACACACACACACACACACACACACACACACACCTTCGTACACAGGGACACATACATCTGTGTACACAGAGAGAAAAAGACATTTACATATAAATCTGTATATAAACACACACAACCAAGTCATTTCGATCTTTCTTCTCCATAGACTTAAGCCTAAAATAGCAGAGGCTTAAGTTTTTGTTTTTTTTTTCACCAAAAAAAAAAAAAAAAGTTACAGCAAAGTGTGTGTGCCCGAAATTTGATAGTGTGAGTGAAGGAAGATATTAGCATGAGCTCAAGAGAGCATCTATAATATGTGTGTACTGCCTGTGTGATTGCGTTTGCGTCTGTGTGTGTAAATGCAAGCAGGACTTGCCTGGCCGTAATCCTTGAAGCAAGTGTGTGTGTTCGCTTGTATGTGTGTGTGAGAGAGAATTATTGTGTGAGTGTGTTTGTGTGTGACCAGTAAGATGGTAGACAGCATAAGCCCCAGCCTTCACAGCTTAAGCCCCCCTCACTTTTCTCCCCCATAAGGCAAACAGTAGATAGACCGCAGGGCTTAGCTGGAGAAAGAGGAGGAGAGGACAATATATGGAAACTAATTCAATTTCAGCCTCTTTGCGCTGCTCCCCAATCTGCAAATACCACCACAGCCTGATGTAAGGAAATGGAAATCTCGACTCAACTACACACTATGAAGAATCTGTAGATTGGAACCCTATGGAAGTGTACTTATGCACTTGAGCAGCGGTCATCCAGTTAAATGACTTCCCTCTGTGGAGGTTCAAGTCCAGCCTCTCAGGCTGTTTCTGCTCCCTCTTTACCCGTCACCCTCTCAATTTTCCTGTATATCATCTAATGAACTTTCCAAACTTGCAAATGGTGGGAAAACCGTCATCTTTTTTATTCTCTGCAGAATGGCCACTTTGCAGTTTCCATGAGTAAAGCCAAAAGCAAACTTTTTCTGATACTTACTTCTGGGTTCTATTTATTGAATTTTTTTATAAAACTAGTAGTTTAAAGAAAAGAGCAGATTCTGTGTACGTTTAGTACATTTAAGAAAACCTTACAAATTCAGTGCGGTCAGTTCACTGTGAATTGGCTGCTTTTCTCTGTTTGATAGAATTGTATAATGGACATCTTTCGACATCTATCTTAGATGAATTGCTAATTACAAAAATCGTTAGTTTCAGCCCTTGATAACACAAAGAAAACATTAGCACCCAGTGCTCCAGCGTCCAGGTGGTCTAACAGTCTAGCTCTGAGCTTGGTGTAATGCTGGTTGTTTTCCCCACGGCTCCAACCACTCTCATTGATTTGCAGAGATAATAACCCACTTTATGAGTCTTTGCCCTCACCATGTCCAGTAGCACTCTGCAACATATGTTACTCTCTCCCTCTCCCCATCCCACCGTCTCTCCTACCCCTCAAGGAGAAAACACACAACTTATGAATTTTCCTAGTTGGTGCTATTTCTGTGTGTCACTGCTCCATTGGTTTTTAGGGTCTTGGTATGATATGGAAAAGGGTCATGGCAGTTGGCCTGTGGGCTTGGCTTCCTACAATTCCTTTGTTTTACGCTTAATGGAACTGATGTCAGGAGGATTGTCCCTCTGTACTTCTCCTGTTAAGTTGTGCTGTGGAGGTTACACTCTTCTGCGTTTCAAGTTACAAGGTGAATAAAAATATATTTAACTCTAGAAGACCTCACAGATTTCACACACTATGTTGTTGATATTTACTGACCATTGAGCAATAGCACTGATAAATATATTTGATATAAATGGCTGTATTCAAATGCTTTATTTATACCATACTCAAAAAGCTGGATTCAAACAAACAGGCTTAAGTAAAACTAAAAATGTCTCTACTACCTTCACTATCCTATACAAATGACCATGATCTTTGACAGATCCACCAATACTAAACTGCAAACCAAACCAAACATTACCTTTTACTTTACGCACACACACATCTATACACTCACAACAACACTCACAGCGGTGATACAGACAGACAAAGATTGCCTATTGACTTGCGCCCCTTTGCAGCCCACATAAATCTGCCGTGCTGCTCTGTGCATTTTAATCGACTGCTTTAAGAGTTACATTATTTACCTACTGAATGCCAGACAGAGAGGAGCAAACAAGCTATTACACTATCTAAGTTTACATCGCATTATGTTTCACAGCACTTAGGACTGTAGGTGGTGAATAAATGCTTAGTAAACAAACAAGATGGAGGGAAAACACACAAGAGCTCAAAGAGAAAGAGAGACGTGGAGAAGAAAACGACTGAAAGACATTAAAACTGCTGTATGAGAACAGCCCACGCAAAAAACAAACAACATTTTACATCATTTCTATGTCACCTTGTTTTATTATGCTACATGTAAATACTAATCATATCTTTTAAACAATCCTCACTTTTTATTTATTGCCATGATCCCAATAGTGTGTGACATTTCAAAAACGGCACCATGCTATGCAACCATGGCTTGCAAGAATAGATATCATGCTGAAGGGTTTGACATGTACATCAATCTCACAAATAGTGCAGAATAATAAAAAGTGAACACTGGCTTAAGGTTAAAAGCTAGCACGGTAAGTCTTGTGGTTTGAGTATACCGTAATGCCCTCATCACACTGTTATATGGGAGCATAACGATCACATGTCATTTTCATAGTCGGTGAGATAGCTGCTGTGCTGTTTCAGATGCTTTAATGCCAAGTAACCTCATCTTGTAAAAAGCGCTACTGTACTCTGGGGAGTGAGCGTGTATCAAAATTTCCCCAGTGGCAAGAGAAACCTGTTAAAGTACACAGAAACTCAAACAAAGGCATGTAAACAAGCATGCAAGTCACACACATACCCACACATCAGCAAAGACGCACCCATACAGCCATACTTCATTCTTGAGGTTCTGCTTAAGGGGAGGGGAAGGGAAGCCCCATCTATCAACATTCAGTACATTTAGAGTAAAGCGCCGCAGATGAAAGTGAGAGCTGAAAGATGAATGGAAAGAGGGATGAGAAGGGAAAAGAGAGGAGGGAAGAGGTTTGGTGTTGGGGGAAAAAAAAAGAAAAAAGGGAGAAAATTGCGGATGTATGTTAACTACGTGAGAGCTTTGAAAGGGGGTGATCAAATAAGAGAATACGACACTAAAGATTGAATGACAACAATAATCGCACAAGCTAACACATGAGTAAATACAGATGGACATAACAATGAAATGCACAATCTGAGAAGCTCAGTCCTTCTTATACAACAACACAACACAATCATAACAGTCTGGAAGATGGGCTGTCATTGCCAAGATTTCTTATTAGGTGCAATATAGTTGCAAAGTTTGAGGAGACACTTGTTTAGGAAGTTTGTTTTCTTTTCCACTGTGGCCTAACATTATCCATACAAAATATGAATAGGACTTTGACTTCTATCAGTGTTGAATTCTGAAATAATCCCTCCCACATCGCAACTCTATAGCAGCTCTGCTTGAAGTCCTTTAAAAGCAGACCAAAGCTGCTCCTTTTCTTCCACCTTACTCATACATAGTCTCCCTCAGGTGTCTCTCTCTCGATCTTGTATTCGCAGATGAACACAGGAGGCCATGACTGACAAGGTAAGGGATCGTGGGGAGGCGTGCGGGTGAAAGAGGAGAATTACCATATGTAAAGAACGAAGGTGCCAAGGTCTCCCTTTTTGTCTCCAGAGAAAGCAGGTGGGCTACAAGGGACAAGATAAGCACAGGTAGATGGACCCAGCCACAGTGCAGGCACTCAAATGGAATCATGTGAATGCAAAACACACATGCAATAACAAGAGACGCACACAGACAATGAGTGGGAGACTGAGAGGCGACAAGGTAGTATCGCTGTCTATCCAGGTGTGTGGAAGATACAGTATGGGTCAATGAGGATGACAGGGGTGGTGAACAGATCTGATTAGCACTGGGAGCGAAGCTGAGAAGGCTTTCTCATCAGGATCAGCTTTCAAACCAACGTTATAGTGGTACTTTTATTTTTGCTGATGAGCAAACTGAGACCACGCTGTCTGTATACCTATGGGAATAGAGAACTGTGGTGGTCTTCCTTTGTTTTGTTTTTTTTATTCTACCATGTAAGCGTAGTTGAAAAAAAGGGGCAAGCGTGGTGTCTTGTGACTTTCAGGTAACTGCATAATGCATTCACATGCATCCATTTGTGTGTTTGCACTGTGATTATGTCCATCCACCTGCAGACCTTATCTTGTCCCCACCTGTTTTATCGGGAGAGAGAAAGAAAGACCTTGCCACCTCTGCGCTTCACATTTACATAATTCTCCTCTTTCTGCCGCAAGCCTCTGCACGATCCTTAACCTTGTCTGGGCAGCTGTAGTTCAGGAGGTAGAGTGCATCACAGAGATAGCGGTCCGATCTCCGTGCTCCTCCTGTCCCACAGGGGTCCTTGGGGAAAGACGACGAACCCCAAATTGCTCCCAGAGGTCAAGCCAGCACTTTGTATGGTAGCTCACTGTTAATCAGAGTGTGTGAGTGTGTATGTATGTGTCTGTGAGCGAGGGACAAATTATACAGTGCTTTGGACAAAAGTGTTATATAAATGCAACAATTTACCATTTATGCTGACTCATTCCAATTGTATCTTCTCGGGTGCAAGTTTTTAAATCTTATTTTCATTATCAAGTCATTCATAACAGCTCAAATAATTTCAACAGACCCGTCTATCTCAGGAGATTTTGGAAGGCTTTTTTTTTTTCTCTGAATCCATTTCTAGACCTTAAACGTCTCCAACTCACACTAGCACCACTTTAACAATTGCAACAGGACATTTCAATATATAATTACTGAATGTGTTGAAAAGTGTCTTTACAGCCCGGAAAGCCTAGTAGTGGCAGTGATAAATGAGTGCTCTGAAGATTAGGGGTTCTTACACAAAGGGTCAGGACTTGAAATTGCTGAAAGGCCTGCAGCTGGAGGGTCGCCATATGAAAAGATGAGTATTGTATTATCTAAAAAACTTTGAGTCCCAGGGTAATACTAAATGTTTTCCATATGGATTCCCTGCCTTTGAAATCCACACAAACTACTGAGCAATCCTGGTGTCTTGAGGCCATACTGTACTTCATGTTTCTGGATAGCCTTCACAACGCTTCTGTAGAGTCAATAGTCAATATCAATAGTCAAGAGTGAATATCATTAACTATATAATTAGTGGATATTAAATGGCAATAAAAGTGTCGTTTTGTAGTTTCACTTGTTTTACTGAACTTAAAATGACTTTGTTGTTTGTGCACTTGTTATTTTTTCTTTTCTTTTCGTAGTACCTGTACCTTTATGCACTTATTTTGTGCCTCTTGACATGATGTTGGTTTATGGGCACATATTACAGTGTTGATACCTGTGTGTGCATTTGAACTGGTGTGTGAGATGGATGTTAATAGCTTTTGAGAATGTCAGAAAAGCCCGAAAAAATAATGCTCGTACAAAAAGTAGTACAAAGAAAACAGAGTATGGAATGAAAAGACGTGGGATGAAATCTGGACAGAATGCTTTTAGAGGTTTGGCAAAAAATCTTTCACTCCTGTAACCATTATTCATCATCAATCATTACTTACAGGTGTTATGACATATGTGAATTCAACAGCTATATCAAAGAATCCAGGTGTTTAACAAGTCTTCATACTGAGATGAATACAGCCAAAATGTTATTTAAGCTAATTGGTTTTAATGTTCTTTGATGAATGAAGGGGAAGGCAAGGAAGTTTGCTGTGTTTTTTCTTCTTCGTGGCACTAATAGGGCTTTCAGTAAGATCATTACGCCAAAAAAAAAACTCTATCCTCGCCTTTTCCATTTGTTTCCTCTTCCTCAAAAAATAATCTCCAAAACCATCTGCACTGAGAGTAAAATTACATGTTGCCTAGCTCTCTCTTTCTGTCATCTAAACCTGTCTTTATGTCTGTCCTCAAAGCTCCTATAAAATCACACAGGAAGCAAACGCTGGGAGGAAAAAACAGAACACTCAAACGTAAGAGGCTTGTGGACATCTCAAATGCACTCAGAGAGGCCATTAATAAAAATAATTAGCACAGGAGATGGGCGGAAAAAATAGGGGCCAGCTTGGCTGATGTAAAATCTCATTTCTGTTATTTAATTTATCAGGGACTGAAGCAGGAAATCCACAAATCATTTTGTTAGAGCACAGAGCTCCTACAACAGGCATCTCTATCCTTGAAGGACACACGTACACACTCCTACAACAGGCATCTCTATCCTTGAAGGACACACGTACACACACACACACACACAAATACACACAGATCCCATCATCAGCCAAAGGAGGCCTGAGGGGTCATTAGTGAAGGAAGAAGATCAGATATCACCAATTCATCTTGGTCAAAATGATTAGAGAGACACAGAGATCGAGAGGGATATGTAAGGGGGTGCTTGTGTGCATTCCTGGTTTAGTGTACTATTGTGATCTTACGGTCATTCATCAAACACCAGAGGACACACGCCCATGAAACATTTTACGCACACTCACTTGCAGTTAAGGTTCAAGTTCAGAGAGGTCAAGGTGATTATTGTCACACAGAAGTCAGCAGCAAACTGCAGCTTGTGTTGGAGAATAATCAAATCTACACTCTGTGGCAGCACACATGACATACTGTAGTTTTGTTGGGACAATTAGTGTTTTCTTCCATATCTGTTGTCACTTCTTAATAAAAAAAACCACAAGGGGATGGACAAAAAAGCATACAGAGGGAAAAAAGACAGTAGCTGGCGATGTAAACTGCTAACTGTCTAATACATCGCTCGGACAAATATAATTATGTGGTTTGCTGAAAAAATCAAAATGGGTCAACATTATAAAAACTGGATAACACATTCCAAGATCACGCCCGATTCATTTTTTAGACAGTTGCTTACTGGCCGCATACGCCAAAACCAATTTTCAGGCTTCCAATAGTCCCTCTCCAGCCGAGCCAATAGAGAGCACACATGCTTGAGCCTTCCTCTGGCTAAGCCAGCTGACTTCCCGTTGGCTCCCCACACACGAATGGGATAAGAGGCTCTTTTAGACTTTGCAAAATTATATGTGACAGAATGGATCAAACTCTGATCATACAAAGAGTCTTTCTGGATGTTTGTGACACAAAAACATCATTGTGCAGAAACTCCTTTTCTGTCATAGTTGGAAATGGATAAAAAGTCATTTTTTTAAATTCATTTAGCCAGACTATAATGTTTTACGCCAACCAATACCCCAATTATCACATACAATGTCTCAGTGGGCTTTATAGGCTCACACAAAACCAGCTCGCAATCTAAGTTCTCTAAACTCTCGGATAAACACAATGGGACTAACAAGCAGAAGGCTTCTTGATCTCTTATCTCTTTTTATCTTCTGTGTGAAATTTTCAATAGGCTAATCATTCAGACAACAGCCAGTTAAAAAAGGCAAAAAACAAACAAAACTGAAGCAATAAGTCGTCTGTAAGTCGCTTTGGATAAAAGCGTCTGCTAAATGCAATGTAATATTGTGTTTAACTGAAAATAGGTACCAATCTAAACTAAATGTAAAGGCTCTTTACTTTATCCCCAAAATAAAATAAACAAACAGGACGAACAAAAAGGAGCCCCATTAGTTTGTTATATCATTAGTCCCTTTTCAATTTGCAATCCGCAAATTTGAAAAGATTCAATCTGACAATGGTGAGTGGGCATAACAGAAAAAAAAAAGAAAACAGCTATTCAGAGTACATGGGACTAATCTGAAAGCCAAACTTACCTCAACAATCAAACTCAAGTAAACACGCTTTCATCCCAGTTTAATGGTCTTTTTGAGCACAATGCGGATGGCTATTTTGATTTGCAAAGATGATTGGAAACACAAGTGAGAAAAATTAACTTTGATTTTCTTATACTGAGTGTCTCTCAAAAAGAAGCCACCCAGAAAAAGTAGATGGCTACAAGCTGTTATTGGTGAAACTATCAGGTACACACACACACACAAAGACACAATAGAGAACATTCAAAACACAAGCAGTGTTACTTAGCATTGCACTCTTCAGTACTGCAGTACTTCATCTGTGTATTGTACTTTAGCTGACAAAAGACTCCAATATTCTCCAAATTGGTTTAGCTTAAACTATTTCTACTTTAAGGTGAACCTCTAACTACAATATGAACATCTATGATCGGCGCCAAGGAGATCCAGCCAACATTACTTTATTCTGTGTGAAACTTTTCAATAATATTTTTACTGTTTGCAAGTCTCACAAGGCGCCGAGTCGTAAAATCAAATGAGTCCTGAATCATGGTAGAGACTGTGGGCAATAATGGTTATGAAAATAATATTGGAGTTTGACTGCAACAAAGGGACAGTGATTGAAAGTATCCTACCGTGGTCTGTGATTTTACAAGACACAAGATAGAGCTCCTTCAGACTTCTTCCCTCCTTGGCGATGATTTCCACACACCTACAGAGAGACACAGAGAAAGAACAAATGTTTAAAGTGTCACCTCAGGCATTTGTGTTTTGTTTCTTTCTCTCAAACTCCCTCTTGCACACACACCCATACGCAGGATTATTCCAAAGTAAAGGTTAAATAGTACAGCTGCAGGGTCAGAACTGTTCACATATCCTGCCTCTGCTTCTTTTAACACACATTAATAATTAAACACCTGATCTGATCAAGGAATCACAGCAGGAGTATATGTGTGTATTTGTGCATGCAAGTGCATGTATAGACACTCACATATGAGCTTGCTCACTTCAAAGAAGGATATCTGCATTCAGCCCAGTGCTCCGGCCCAAAGGACCTACAGATGTGTGTGTGTGTGTGCGTGTGAGATCGAGAGCTTATACACCAGGGAGGGCTAGAGGGAAGATCAGAGTATCTGTATCAAATGATTCTTTTTAAATGCCTATAATGAGAGGAGTGTGTGCAACAACTAGATTTTGATCAATGTATTTGACCTATTAACCTTCAGGGGAAAATGTTTTGATCTTTATGCTGGTGTTCTGTCATGAATATTTATGAGACAAAAGAGACAAGCACACACACACGCATATTGTACAGCTCTCTCGTGTTAATGTGAAAGCGGAGCTGTAAAAAAAACTGTGATGTTGATGTTGTCTTCCATCACTGAGCTTCATGTCAAAGTGAAACAAGAACAATATTGAGGTCTGGTGCTCACTAAGAACTGTGTTCTTACACTTTCACGCAATTTGACTGACAACTGAGGTTATTCTCAAATTCATTGCTCATATTCACCCATCTATGTTGGCTGGCTTATCTCACCATAGGCCAAGCATAATGCGCGAGGACTTGCTGAGAGAATCTGAGCTTCTTTTCTTTCATGTTTTTTTTATGCCACATACTCACTGTCTCGCAAACCGGAGTGAAAATAGGACACACACAAACAGGGAATTCACTACGGAGAAATTTCCGCTCGAAACAAAACTTGATTTGTAAGCTAGTGTGTTTTTTTGTTTGTTTTTTTTGCTCCGGGATTCATTTAAGGTGACACAAGTCATGGATTTCACTTGATGTGTAACATATCACACCGCAAGATCAAGGAGGAAAGGTGCTGCTGAAAGAAAAGTTAAAATGTGTGTCATATTTCTCCTTCTTTCTGAGTGGAGCCAAAGCTGTTAAAATTTGCACTGACCTGTCTGTTTTAGTTCACTGGGCTGCATCTTCATATTTCACATTTTCTATTAAATTCCATTGCCCCGCGAGCCTCTCCATGTTAGGTAGTACCTTTCCTACCTTTTCATTGTCCTCCCACTTCTCCCTGTTTATTTTTCATCCTGCCTCTAACTCCATCTTTTCCATTTTCTATCTTCAACTATTTTCTCTCTGTGTGGCCCGCTCTGAGATCTGGATAGAAGAAAAACTACACTCTTGAAAAGACCTGTTACAATTGGTCATTCCTGACTGAATCTTGTGCTGTAGTCACCTTAGATTACATTCAGTTAAGCCAGCAGGATCACAATATCATGCTGTGTGTCTTGGGGCTGTGGCATTAGAGCTGCTAATGAAGGAAAGCAACTGGGAAGAGTTGGTGAGGAAACTGAAAAAAATCTAAAATAAATAAAGTGCAGCGACAAAGGCCAAGGCAGAAGATCCTCTGGGAGCTTGTTACACTGTGCCCAGGGTCAGAGCAAAAGCAATTAGACCATACATCAATGAAGAGAGATGGAACACGACTACAGCAGGAAACAGAGTCAGTAGAGATCTTGATACAGTAGCAAGAGGTTGAACAGAGGCATAGGACCATGTCATGGGAGACTGACAGAGCTACAAGAAACAAATACGACAAAGGAGAAGGAGTAAGAGGCCAGAACAAGGCCATAGTAAGGTGAAATAAGAGGATTGAGGAGACAGCAGAGGAGACGAGGGAGGACGGCGCAGAGGTGTGGAATGTGATGGCTAAGGCATGGTTCAGGCCACATGAAAGATCTTCAAGAGGCAACAAGCTCCCACCCACCTCCACTCAAACCCCACAAGGCTCAGCTGACATGAATTAGTGATCTGCTCGCTTTCAATAATGTACAGAGCCTGTGACAAAAGCCCCAGTTGGAAGTGTTGTGCATACTGAACATTTAGATAGAGGCAATGCTACAGGAGATAACGTTGAGATGAGAACATTAAGATGCAGAATAGCAAGGTGGTTGAGTTGGAGAAGACGCTGGTGATGCTGAAAAAGGGAGGAATAAGCAGGATGAAAAGAGGAATGAGGGACTTTGGAGGAGGAGGAAGAAAGAGGAAGGAGGAAGATGGAAGGGGGGGATGAAAAGAGGGTTGATGCAGCTGATGCAGGTAAGTGGGATGAAGGATTAGAAAAAGAAGAGGAGGAGGAGGAGAACGTATGAAGGATCATGATGATGAGGATACAATGTGAAGTGCAGGAATAGGAATAAGGTTGAGAATGGAAAACAAAGAGTGGAAGATGTGTCAGAAAATAGAAAAGAGCAGAGATTCAGGAAATTGTAAAAAAAAAAAAAAAAAAAAAAAAAAAAGAAGAAGTGAAGAGAGGAGGAGGAGGAAAGGAGGCAGACGGTACAAGATGACAAAATCTGAAGGGTAAGAAAAAGCGAGGGTTAATTAGGATGATTTAGAACAATAGCAGAAAAATGACGGAGTGCAAGACGATGAGGAGTAAATGATGATGACAAGTGAACAAGCCCGAAAAAGTCAAGTTGTCTGCCACCATAGAGGGCGAAAGATGCTCTCACAAATATTATTGATGCATAAAAAAAAGTCCAGAGAAATCACTTTGTTATAGTTATGAGGCAAGCTAATATACAGCTCAAGGCCACTTTATCCAATAAAATGACAATAAAACAGTTTCCATGACAACTGCATCTTTAAGTGATTAGTGTAACCGGCAGGCAGGAGAGAGAGAAAGGACCAAGGGAGTGAACCTCATCAGGGGTCAGTGTGTGTTTGGCTCACTGTCACCGTGCTGTCGGCACAAACAGCTAGAGGTAAACAATAAAACTGTCACTCCTCTCTGTATCTCATTCTTTCAGTAGCATACAAACAAAATCAAACTTTGGTTTGGTTCTCGGCATGTCTGGGATTCATACACACATTTTCTATCTAAATTGAATTACTGGACTTACACAACTGGACCTCGAGGACTTTGCTTAACCCTAAAACATCTTTCATATTTAATTTTGTTTGCTTGCCAGCCAGCCAGCTAATGCCTCCTGCCAGAGAACTTAGCCCTTGTTCGACTCCACATTCAAGGATAAGAGACTGTAAATTATAGTAAAGGAAAAAAAAAAGAAAGAATTGGTCCTAATGACAAAACACACATCTCCTACTTCAAACAGAGGAAAGATTTGTTACTCAGTAACAAAGGAAACTTTCTGTAGAGTAAATGTATCGGAAAGTAATTTAATAATCTCTCTGAAACACCTTGAAGAGGTGCAGATGCTGCTATGTGTTTCCATAGGATCATTTGCATTGCCGATACATAGCTGCTCTTCCCTTAGAGTTTTTAAGCAGAAAATTCAATTATCTTACTTTAAAAACCACGGTAACTACACCATCACTTATTCATCTTGTGATTAACTAAAGTATTTTCCAGGGTCTTTACATGTAAATGAGGCCCGAAGGTATGACAAGTTAAGTAGTGTTGATTAAGGTGGAAATGCCACTCATTGAGGAACCTAGATGTTTTTTCTCCTTCCAGCCATTTATTTCACAGTATTAAATTTTCTCTTGGGCCATATTTGCCCAACCTCTGCTCACTGCCATTTCAAAACTCCATACACTATATTATCTTACTGAAAATGTATTTAGGTTTTGGAAACGGCTGTGGCCTCATTACGACTTATTTCTATTAAGTTGCAAATAAATTGAACATGGTTCATCCTATTAAAATGTTATTTATATGCACTGAAGAGCATTATTGCAAATAGTTTTTAAATAACGCTGCAGAGCTCTTGAATAATAAAAGGAAAATGGTAGAACAGCATTATCAGTGGGATAAATTTATATCTGTATAATACTGAAGGTTAGGAAAATGGAATTTTCAAGTCATGGCCAACACTTCTTTTCACCCTCGCAGCACAGAGCTCTAGTGAGTCATCAACACCTCAGAAAACTAACACTTTTACAGCCCTGACCAGTGTATTTGATATAAAAAAAAAGGGGGTGGAGGGGATTAGCACTCAGGAAATGATCGAGCAAGCGGCAGATTACCAACTCTATCTGAGCTCTATACCATGTTCCCTTATAGGCCAAGTTGCCTTTGACTGTGTTTTATTTGTGTGTGTGTGTGTGTGTGTGTGTGTGTGTTTTGTTGTACAACCAGAGGTTAAACCTTGACAAAGCCTAGTGATCAGCCCTTAATCCCAGCTCACTGTTTGATCAAACTTAATCTCTTATATGATGTTATTACTGTGGTCAAACTTAAAATGAGCTAAATTAGGAAGCTTTGGTGATTTAAGGTTTACATTGTGCACTGATTTTGTTGTTTTTCATTTTAATTTATTTGGTTATTTATTTTTTATTTATTTATTTAGTCTAAATGGTTAAAATTCCAGAGTAATGGTTTTCAAAATAAAAGCTCCTGTTAGATACATCTAAATATACAGTGTATCTAAATCAAGATACACTGTATATTTTTTACTTGTGCAACCTTTTTGTGGAACACAGGAGACTTCCAAACACAAGTCCAACCACTTTCCTGAACAATGTCCATGCAGCAAACTGGAGGGAGTCTACAGCGAGTCTCAACGAGGATATGTGGGACAAGAAAGTATGGACAAAGAGAGTGAGGGACAACCAAGTGTTTGTGCTTGTGTGAATGCATGCATGTGTCTCTCAGAGGTGAAGCTAATCTTCTTTTATACAGCACAGCCAGAGGTATCCAAACAAGCAGGCAGCAAGAGGAAGAATAGTAACAATACTTGAGAGAAACTGAGGTCCATATTTATCACAAAGACTGCAGACAGTCTTCCAGCCAAACAACATGTATAGCGCTTCTCTTTAGCTAGCCGATCACAATGGAACAGGAACAAAGACGCTGCCGGGAGAATGGCTGTAGGTAGGTACACTAGCATGGTGCTCATCCCGCTGCTCACACGGCCCACAATTATACGGCTGTCTGGCCACACAAAAGGGGCAGAGAAATAGAAATGGATGATTTTTGAGAGAAGAGGGCAAAAGAAAAAGAAAGTAAGCATGAAATGTATAAAGAAAGCGGTTGAAGGTCTAGAGAGAGGTTGAAAACATAAAAGGAGGAGGAGGAGGAGGCAGCAGCGGTGACAGACGAGACTTCAGCCTTCCATGGCTGTCTTTAGACTTAATGAAATGGAAGGGCGGAGCAGCAAAGAGGAGGAGAGCAAGGCAAGACGGGGGTTTATACTTCTGAGGAGAACGCTCTTGCAAAATGATTCTTGCTGTAAATTTTCTTTATATCACCCATAAATCCATACACAAGTGTAAGGAAGCAGCGTTCTGCTTCCTCAGACGATGTGCAACACAGAGTTTCTGGAATCCTCTGGACAAAAAAACTTTAAGACTTTTTTCATTAGGCTAATATAAAAATATCCAATACCTCAAAAGAGCCCTTCAGTAAGCAAATACTTCATACTGAGGAATAGCAACAATCTTAAAATGGAGCAATACAGGTTTTATTGAATGAGAGGGAACATCATTCATCAGTTCATTGCTTTTGAAATTGCTGACCCTCTGATAATATGTGTTGACTTGGACCATTGTTCTTCTGCTTATTTGGGATATAATTAAAATTGTGTTCACAACAAACGTTAGTGAAGCAACTGTTCCATATCAGGTTTTATTTTCTCGTCCTAAAAAAGCTGTTTTGCTGCCTAACTACTGAAAAAGGAACAACTTCAACAGAAGGGAAAATTGCCTGAAATGGACAGATCTATCAGAGCAATCAAGTCGTTTATGGTTTGTCGTAATTTCCATTTTGGTGTGACTTCCTATGGATGTTATACAAAATGAAAAGTTAGAAAAATAAAATAAACACAATACAAATGTGTGGCTTTACCTACACTTTCTTTCCTGTTTCTGTCTTTATAAGATATTTATATGAAGATGGGTTTGACTATAAAATATGCAATAAAAAGTAAGTGCATACCTAACACAGTAGACTCGTGGACTTCACTTGTAGCTTCTTAAGTGTAACCATGACACAGAGTTCATAGACATATCCCATTTTCATTTATTGTTATGATAAAATTACAAAATGATAAATCCAGAAGCCATGGCTGTAAGAAACACTTTTTTTATCCCTATCTGTTTGAGTCTGTGTGTGTAATTTCCAGCTGTCTGAATCAGGGTCTGCTTGAGCAATTAGGGCCTGGATGATTTCCCAGGCTAGCCTCCCGTACCCACCGCTCAAATGCGAATCACATTCCTATTGTGTTCCACCGCCGTTAATCATGTTTTCAAACGACTCTGCAAAACGGCAGGGCATTCCAGCAGCTTGTCATCGGCCCGCTCAAAAATGTGCCGATGGGGTCATAACTGGAGCCATAAATGCCCATCATCCTCAGCTTTTCTGTCCAACCTGTGCCTTTTTTTGTTTGTCTGGGAAAGGAGAGGGGGGGTGCCGAATGAGCACACTTTTCAACCAGCCAACGGAAAGTAGAAATGCCAAAGCCCTTATATGTGCTGCTGTCTCCTCTCATCCTCTGAAGGTTGGGTTCTTTAAATGCTTTAATCACTTACGTCGTACTGTAAGTAATACAATAATTGCAGAGTACGACACCTCTAGTGCTATGCAAATGGTAAAAGTTTCAATACAAACACAGCATGAATTCTACTCTAAGCAAATGGCCATTTAGCAGTTCTACAGGATACATTAAATATGAGTTTAAAGGTGTGTCAGACGTGTAAACTCTTGGCTGTTATTACAAATTCACCTTCTCCAAAAACAAATGTCACTCACAAACCAGTTGTTTTGTCCATCAAAACCCAGAGGGAAAATCCAACTAAGCACTTTGTGGGGTTAAGTGGCAGTTACTCACGTTAAGCTCATCCAAATGGACAGCCTGTTGCCTTGCCAACGCTGACGGGCCTCCGTGATGCACATGCACAAACAGCATTTTGAAGCAGCTTCACGGTTGCCAGCGGAAACCAAGCAGGCCTCACATCGCTCACACAACATGGATTTCTGATAGCTCCTATTTCTGCCTCTGCGGTTTCTTCCTCTGGTGCACCTAAGCAGTTCCCCCCCCCCCAGGACATGCAAGTGAGATACTCACCTGTAAATGAACAACTGGGTTCTGTAAAGCACTGCCATGCCCCTATCTACCTCCACGGTCAGCCCAGTGCAGCCAAAACACAATAAATAACTCAGGAGAAGATGAGCACTGCCCTGTGGCAGATGGCGATAACACTTAGAGCCTCAGGTCTGAGTTGACACAGTGCTGTTTTTCCCTGTGCGAGTGTGTGTGTGTGTGTGTGTGTGTGAAGGAGAGAAGGTTAGTGGAGCTCTGCCCATGTGAGACGAACCAGTTAGGTTAGAGATGGTTGCCCATGATAGATGTCACTGTGGGGAATAAAAGCAGTGAATGCATCTCCTTTCTTGGTGCCTCTCTTATTTCTGAAAGATGGAGCAGGGTAGAGCAGGAGAAAAAAAATATTCTAGCTATTATTTATTTACAGTACATATCTTTGGTTTGTATTCTAAAACACACACAAAATAGAGGCCTTATTTTAATTTCACCCAAAACTAATCTTATTAAGTAACTTTTGCCATTAAATAATTTTTATTAAAAAAGTGTAAAAATCTGCCAGGCAGCCTAAATACTTCAACCTTTTCCCCCATCAATCCACACTAAAGTCGGTGTAAAGTAAGAATGAATATATGTTCTGCGTTTGTCAGACCAAAGAAGAAAGTGTCATTAACTACACAGCATTAAAAATATTGACAAGTTTATGAAATTAGGTGTCAAAATCAGGTAAAAATGAGCAGTATTCTCAACTGCAGGACTGTGGGGGCATGTCCGCTGAAGGTGCTGAAGCCATGCCCCCTCGCGGGAGCAGTCAAGCAGCAATTTTAAAGGAAAGATGTCAGATGAGTTTAAAAAATGACATGACTAACATTGAAACACTATGAGCGAAATGAATTCATCTCTATTTCTCCGCTAGGGGTGCAGGGGTTTGCTCAGGGTGGCCTCAGCGTGTCATCGAGCCACCCTTTAGGACCACCCACAAAATCCTGGACTGAAAACTGGTGAAAAACTGTTTTACCTCTCACCCCAAATTCCAGCAATATATCCTTCAAAGTCTTTTCACATGTTTTCAGCAACTATTTTCCAACATACTGACTGTATTTTGAAAGAAATCTCAGAATCTCAAAATGTTCATAATTTTAAGACTATTTTTTGGCTTTTTCCTTTGGTAGCGACAATGACAGTAAGTGACAGTAATGACAGCAATGACAGGAAAAATGAGGCGTGAGAGAGGGGTATGACATGCAACAAACATTCCCAGTTGGAATCAGATCAGGACAACATGGTTAAATGGTACGCAAACCACAAGACCACAAGGATGTCCAGATGCAGTATGTTGTAAATTGTCAAATACATTCAGTTCTAAAAAAAATAATAATTGACTGATTACTGGCAGATTTCTTAGCTTGTTTTACCAAAACCTAACCAAACCCAGCTTTTTCAGCTTTTTCACAGAAATGAATAGAAAGGAAATGTAGTTTTTTTTAATAGAACAGACTCTTGTTTCTCTGTAATCAAGTCAAAAAAGGTCCAGCATTTCACTATGATTAAATGAGATTCGCCCGGAACAGATGATACCACTAATAAATACTAGCTAATAACAGAATCTTGTTTCAGGTACTAAAAGAAACAGCCAGTCTGACTGTGATAAATTGAGGTGAGCATGCCCCTCAGGCCTGCATATCATAGCTCTTCTGCTCCGTGTCCACAAGCAGAGAGAGGTGAACTATCACGATGTTTACCAATAGGCCTGACACAGTGGCACACGCTAACACACAGTGTACACCCTCTGCCCACTCAGCCATGTCTAATTGCTCTGCACTTTGATTACTGCCATCTATTTTAATGAGAGCTTACCAAACTCATTCTCTCCTGCCCGCTTTCTCTGTCAAACACACATGCAAATGTGACACACATTTGCAGGTGTGTGTGTGTGTGTGCATGCCACTTAGACACATAAACACAGTGAAGAGAAGAGAACAATACTGTGAACGGTGTTTGTCCCGGTGGCAGGAAATTGGAGGGTGTTCATTAGGCTAATGGATATGAAGAGGAAGGGAGAAGGGGGATGAGGATAGAACGGGGGGAGGACAGGAGGAAGTGAGGACGGGAGGCCACTAAATTATACCACAACAAATTCTGTACAATGGCCCAACAAGTCATATTGCAGTATGTAATTTCCCTGCTACTATGATAGAGAGAGGAATACTTCAATTACACAGACTGGCTTTAATTACGTTGAATGAATGAGCTGTTGCAATTTTGGTGACTCTGCTGACTGCTCCTGTAGCTCGGCTGGATGGACTTGGCTTCATTAGAATCACCAGTTTACCAGCGCACACACCAGGACAAAGCCTAATCAATGGACTCACACTGTTCTAAAGACCCAGGGAGAGCAGAGACAGCAGATACCGAACTGGACACGAGTGGCTGATCGATAGGGGAAAATGTGTGCTTTCCATTGTGCCTTCAGCCATCCTTTATTTTCCTTGCACAC
Source organism: Larimichthys crocea (assembly GCF_000972845.2). NCBI lineage: Eukaryota > Metazoa > Chordata > Actinopteri > Sciaenidae > Larimichthys > Larimichthys crocea. The sequence continues at coordinate 37,817,968 of NC_040013.1, read as the reverse complement.
ATTGTGGTTTCTGTCACTGAGGGTGTACAGTGTCTTTTCCTCAAAAGTTATAATACTTTATATTTTTCCCCCGAGAGTGAAATGACATGGGTACACTAGGCTATGACAGCCCTTGACTAAAAGTGTACCTTGCAAAAAAACAAAAAAGAACACATGAGCCGAATGTACATAAAGAGCAAGAGAAAGTGAGGGAGCCCAGAACAGGAAAAAAAAATGGGGGAGGAGTGTGAAAGGAAAGAGAGATGGAGCTCGACAACCGCAGTGCAACCACAACTATGCCAGATCACATTGTCACACTCTGTCTCATCACTTTACGAGACGTTAGGTCGTCCATGAAACTAGTTCAACATGTCTACTATAACAATCATCAATACCGCAATACCACACATGCATACACGCACAGTGCATACAATGTTGGAAAATGCTGTTCTGAGAAAACAGAGTTCCGATAAATGCCAAGATGAGGTCACAGCACAGTCCAGTGAGTCAATTAGAAAAAGGTGACTATGTGTAACTTCAGGGCAAAATCTGTGTGTATCCAAGGTTTCAAAGTGTCATTTCAAACGTAATAAATCTTTACAGTCTGAATCAACCTCTGACCCTATAGTGACCTGACCATGACCCCTGTCTGCCCCTGTCTCCATAAAAACATGAGCAAAGGTAGCACTTGAATACCTGGATCTAGCAACCTAAAACAGCACTGTGTAATAAAGGTGTGGGTTCAGGTTTAATGCAAGCAGCATTTCTCTCACCTCATTTCTATACTCTAACACCTTCTCCCACTGGATATTATCACTGAGCGGTCCTGTTTGATTTACAGCATAATGTCTTCCTATTCCCTCGGTGGTGTTATCATAATATTAAAGTATCACAGCATACCAATTAAACACAGAGAGAGAAAAAAAAAAGTAGTATACGGAGAAGGGTCGAGCATATACTGTAAAAACTAGCTGCTAATCCAATTGTTCTGTCCATGGGGACAGGAGAAAGAAAGATCCTAATGAGAAACTGGTGGCTAAATAACCATGATGGGAGCGTCTCTTGGAGCAGGCGTTTGACTCTGGTGACACACAGCCATTAGGTATTCATGAAAACAGATGTTGCTTGGCTCGCAAGCTCATTGGCCCAAACACCCCTTCGAAAAAGCCAGAATCCTAAATGAATTTCCCAACGGAACATGCCGTTTGATCCCACGCCAAGAAAAAGTGAGGAGATTTTCATGCTATAGGGGGAGAGAGGGGGGGAGGAGGAGGAAGAGGAGGAGGAGGGGGGAGGATGGAAGACGAGATGGGCTAAAAGAAAGAAAAAGAGAGAGAAGTGTGGTTTTATCCCCCTTGAAGTAGCTGTCTACTCTCATAACGCCTGTTCAACGCTGAATCTCACCTCGCTCTCTCTCTGTCTGTGTCCAAAGATGCCATCTTTAGCATAGGCTGGAGAAACAAAATCCTATTAGCTTGATAGCAAAGTGAATTTGTTGAAGCAGTCTCAACCAGGCGACGCTCCAGTGGCTTATCACTGGCTAAGCAGACAGAGCTTAGGCAAGAGGAGGACAGAGGGGAGTCGGTGAGGAGACAGAGGGAGGGGGGAGTTTAGGTGCTTTTATATACAGAAATGTATTAATACTACGGTTCATTAATATCTTTTTTATCTCATCACTACACCCCCCCGAAAACATATGGAAAATTAGCGGTTTATTTTGATTCTTTTAAAAACAAGATTTTTTTTTGTTTTTGTTTTGTGATTTGTGGCACAAAACCTTATTCACATTTTTAATCGTATTATGTATCGTATTTTTTGCACAGTCAACAACGATATAAAAAGAGAAGCCATTTTACTGTCAACTGCAGTGGTCAATGTCCTGTACTGTATATACATTCATTTAAGAGTGGGACATAAAATCTGGTAAAAATAGCTTCTAACTAATCTGAAAATGATAAAGATTATTATTGTTGTTATTATTATTATTATGATTAGCTTTTATCTATTCTTCTGTTCTGCAATGACAGATTACAAAACTTAAATGAATACATATATCCACATTGTACTGTAAAGAAGGACCAAACACTTCTGTAAAGGTTAATTAATCACTCCTTTGCCTTTTCTTGTCCATCTTTGCAAAACAGTGAATTTTAATGGGCTGTACCATCGGCTAAAAATACCAGATGTATAGCCTTTGTTCTCTTCCCTTTCCATAACTATTCATATTACAGTCGTCATCCTTACAAAGATCTTCTATTTAGTGTGCAGGCAAATTGACCACGGCTGGTGGTTTGGAGGGACGGAGGGAGGAAGACCGAGTAGAAGAAGAACAGGCTTTAATAGACAGTGTTGTTGATGGATGTGATTATAGCCTCTTCATGCCCATCCATTCTCTATAGATTCCAGATGATAACAGTCCTTGGACCCTTTCTTTCTTCCTCTCCCTCCCTCTCAGTGTTTTTCTCTTCTCCTGTGTTTTACACCCCTTCATTTGAACGTCCCGTCGTCTTCTCCTGTCTTTCAAACTTTTCTGTTTCTATTTATCCCTCTTTTCTCTCTGAGGCCTTGTTCTTTCTCTGTTCTTGCCTCTCTCTGCTCTCTAAACCCTGTGCACTCTTTAATTCCCTCCTCCCCATAACACCATCTTCTTCTCACAATCACTTCCCCTCTACCCTCCTCATGTGCTTCACAGGGAGCCAACAAACCACATCACATATCTAAGACCCCTTCTTCCCCTCCCAAACAACCCTGCTTCCCTCCTCTATCCCTTTTTTTCTCTTTTCCACTGTCTCTCATCCTTTCATGGCCATCATACCAGTGCGCCTCCTTACAGTTTACAACAGTGTTCGCATTTCCAAAGAAAGAATACCCCCCCAATGGGTGGTACGTGTTTGCCTCGAAACACATTAGCAGTGTCGAGCAAAAATACTATGACAAATGACAGGAGACTAACAGCGGGGATCCTGCTGGTCATTCAGCCAGCCAGCAGAAGCACTGGAGTGCGCTCCGCCACAATACTGAGGCTCAAAGTGAAACCAATCCTCCAATGCCGTACAATATCTTCCTTAATCTTACTCAAGCTCCGCTCATTACACACTCAGCATGGGCCGGAGACAGGCAACACAGGGAGCTATGCGGCTGGGATTTGTACACCAACTGTGTGTGAGTTAGCATGTGTGTAGACGCAATGATGTGGTATCGCTATCACTGCTAAGACGAAGCCACAGTTAAAGGGTGTGTAATATGGCATGACACTGTACGCAGATCAAGTAGATTTATGGTCCCCATCATCCCCTCCCATAAGAGACAAAACCATAGAGAATGTTAATTTCCACTGCCATAAACAACCATAATAAGCGCCACACTGACATGTGAGCATGTTTGCATGCCTGCGTAACAATCAGCATACTGTGATACATATACATGACATGCATATGCCCGTGCAAGAATGTGTGTGAGAGTGTATGTGCGTAAGTAAGCGGTAGTTCTTACTGACGCACATGTTTTTTTTCTACCTCATTACCGCTGTAAGAAAAACCTGACTATGCTTCATTCATCGCCTTTGTCATGCAAGGTGAGGTCATCCAGAGTAAATACAGACAATCCTAATTGTACAGGGTGATAATGCACCCACATAAAGACTAACATATTTCAACCCACAATAATACTCTCTCTAATCCAACAACTTTTCAGCACCCTCCAGTATCTAGCTTACATTCAAGGACGGGCGGAAAGAAAGCTGTGCCAAAAGCTGGAGGGCTGATCTGAAAAACAGGAGCAGAAATCTGAACAGAGAAGAATCTTTGTGCACAAAAGACACACACTTACGCGCAAGCAAAAAAAATCACTTCCTTGCATACATTATTTTCTCACATGCTTAAAACCATGTACACTCACACACATGTACAGAAAGTCTACCCAAAACGGCAGACTGGAGGGTTGGAGTGTGACGGCTCCCAGTCTGCCAGTTCAGTTTTATGTCTCGGCTTTGATACAAATCCACACAGCATGAAAGCTCACTCCACCACCTGAGGTAAGTGTGTGTGTGTTTATGTGCGTGTCTGTATATGTGCGGTGAATGTACAATCCACCACCTGTTTGTTAGCAAAGAAAGCCAAACTCCATTCCACTTCCAGAGGGTGCACTTGGATGCTTGTGCGTGTGTGTGTGTGCATATGTGTGTTTACACGCACATGTCTTGCATGCAAGTGTGTACCTGTGGCGTGTGTGCGTGTGTGATCCATTCTGTTTTCCACATGAAGCTGTTCCTCATTAATCAATTTATGGAGGGACAGCTATATGAGCCTCGGCTCTCTTCCACTCCTTTACAATAAAACCTCATTGGGCTTCTTTCCTCCTCCAGCTCACATAACCCACCTTCTGGCCAGATCAGGTCATACACAGTAACAAGAAAACCACAATGAGGATCACTAGCCTGGGCCAAACACATGCTATGATTATTCAATTTTTCAGCAGAACTCCTGTGGGTATGTATATTGTATACACGTTCAAGATATTGTTTTTCCTGAAATGTTAAGATCACAATTTCCTTGCCAAATTTTCATTTACCGCAAAGTTTGTGTGAATGACCTAATGTCTGCACTGAAATAGGTAATAATCATGTTTTGCCAAATTGGATAATTTATGGCACGTTTTCTTAGAATTCTGGATTACTAAGCTCCAATAACACTGTTGAACCTTGTTAGAAGTCAGATGCAATAGCCATGAAGTGTGTAACAATGACAGATGGTCAAAAAGAAAATGTATTAAAAGAATTATGCAGTGGGACACCTCTGACAGCCATGGGCCAATCTGGACGACCACGTCCCATAACGTAAACTTTTCTCATTTCTCATGAAGCCTACGGAGAGGACGTGTCAAATGCAGCAGAACAATGTTTTATCTCATCTGACATCCTGACAACAAGGAAATGAACATAAGCTGACAGCCAATCAGATCTCCCATCTGCTGGTCTGCCTCACAGTGGTTGGATCGCCCGACAAGCAGTGAAGGAATAATTTTATGTGAGAGACACACCCCAGAGATGGTAAGTGGGAGAGCGGGAGGTAAAAAGAGAATGAAACAACAGAGAGGGAATATGGGGAGAGTAGAGTGGGCAGCCACATGGCAACTCCAGGCTGTTTGATTGGTGGAGGCACGCAGGCAGCCAGGCAGGAAGACCAGGAAATGTAATTCAGGGAGGCTGTCTGAATATGACATCTCTGGGAGCTATTCAATCTGCAGCCAAACCCTCAAGTGGCGCCTCGCTTGGCATGGTGGCAGGGAGGTTACAACTGTGAGCTCACTGCCTGTCAACCCCACTACACCCTCTGCAGCGAAAAGGATATGATGGGGAAGGGAGGAGAAGGTGAAGGGAGGAGGAGGGAGAGGAGAGGAGAGGAGAGGAGAGGAGAGGAGAGGAGCAGGAGCAGGAGCAGGAAAGGGGCAGGAGCAGGAGAGGGGCAGGAGAAAGGCAGCAGAAATACAAATGAAGATAAATATATTTACATACTGACAATGTAACTAAAAAAAGGTGCAGCCAAGAATAAACAAGATTTAAATGGAGTGGGTGAACGTCTGAAAGGAAAGGCGGAGGGAATGCCAAGAGGCAGAGGCACAATGGGACTCCGGAGAATGAATGGGAGAAAGACTGAAGGAAGGAAAGGCGGAGTGAGTGAGAAAGTGATCCAGGCGCCGGTTGTGATTCTTCTCTGTCAAGCATGGCTCATAGAGAGTGGTGATAATTGACAATAGTGTCCTACGTTCATCACCGGACCACTCTATTCATTACAAAACCAAAACAATCCACCCCCGCCCCTTTACAATGCGTTAAGATCTACATTTAATACAAGCACTGCAAAGCTATGTCTGTGAGGCGCACCTACAGTAATACAGAATGTCTTATTCATTCAATACAGTGAAATGTGATTCAAACAAAATACATAAGCAAGCAAACAAATGAATAAAAATTCATTAATAAACTTGACTGTGTGTGTTTGCTCAATTGACAAAAGTGTGTCAGCCTATTCCCCAAATTTGGTGTTTCTTGCTCCAAACAAAAAGAAGTGGTCATGTTTGCCAAAATATATCGTCACTCATCCAAGACCGTTACGTGATCCTTAGAAGGTGGTTCACGAATTAAGCAGCAAGTGACGCCAGTTCTCCAAGAGGCCACAACAAGATGACACAATTAAAAGAGTGCCAGTCAAAGCTTAAACAAAAAAAAAAACAGTGCAGAAAAATATGCTGGCAATATCACATGTGTTTGTTTTATCTATAAATGTGAGGAAGGCTACAACACATCTGTGTGAAGCGATCATGGATGGATCAGTCATGTGAGTTGTTCACTACGTCAGAATAAAAGTGTTTCCATCTCTATTAAGTTATTCTTTTTGAAAAAAAAGTATGCTAGAAACTTTTTTGCAAAACTGAGGACGTTTGTTAAAATTTTGTCATTTCTATCAAAGTTTTAATCAGTGGTACACATTGTTTTTTGTTTAACGTGATACTGTGAACTTTTTTAATGCTGTTTTATGGAACAAAATTCCTGCAACACTTATTCATATGCACCCGAGCACCATCACATATGTACATCTTGGCATCGTGAGATGATGTTCTCTCGTGTTTCAACAGAAAGCACCTGGACCATAGAGAAATGACATCATGGGAGGAAACGAGTGAGAGCTAATAGTTCAGATGCTGCCATTCATCTCCACTCCCCGTCATTCACATCTATTTACTTCCCTGCGGTCTTTCCTGCTGATTTTCTGGGTTTAACAACAGCTCCTGAAGAATCTTATCAGTCAAGTTACGACTTCACTGTCTAGTCGTCCCCAGTCAGCATTCAACCCCTGAGATAGACGATGACAGCTCACTATTGGATACCGCACCAAAAATCTTTTATCAAGCCCATTCATTCATACTTGCATACAGATCGAGGAATTCAGAGGCACACAAAGACACACAAACAGAATTACTCAGCCCGCCTCCATCCCTCCCACACAGGCTCACTCATCTACCATTTCATCCCAAAGAGACTGTACACATTCAAACAAACAGAGGAGACAGTTATTGTCCGAATGCAATTATCTTGTACTGTCCATCTCCTTGACTGCTGTGGGACAAAGGGCCCTCTGTTGATGAGGCTAGCAGCGTGTGAATAGGAGGTTAGACATCCTTGGCCTTTTCCATGGCTGTGGACATTCAATCTGCCATCCACACATCCCAGTGGATCTGATAACACTAAACAAACCCCAGAGAGAGAGAGGGAGAAAAGCCCAACGCTAATGGCTTTAGTATTGTGTGTAAATCCTCTCTTATCTGCCTGCTCTCTGTGTTAAGAGACTAGTCAAGGGCAGTGGGAGAGAATAAACTCTATAACCGCAATGTTGTCTGCCAGCACTCACCTCAACGTAAACAATTTAGAATAGGGCATGACCATGCAGAGGCAAGCACACGTGAAGAAACACACTTTATGTACGCACGCACGCAGAAAAAAAAATGCTTGCTGTCCAGACTGATGCCAGAAAAGGCTGACCTGGCATTAGACTGGAGCTAATTATTCTCAGCCTCTCAGATTCTCCCATTGGAGTTGTCTAACAAAAAACACACACAAGCACGCAGTCGCACACACACACACACACACACACACACACACACACACACACTAATTGTTGTGCTGATTCTCTCTTTAGCGCTGTCTTGTCTGTGTCTCGTGGCGACAGAACAGTAAGAGGGAGAAAATTAGTGAAAGAGTAGAAAGAAAGCAAGGATGGGAGGAAAAGAAAAGACATGGTGGATTATCCGCCTAATCCCCCCCGTCCCATTATTGTGGGGGGGGGGGGGCTCATCTTCTCATACATTAAGAGTACAGTACGGTACATGCTTCTCTTTCTTCCTCTACCTCTCTCACGCACTCCTCTGGTTCACTTTTTCCACAGAGGAAGTATAAGTGTTTGTTTGTCGGTTTTGGCCCACTGGGGAGAGGAGGCTTTGGGGCCTGGTTTTAAGTTTTCAAATACTTTCATCTGTGTTTTTCAGAACATAGAGCAATAAACAAATCCTAAAACTTTCACACAACTGTGTGAGACTCACAAAAACACTCAGAGAACAGTAAATTGCCTACAGTACATTTTCTCAGCCAGTCGAACCATAAGAGTCTATCCTGTTAGAAAGAGTAACGTTCGGCCTTCGTTGTTACTTATGACTCAGCAGAATGAAGAGGTGAACACTGATGGACTGATTATAATACCAGCCAACGTAATAAACACTTTGTTATGCTAATGAGAGCTTCAAAATGACTCCCAACTCCTCTCTATTGCTCTCTCCCATGCACAGTCACACATCCAAACTCTACAGTTCTCCCTCTGACCACATAAAACAGATTTGGGTTAAAAACTAATGTCTATTTGTAAAGCACATTTGCAGGATTAACTGCTGTGACAAAAATCTATTAAATGAAACTGAACTTGGGTTTAAATGGAACAAGATGTTTGTTTGTTTTTTGGTGTATTTTTATGCTGTGTCATTGTTAATGTTCACTGTATTTCTATACCAAAGTAAACAATCCAGTAGTAATAGCAGAAATGAAAAAAAGGCACAACAATAGTAATATCTTCTTTAGTATCCTGCATTACAGCTCAGCACTGCCCATTACGTGTATGAACCAATTCTAAATGTCAGATTATACCGTCCAGAAAGGTGCTACCACTAATTTGTAAATAATCTCAAAGTCTGGAATGTGTAGAAGCTACAAAAAATAAAAATAAAGAGAAGACCATTTTCACATATTGTCTGCATCTAAGAACAACTTCCTCCATTACAGTGATACTATCCCATGTCTGCGAGGTCTCTCTAAATGAGGACATCTCTACTCCAGTGTCCAAAACACAAAGACAGGAAAGAGGTCCGCGGCAGCAGTAATGGCCTGAAAGCTGAGACTTGGCGGAGTTGGGTGTCACCTTTTAGACATGTTCCAAGGCCGTGGGCTGTCAGAGGCTGGCAGTCTGGCTGTCTTCTTCTTAAGCTGACAACAAACGCTCGAGCCAGGGCCCTCATAGGTGACTTCCCCGGGGAAAAGGTCTATCACTGATGGAGTTACTGCTCCTCACTTGTGATTCAGATGTGCACAGTAAAAAAGGAGTAAGTGTGCTCCTTATGTATTCAGGAAAGGTAGATGGTACCAATATCAATAATCTGTCTAGCACATGCACACACACACACACACACACACACACACACACACACACACGCATTTGCTGCCACCTCGTGTCACTCCCAAAATTATGGAGAATTCATACACTTGATTTGCATGCATGCATCCCAGTGCACACACACACATTTGCGCTCCCTCAGTGTGCAGTACGTGACAGGAGTAAGTGTTGGATGTAATGAGTTTGTGTACAAGCTGTTATAAAATGACAGCTGGGAGTGTGGACCCCATCGGTGGCAGATACTGTATACCCCCCTCGCTTTTTTTTTTTTTTTTTGTACGCTGAATACAAACACACACAAACACACACTGTGGCTACAGAGTACTTCCCTGACTGCATACTTCTGTCAATACCACTTGTCTTTGAAGAAGTAAGTCAACTGTTTGAGTACAAGAGAGAAGTGTGATGGAGGTGTTTCACACCTTTGTGTCTGGGCGGCACATGGGTGCATGTACCTCACGCTTAGCAAGGGTGGACAGATGTCCTCCTTTGTGGGATGCGCGTGGCAGGTATGGTAATGTGTGAATTAATGTCACGCGACCACACCTCGAATGCATGCATCGCGTAGTTTCATCTCGAGGACATGATCCCACTGCAAAATACTGCAGCTGCGATTCACTCCATCTCCTCCTTTCAATCACTTTCACAATCTGCCCATCAGTAATTCATCTTCAGGTAAGACGCTCTCACTTGCGCGCCATTCTTATCAGAATCTACATCAGACTTTAAATGACAAGTACAAGAAGAAAAGGGATCCTTACTTGTTAACAACTGTTGCAGATATGTAGGTCAATTAAGGACAACTATAAACACTAAAAGCCATATTTTAAATAGTGGACAGTCCATAGTGCCTTATTAAATATATTGGACATGAGCTGCATTTGAAATACACTAAATAATTTCCTTTCCATCCTTTCCATCCTGCTTATTTTTAAAAATCAGATACAAATGTGGAGCTACTGTAAAAGCATGGGGAAATTAATGCATGGCCTCCATAAGCTCTTTGTTATTCACCTGTGAGCGCTGCGAAGGGAAAGGTTTATTAGATGGAGAAAGAAAAGAGAACCCAATAAGCATCCGCTGAGGTCCAGACAGGGTACTCTTTCTCTCTACAAGCCTTTTTCGTTCTTTCAATCATTCTACCCTTAACAAAGTCTCTCCTCACCTCACTGCTGAGCATGGTCTACGTCAAAAGCTCCCAGAAACACATTAATTTGCAATCTTCCATCCTACCTCCCGTCCATCCATCCATCTGTCTCTCCATCAAAAAAGCAGCTCAGCTTCTCCCTCCATCCTCATTGCTCCATCTGTCTATCACTGCTCATTACTCGCCCTGTTTTCCATTCTTTCCTCTGTCATATCTGTGACCATCCATCCATCTTCTTCAATAAACACAACAGAATCTGCAGCACATAAGCTTATATGAATTCCCTAGTGCTGAAATAAAAGTGCCCTTTTTTTTGACATACATCAACTCATGTGAATTCACAAAAGCTTAATAATAAATGTTTCCCTGTATATCTGCAGGCAGAGCCATTTAAAAAAAAAATGTTTGATGCTGGTTGATGTTGCCACAATTTCAGCAGTTACTAAAGGTGGAATTTGTTGCATTGGCTTGACAATAAGGAATTGATTAATAGAGCAAAATTAGTACACATAAATAAGTTGGAAACATCTTTAAGGGAGTATGTCTCTGATTTACTCTAAACTAAGGAAACCAACTGCAGAAGTAAGCTGTTTTAAACTCATCTGTTTTAGTTTCAGGGGGGAAATGCTATGGTCTCTATACGTTTTCTGACAGCTACAAAAGAATGCAAGTTTAATCTTGCATAGCAAACACACATGCACACACATCCACAATCTCGAGTTTCTATAGCAAGGGAAATGAGTCTAAACAGACAAATAGCTGTTTATTCTCAGCTCTATCTGCAAACTAATCCAGACAAACAAAAAAAGCCTCTAACATTCCCGCTACCTGTGGCGACTTTATCTGATAAAAGTCCCCGCCAAAAAGATTCCCCTTTGTGCAAAACCAACTCATCATCTCTAAATGTGAACAATGTATCTTTCCCTGAAAACTAATTTCCCTGTGAAAATGGGGTTTTAAGTCTTTTGAGGCCCCTTTTAGATTCTAATAAACTAATTCCAAGGCCGGTGCCGAGAGAGGCTTATTTCAATTTCATAAGGCTTTGTTCGAATTTGTTTTACATTATGATGCTGTTGGGCAGGGAGGAAGGAGGGGGAGGGCAGGGTGTTGCAGCGATGTTTTGTTTTAATGCATTCAGGTATCTTGTTTTGTTGTTTGCACTCCTCACACTATAAAAGAGAAAAAGGAAACCGATATGTAACTCAGCCTGGTTCATCCTCTCTCATCTTTGTGTCTCTGCTGCTGTCATACAGACAAATACTGGGATACTTCCTCCCTCCTCAATAATAAATAGTGTATATTAAAATAATAAAAGTCATGTTTTAAGAATGCCTATCTACACTGGTGTTTGTACGCACATGTACCACTGTAAGACTGTCTTTCTATAATAATATTTTTGCTGCACATTACAGCATAGTAAATCTCCATAAACCCTGTGACTACTCTCACTATTTTCCAGTCGGCCTGAGTAAGCCAGCTAGTCTCATACCAACTGTTGTGAGTCCCTAATAAACAAACACACATACACACTCATGCACACAGCGAGTTGAAGTCTAAAAAGTTGATTTTTTTTCTGTTGTGACTTGACAATAACTGCTGGAGATTTGGATTTCCCTTACATTAGAACAACAAATAAAGAACATGAATGAGTAAAGTTGCAGGCAAACAACTAGTTCCAGGAGGAAAGCAGCACATGCGAAACTGTGGTTAAGATACAGGGTACTGAGCAGTATAATAGTAATTGCAGTCACTAATGACTATAATAACATACCTTAACACTGGGCTGTCCAACTCTGGGCTGTCTCTGTTGATTGCAATCATTGATAATTGCACGTGTTTGGGCCAATTAAGAACAGTAGCGATTTCAACTGTTGCTACTCCGACTAAATCTGTTTCAATATCTACATGTAAATACTTTTCAACATAAAACTTCTGGGAAAAAAATAATTATGAACACAAGATAGATTCAGGAACAATCAATAACTTTAACAAAATCAGCATCATCACAACAGCTACTACTTGACAGCCCTTCCTCAAAACATAAAGATATGTCTGCGTGTTCACATTAACAGCACTGCTTCTAGCTAAGTAAGGATGTAGCAGCCATTAGTTTCCTGTTATCCCTCCGGGGGTAGAATATTGTGTCCACATGGAGTGCATGTACAGCAAAACCAATAAAAATGAATTTCCAAAGAGGACCTTTACCGTATGTGGATCATCATTCACGCTCGCAAAAACAAGACATGTAGATACAGTGAGTTGGGTCAGTCCAAACCAGTAGAAAAGCAGATGCACACAGGGAAAGCAATATAAGCAATACTATATCATACACACACACACACACACACACACACGTTGTTTTCCTGTATGTTATATGGGGACAAGGGTGATAAAGGGTTTTCGAAATGCACTCTGCTGTAAAATGCCTCGAATAACACCCATAAGCATGGCTGCATATAAACACACAGTAATACTGTCTCTTTCTCACTGGCTCAACACAGGGAGTTTTCTGTGCCATCACAGCATCCACCACTAAACTAAATTAAATACTAAGATAAACTTTGATATTTTGGTCATGCTTAGGAGCAGGTCCAATCAGCAATGTTCTGAATTCTTTGCTAGGTTGCACAGGATTCACAGGATTAGAGAGATTGTGCCATTTTTTAGAGCTCGCCTACAGCCAAATCGATGCTGTAATTTCGATGTTACGATACTGCTGACACAAACGGATTTCCTGCTGCTTCACATTAAAAGCATTTCATCACAATACGCTGTGGGACTTTATTGTGAAACTCCTAGAATAAGTGCAATATTTGTCAGTAAGGTCTGCAACTGACTGCTGACTTCTTGGTCTACACAGCAAAAAGATGGATTTTTTCTTTTTTTGGAAGAATGGAAAGATGGAAAAAAAAATACCCATGGTGAACTGCTTACAAGAAAAGCTGAAAAGCAACAGGTGCACAACACAGTTTGGGCAAATCTCAAGCCTCTTGCACATAATGTCTGTACCATCCTGTCATACAGAAAACCACTTCAGCATAGCACAGGTGTCCTAACTGTAACTGAAATCCAGCAATATTTCTTCATCCATTACATTTTTGCAGGTGGTGGCTTAAAATTATCTGCACACAAAGACAAAAACATACCAGTACATTGCTATTTGGTTCCCAAATCTTCTTTTATTCTACATGGACATGACAAAATTTGAACAAAATTCACTTTCCTCTTTAAGCCACAACAGCAGCAGACTTCGTCAACAGACAGGGTATAGATGGGCAGGAAGCACAGAGTAATGGCTATAAAATATCACTCCTTGCCAACCCCTGGCATGATGGAACCAGCTGAGCTGGCTAGAAGCTGAGGTAAAATGTCATTGTGTGGAAAGTGAAGCTGCTGACACGCTTCCAGCTGGCTTGTACTGCTATGAAATAATACCCCTAAAGTTACACACACATATTTTGATCATGATACAACAGCTTTCCCTGACTTTTATTACATGATTTTCTTGTTACATTTAAGACCATAATGCCCTATTAAGTTTCCTCTTTACTAGCCTTTAAGGTACTAGAAACTATTTCGTATGTACTCTATATTACAAGACCGCTACTGTAGCTGAAAAGTGATGTTCTAAACCTCTCAAAATAATTTCAACTTATTATTCAATATCTCTACAATAAGTCAACTTCCCATCAAGTAATGACTAAAGTTACTTCCCATCTTTAAACAAGAACTTGTTCTCATTTGATTCTGTCACTCACTGTGTAAATGTAGGTGTCATTTCGATGAAAGGATAGGCCTTACGTACTGAAATAAAGTTTTCTAATTAACCGAAACACCTCACTAAATGTGACATGTCTTCAGTGGTTGTCATTGTTCTACAGAAGCATCAATACATCACCATTAAAAACAGGGATGTGAATGTCTCCTTAATTATCCCAATTTCCATGTTGTGTTTTCTAGCAATATTTACTTATAATGTATTATGCAAAAACGACACATTTAAATGGAAGTAGGCGAGAGCTTGGTTATGTTTGTCACATGACAATCATGCAGTTTAAAATGAAGTTAAAAATAATAATTTGCAGGCCTCCCGTGGTAATTACAACTTTTTCAGTATCCACAACAAACCTTGTTAATTATTCCATTTGAGGGAAAATGGCTTGATCAATCACTCGTTTACTGATTGAGATTCTCAAGTGATTGACTCCTGAATCTCACCTGCTGCACACATGTAGTTTGCACGCACGCACAGACACACACTGCCAGCAGCTATTTCACCATGCTGCTGAATGCCATTAATTCTTGTGCCACATCTGCTTAGGTGAGAAACTGGTGACAGAAGCAACCTCCGTCAGAGAAACGTTCTCTCTCTCTCTCTCTCTCTCTCTCTACAATGACATCCCTCTCTCCTCCTCCCATCCCACCACCCCCATCCATATTCAGCAGATCCAGGCATGTGCAATAAGGAGGAAAGGAGGAGGTAGAGGAGGTTTGGGAGTGGAAGGTGGAGATGAGGAGGAGGGCGGATTGGTGTGGGTGATTGTAAATTCAGCACCAGCTCTTCTTGTTGCACAGGAATGACCCATCATTTCACACTGGGCCAAATGGCATGAATTCATAAATATAAATAACAGCAGCAAATTCGTCTTTTCAGGATGCTGTACAGAGGCACAGGCAGGGCCATATTAGAATAAAGATGCATTCTCTCTCCCTATCTTTCCTATTATTACCCACCACACACACCTTTTTGGCTTCTTTATCAACTTCCACATTTTTCCTGCTCCTTCTTCACTACCCTTTTCCTCTATCACTGGCTGCTTTTCTTTGGCTCTTTTGCAAAAGTCCATCTAACACTGTGGTGATTCAGAGTCATACAGTATGTGGGAAGAGTAGGAAAGGACAATGGTAACATTATTAAACTTTTTTTTTCTCTTCAGTCCGAATAATGTGTATTATATTTATTAATTACTTCCATATTATTTTTTTTCCTTTTCGAGCTGTTGCTTTTAGGTTTTTTTTTGCCTATTCCACGTAGGTTTGTGGATGAAAAAGGGGTTTGATCGAGACCACCCCAGTGACATGTCAGGTTGAACCATGAGGTAGTGAGAAGCAGCAAAAGAGTGGGCAGAGATTGGCCTGGGCTGCTGACAGTTGGATTGATATCCAGCTTGGCTCTCTCTCCGCTCATCCAACGCATCCATTTGCCTTTTGCACAGTTCTTTCGTCCTTTTTGTTGTAAATTTCCATCTCTTCTACCCTTCTGATTGCTCATTTATGTGTCCTTTTTCCTCTTGGCAGTGGTCACACAAAAACACACACAGACAATCAAAAGTCTTGTTACGTGACTGTATGCATACACAGAGAGAGAAACACACCAAGCATTAGAGCTTGGGCAGATACGACTGATTAGTCAAACTGCCACCTCTCCACACCACCAACGCTAATGGTTGCCACAGTAGTCAGAGATAAATATGGCCAATCAGAGACAATCACCGGGCGGGCTGAAGAGGCAGGTGAACTAATGACAAGGATGAAACAGAACGATGAAATTCTCTCACAGAGCCTGACAGTCATTTGGCATGAGTGAAAACAAGTGTTTTTCTCACGCATCAGGTGGGAGCAAATGACACCCACAGCTCCTCTCTCTTGTTCACTCCTCGATCAGGCTCGCCCCTCACCGTCTCTCCAATTCCATTTACCACTTTTCTGTAATAGAAACTCAAACTGATAGAGAAGGGATCAAATAAATGTAAATACAGATAGAGTAGAGACATGAATAGCAGACCACCACTCTTTCAGCTGCAATCAAATGGCCAGATAAAAAATGCAAGCTAGAGGGGAATATGGTGTGCTGCTGGGAAAGAGGGTCTAATCCTGTTTTCTGTCTATTAATTCACTAAAAATCTACTGAAAAATAAATGAATTGCTACCTTCACAGACAAGTTGTTCTGATGAATACTGAAGCCAAAGCTAAATATAATACTTTAAATGTAAAACACTGTAATATCTGAGTGAAGACATAATCTTCATACTAATGAGATGGCAGAAACAACACTTTGAACAACATACATTGCTAAAACCTTTATAGTTAAATAGTAACTATAAAGAAAAAAAGACATACAAGATTAAAATAGACAGTTTTTAGTTAAAGATTAATCCCAAAAATGATTAACAAAGATAAATTCATGCAAAATAAAATTCATTTCATTTACCCACATTGATGACACACATCTACCTACATACTCACTGTGAGTCACACAGGCAACATATTTGTGAAGGTGGATTTTCCTCCTTCACCTACCTGAAGAGCAAATACAGGTGAAGACTGCAGCCTGAGGCTGATATGGCCCTGTGCCTGACAATCTCTATCCGCCCAAGGATAGACAAGGAGAGTGCCACTCACCAGGGTCAGACACCTTACTAAGGTAGGAGTCTGTGCCATTCAAAGATTCAGTTAAGCTCAGGGATTCACTGTCTGTCCACATTTACATTCAAAATGAAAACAAGAATATCTGAATCGGTCGATTATTGTTATTTCAATAGCTTTTTATTGCATGCCCAATAACAAAGTATGTTTATACTGCCTTGGACATTGTTCTAGTGTAAGAGTTATGAAACGCAGTTTTATACAACATATGAAGTAGAGTGTCCCTGCTCCATCTTTCTATTAGCTAAGGAGTCCTTGGCCTGAAAAACATGGAACCCAGCACTATATCATCATTTATGATTAAATAAGGAACGATAAAAAAGAAAAACTGCTGGTGTGGTTTGATCAGATTTGATTAAGTAGTGGCCAGGTGACATGATTTAAACAACATTCCACACATTTGCTTCAGATATCGCTAAATTCTGATTGATGCACAGGATGTCTGTGACATCCATCCTAACTCTCTCTGGAGTCCTGTCCGAAACAGAGGAATAAAGAAAGAAGTCAAAGTGAGAGAAGTGAAATAACCAAAACTGCTCTAACTTTAGGTGAAAATGTGTTTTGCTTCATAGCTCAAAGGTTTTCAAGGCCTTTGAGGTATAACATAATGTAACAATGAAGTTAAATTGTGACCAATAAACTGCTTCACTTTACTGCTCTACACTTACAGTTTCATATCTGGGCATAGGCAACACGAGTACATGTGTAACACAATATCAGCCAATAATGCCAATGTATCAGATGGAGTCTAATTGGCACGGCTCCCTGTGAAAGGGATCGTTACAGCACTGCATGTGATCCATCTACTAAAGAGGTCCTCTTCAGCCAGAGGACTAGCACATTACTCAGGGCAACAGATGTGCTATAAACCCTCTGTTGAGTGAATTTAAAATGGAAAAACAGAGCACAAGCAAAGAAGAAAATGCACTTAAGGGCACTTAATCATAGATGTGGCTCCTTGGTCTAAATCAGAAATGAATGAGGACAAACTAGAAGAGTATGGGACCATGGATGTACCAGCACTTTGTGGAGAACAAAAATACATGGAGCCATTAATGATGAACACCATATAGTTATCCCTCTTCCAGATTTAGAGTTTCAAGCCGTTCTTCAAATAATAATGGTTCTGAAAAGCCCACAGAAAAAGATCTTACCTGGAAGAACAGGGCTCACCTACCTATAAGACTTCAGCCGAGGGCAGTGACAGAGATCTTAACTCTCTGAGCCACATATGACCTTTTTCTTTTATGGTTGTTTTTTTTTTTTTTGCCCTCTTCCTCTCTTCCCCCTCTATTTTCCCTGCACTCATGTTTTCTCTTGTTCCAGACTGTTGCCGCTACAGGCTTTTATGGAAAATGAGCACACTGTTACATATCAAACAAAGGTCAGTATGTGTAAGTGGAATATGCGTGTGTGTGTGTGTCTGCATGGAAAATGGAGATATGTCAAATCACATAGAAAGGTCAGTGTGACATGCGCTTGAGTGATCAGGTATGACTTCCAACAGCGAGTGACTGGTGTCTTCAGTATGAACTAACACACATGACTGCATCTGATATTAGAGCTCATGCACAGGATCAATACTGCCAATCATTGAAGCACAAGCGAAAACATTCTCTCGGACTATCCAAACAAGACTCTGTTGGATAGCATTATGTTCTACAATTGACTGGTAATATTTTACATCCCAGCCTCTTATTGCACAGCAGATAAATTGTTCCTCATTCATTTCTGAGATAATATACTGTAACTGCATTCTCTACTGCTGTATTGCTGCTGTATTTATAAGTTTTGGCTGCACCTGAAGAAAATAGTTCATAGCCCCCATCCTTGTGTATTATTTTCTATAGTGCGGTTGTGGTTATGCCGTTTCATTGGTAGTCATCTTGGAGGTGTAACTACCACTGATGACTGCTCTGCAAAATTACACATATCCGAGAAAAATGAAGCTATTTTGCAGAATTAAGCACACCCAGTGGTGTTAACACCATTTCCTCGTGATGTTTCCCAGATAGTTACACTCCCATACACTCCCATCCTGTTCACAAAGCTAAACAAATTTAAGACCGTTGTCATGAACACAAATCACTTGATTTAAACATCAGTGAAACTTTATGGGAACCTCTGGAGCGCCAAATGCAACATAGATTTACACCCTCACCTCCACCCCTCAGAGAAATTGAGGCTTTTGGCACAGAAGAAATGTGGCACCGCAAAAATGATGCTTTAATTTAAAATAAACAACTTTGAGTACTATTAGTGTCATTGATAGCAGTAAAAGACCATTGATTTCTAACCCCTAGAGGACATGTTTTCTATTAGTTGATTGATACATTTATTTATTAGTCTAATTATTGCATTTGATTTAGTTAATCAGCATTTTGCACTGCCACTCAAACACTTTCCGACCTTAAAAATAGGACCGTATATCAGAAACAGTTGGAAGGTCTTTAAAATGGAAGGGAACACGCTGGCAACAGAGCAGTAAGGTTACCTTGGAAAAAAAAAAACATATTTTGAAAGCCAAGGGTCCACTGCTGACACCTGAGTTCCTTCAGATGGAGCCAAGACAAACTGCTTTTATTGAAACATCACAAAAGGTTGAAAAGGAAATAATCTTGACATGTGTGAGCTGAACTAGCAGGACTACACTGGCCAATGTCAACGTACTCAGGTGTTTATTTCTTGAAGAAAAAAGAAGAAAAAGAAAAAAAATTCAACCTGCATCCTCAAATGGGACCTGTGGTAGGAAGCAGCTGAAACAAGGATTCAAGGCCAAGAGGTTAGTCAAGGTTTTCAACTTCGTGGAAAACCAATCTTTCCCATACATACAACAGCCTGTATAAACACACAAACTGAGGGAACAGAATGGACATCTCAAGGACCGACTCGCTACCCTGTTCCTGCTATGACTAAAAACAACTGAAACTGGATTCAGATTTTACTTACACAAACAGTACATGACAGCAACTAAATTAAAGCAGGCTGATACAGTATGCTGTGGTATCCACTCATCTCCCACCTATTTGAATACTGCAGCTTCTCTCTGGCTTGGGTCAAAGTGCCATTTGGTTTTTCAGAATTATTCAATATAGGATATTCCTACATCTGCAGGCTCATCTTATTAGGCTCCATCACATGGGTATTGCACCTCTATTTTCTCCCATGTGAGTAGAGTGAAAAAGGACTGTGAGAATGCTAATTGATAAGCCCCCAAGGGCTGACAGAGCAGGTGGCTGATGAATCAGTGCAAGTGTGTGAATGTGGTTTCATCACCCTGCAGATCAAAACAGATGAAAAGAGCTGCCAAGCACATTAAGGATGGTGTGTATAATCGTAAGCAGTTGTGATGTAGTTAATGGCTGAGGAGAGGCTGGACCTCAGCACAGCACAAAGAAACCAATGGATGTGTAATAAGGGCCAGAAACAAATTATGTTTATTTATCGTCAGTCCTGCCAACGTCATTTTCAGTTGACAGAAGCTGTGGTAGTGGACTGAAGCCTTTATGAATGTATGAGTGGCCACACAGGATATTGCAGCTACTGCATTCCTAATGCGATAGCCCAAAAAGCATTTTTCACATTATACAATCATTGCAAAAGAAGCAGCTGTAAAATAGACGTTTTTTTCTTGCTTCTTAACTCTGTCCAAACGACTGTGTGTTATCAAAATTGGGCCCAGGAACATTTGGAAGGTCTGTAAGATTAAAAGAGAAGTGCTGTATGATTAATTTATCTTATCCCATTTATGTGTGGGAGCTGCTTCTTTATCTTGGATGTGCATGCGGTCATCTGGTTTGACTGTAGTCAAAGGACTCTCGGGTGCATGCTTAATGGGCCCAGACATGTAGAGCCATGAGGAAGCCGGCAGAGGTTTTTTGAATCTATGCACCTCATGAGCAACTTTCATAGCAATGAATAGAAGTAGCTAATATAGCCATGAAGTGGTTGCCAAGAGCAATAAGACGAAATATGGTGATTTAAGACTTGTATTTCTGTAAGTCAACCAACAATAATTTGTACAAATTTGTTTCATCCACTCCACTACTATTATGTTTAAATTTTTTTCATGCAGCTAGGTAGCTAGTTATTTAGCAAGATGATTCTTAATCCTGCCTGTTAAAGTCTGTGTAAAGGCAATTCAGAGATTTCTTTATTATAAATATTATATATTACTGAAATGTGATGTTAGAGGTTAAAACTGTTTTTCACCAGTTTTCAGTCCAGGATTTCCTGGGCGGTCCTAAAGGGTGACTCGATGACACGCTGAGGCCACCCTGAGCATACCCCTGCATCTCTAGCAGAGAGATAGAGATGAATTCTTATGTTTCAAAGTAAGCACCTAATTTCATAAACTTGTCGACATTTTTCATAATAACACTTTCTTCTTTGGTCTGACAAACTCTTACTTTACGTGGATTTTAAGATCTATTTGGTTGACTGTTCCTCTAACTGGCAAACAGCAGCAGATCTATTTGGATACTTATTTACATATTTCTAATCATACTGTTTTATTGTTGCTTAGCAATGCAGATCAGTTAAGTGCTTTGAGCAATAATTTCTCTGCTCTATGTGCTTTATTGTTCATATATGATGTATCTATATTGTAATATGTTTCACTATGAAAAGATACCCCTATTGATATTGTGATATTGATTTCAAACATGCTTTCATACCCAGCCTTATATGAAAGTACAAACTATCTCTCCTCCTGCCAAGCCTACTTTTAACTTCCTACTCGTCCACTCTCCCGTCCTCTCCATCACTCTCTCCTCCCTCTCTGTTCTCGTTTAACACTTCCCTCAATGGCAGCATGATGGAGTAGGGATGTCTATGGAGAGGTATGACAGTTGGATCGTTGGCTGTCACATAGACTGATGTCCATCTCTACCCACTCAGACAATTCTGACAGCTTAACAATGAATGTCTCAATGTCCAAACATGAGGCGCGCCTATGTGAATACATGCACACATACACAAACATAACACGGTTATCAGGAGTGATAAGATAAGGAAACAGCCAGTCATGCATGGGTAAACAAAAACATAAATACTCTGTTACATAGACAGATTATTCCTTTGAATCTATTCTAGTGGTAAATGTGATGTGAGCCCATGTTAGACTACGGTGGATGCCTCCTTTTCCTAGTAAAGTGTTAAGCAAACACTGTTTTCAACACATTGGGACATTATTTGATTTATTGTTTTTGTAAGAATGGCCAAGCAAAACACCTCAGCTGCCCTAAGACTTGAAAACAATCTCCTAAAGCTGAGTTAAAAATTCAGAGACAAAGCTAAAAAAAAAAGAAAAAATGCCCTCACTACCTTACTTTGACTTTGCTGTGAAAACTGGGCTTCACAAATGACAACCTACGGTCTTGAAAAGCTCCACTGTGTACACATTCAAACTGGCTAGAGCCCAAGATGTTTTTGTTCCCTTTGCACAGACTCAGTGAGTATACTGTAACGCCATTGTTCTCTGGATTTGCTCCTTTTCAGTCCACGCCAAAGATGGATAAATAATACAGGTAAATTTGGGCACACACAAACAAGACTTAAGGAAACAATCTCATTACAAGGTCCACTTAGTAGCTGATTGCGTAATAGCAGAGGGGGCTGGCCCAGTTGTCATGATAGTCCAAATTTCCATTTTCTGAGCACTTTACAGTTAAGGTTAGTGAACTTCATCTACTGAAAAGGATTGTATGGCTGATCAAAAGCTCCAGAACAGCTACTAAATACACCTTGTGGGGGGACTGGTTTGTCCAAAAATTGTCCAAATGTCCAAAAACTCATTTGCCTATATAGCTGATGAACCGAAAAGCTCATTTGTGCGATTTTAGGTACAGAAATTGGTAAAAACATATTAATAACTATCCAAAGCATCCATTAAAAGATAGAGGTAGAATACCGAATACAGCGCATTGAGACAAATTCTGGAACACTGTCAATGGACGGTGTTGTTTTAATCTTGAAAACCTTGTATTCTTTAACACGGCCGGTATCTGCAGAGGTGTTTTTTTTTCTTCTTCTTCTTCTTTCTTTTTCAATCCCAATGTTTACAGTTGGACAGGGGTTTGGTAGCCTTCCTACCAGCTCAGCTTCTTCAATAATAGATGCCGGTAAGACGTTGCTGTTCTATCTCCAGCTAGGGGGCTGTGAGCCAGTGGTTGATATGGCTTGTGGAGGGTTATTCATAGATTGCGTGCACATATACACGTGCACGCACACACATTCACACACACACAGACACACATGTGCATGCACGCACTTCCCATTTCAGCTCCCAGCTGCCCTATTAAACTGAAGAATCTCGGGAAGTGAAATGAAACTAGTAAATCTCAACTGCTTTTATGATTGACTTGATATGATTTGTATTATAATTTGGACCCAGTGCTCCTTCTCTCTCTCCCGCTGCCTCCCACCAACGCACTCCCTATCCCCTTCTCACTCCTTTCATTACTTAGATTGGCTCCTGTGAAATAGGCCATAGGGTCTTCACAACACACACATATGTCCATATGTACACGCACAAATGCACACAAAGACCCTTGCGTGCAAACATACAGATATCCACACAATCTATAATCTCGCTGTCCCTTGCTAGGCAGGCAAGCTAAAGGTGATAGAAAGTGAACAGCTCTTAACCGTTTAAAGAGTCTCAGTTTAAGGGCTAGGGGAGAAAGCACAATTGAAATGCAGAGATGAGATGAACAGTTACAGAGGAAAACTGAGATCTGACAATCCAATCAAACCCCTCCCTGGATAGGAATGGGCTGAGCTCATAAATGAATGTATGAGAAAGCCTGGAGAGATAACCAATGGGCATAAAGACCTCAGAGCGACAGAGAGAATCATTATATCGACTAAGTGATGGACTGACAGACTGACTGACAGACTGATGGAGGGACCGTCTGAATGGACCCTTTGAAATGCAGGCAGTTTGAAGTTGGAAGTCTCGGGGTCTTTGACCATCACAGTCTGAACAGACAAAAGGCGGGAGAGGGCAGCTTATTCGACTACGGGCCCTTTAGCCCTCTGTGGCTTCATCAAAAGAAATGATAACCACAGCCCCAACTTCCTCTCCGCTTGGCTGATGTGCCCTTGGGCGACACTTTCCTGACTGCTCTGTTTGTGAGTGCATCAGTTGTAAATGAAGGCCAAGTCGTAAGTGCTGGCCAGGCCTTTCCACTTCGCCCTCAGAACAGGGGCCTAAACACCTGCAATATCCTCTCTCTGAAATTACTTTTTTCCCCCCCCCTCTGACACTTTGCCAATGTGAACTCAAAACTGGTCTTATCTGTGGAACAGCAGAGTGCAGGCTTCACACTCAGGAGCCTTTTGAACCGTACTTTGAAGATAGCATTAATGTACAGACGGTTTACACATTGCCATAACACTGTATGTATTGTGCCTCTAGTCCATATTCTCGTCATAGTCATCATGACTTAGAATCCAGCTCTCTCAGCTCTCATTGCCATGCCATCTTTCCAGTCTCTTACCACTCTATCTTTTAAGAAAATAATCTAAAAAAAAAAAAAAAAAAAAGGAATCCAATCTCTCAGGTCTCTCTCTGCAGCGAGAAATGGCTGGCCGAGCTTCTGACACAGCCACAGAAAGGCCTGCAGCCACACATCTGTCACCAAAGCCAAATGACTCACAGAAGCCTGGGCCCAGTTACCTGCTGGGGCCCCCGTGTCCGTCCCACTTGCTGACCACAGGAACACACATGTACATACTTTTACACAAGGACACAGGCAGAGTGACAAATACACACCTGCTACCCTGAACACTAATTCACACACACACATTTTCACTGGCTCTGCTTTTCCAGTCTCCTGTGGATGGCACGCATTCTTTCAACACCCTTTCCTGCCAATATCAGCTCCTTTTAACAGAGTAGGAGCAAATCATTCAGTCTATATTGTGTGGTGAGAGGCCAAGGCAAACTGGGCCCGTGGAAGCAATGGGATAGGAGGCTGTTGGCACCAGGAGAGGAGAGGAGAGGAGAGGAGAGGAGAGGAGAGGAGAGATAAAATATAATAAAGCAGGAGAGAGAAACGGGGGAAGATAGGAGGAGGAAAGGAGAAAGGAGAAGGGGTTGTGGCACAGGAAGCACATTAACTCTATCTGTATGGTAATGCTATTACCTCCCATCTGATCAGCATGGTCCCCTCCACACTCACTGGCTACCTCCTAGCTTTCATTAGCAACATGAATTATGGATCTGCCCTTGCATCTAAATGCTAAGCATTATGCCATTTGTGATGCAATTTTCCACATTCTTCTCTCTCTTTCTTTCCTGTCTCTCCTATCTTCCTCCACTTCACTCTCCCGGTCTTTTCCAGAACTGCCACAGACTACGATTACTGCAGAACTATTAGGGGCCGTGCTGAACAAATTTCCATACCATCATATGCCCCCTTGAGATACTGATAGTGAAAAATTTACTGATTTTGTACGCGTGCGAGTGCTCACACGCACGCGTGCGCCATAAGAAACAAAAGATTTTTCACTGCAAGATGTGATGGCACCTAAAATTGTCAGGATGAGGCTAGAAAAGATGGATAAATGAACAAAATAAGGGTATTCAAAAGGCAGAAGTAATGAAAAACGAGTGAGGAAATGTGTGGAGACAAGAAAAGAGATATGGACTAAAAGACAAAAGAGCCAGCGGATAAGAGAAGGACAACAAGAGAGGGGAAAGGATTGAGCTTGCCTGTTTCATGCTGCTAGAAGCGAAGCCACATCAATAAGCCCGGTGCAGTGCAGGTTTTTAGAGGATACATCAGTGGAGCGACTGAAACTGGACACTGTGTAATAACAGCTCACTAAAAACATTACTGCCTCTCATAAAAAGCCCCAAACTCACTTTAATAGCTGCCGAGATGTTTCCTTTGGCCTAACTCAGGGGAAAGGGGACACATCAGAACAAGACAGAAAGGGAGCGGGTTTATGTACGTTCTAATACAGGTCAACAGATCTGTCCTCAGCTAGATGATCCGTATGACTTTTTTTTTTAAAACCCCAAGCCAAGTTCAACTGTCCATCGGGCTGTTCTTCTGTTAACAGAGTCACAAATAGCCCAGCTGCGGTTGGGTGAATGACATCAACCCCTCATTGACTCTTTTATGAGCTCCTCTGACCAGTGTGAGAAACCATGGTACTCTAACCTCATGGAAGGTACAGCCCAAAGATCCGGGCTCAAAGTGCGCATGCCGAAACACACACACTTTAACAGGGAGGAGATACACTGATGTAAGTGTGCACACATAGACACACACAAACATAAACTATGGAACAGCATTTGCCCAGACCGCACATACTTTCCCTTGCTGATGGTGGAGTTAGTGAGTTTTACAAGTTGGGCTTCTACTTCTCGCCGCATTTCTGGATATAACGCAAGATCTTTTTTGGAAACACACACCAAGGCGGCCTTTTAACTGATGATTCAAATTGTTATGGTTGGAATGTGAACTGAGAGCAAACACACATCACAGAGAACATTAGCTCTCACCCACTGTGTCTTTTTTCCCCCCCTACACAAACTCATAAAACATCATCAGATTACAGCAGGACAAGGTCAATCATAAGGCAAAAAATACACAGACACATGTGCGATCTGCATGAGAGACAGACAAAAGCTCAGACTACATGACAGTGAATCCATCCAGGTGAAGGGAAAAGATGTGACCACATGAGTTGAACATTGGCAAGAAATCTGTGCCCATGCTGTGTCGTCTGAAAACAGAGAAGCTGGAGGACAGTGACAGAAATATGTGCAGTTTCTGGAAAGTTTTGAAATCAATTGACTAGTACATGCCATAATACACAAGGTACATTAGATCTCTGTTACATGGAGATTTTGTATCAGTGACTACATTAATCTCCATCATATCTTAAACAGGAGATGTTTCTTTTTTTGTTGTGACAGCTGGGCCCACTTTGAATTCACCCAGTGCAGCTTTAAAAATCTGAGATTTGAATAATAAACACAGACTAAACTTCCATACAGGATTCAAAATCTTTTTAAACTCATCTATACAGAAAACCAAATTTCACACTGAAACCTTACTAAATACTTGCAGTCCTAATGTTTAACAGAGAACGTTGACAAATCTGCTCTGAGAATTACCTGCTGAAGTCAATTATCCAGACAGACACACTGGTAGTCTGTTATCGACACCACTAATCTGTCGCTACAGCTGCAATGTGCCACAGAGAGGGGAAGTCAAATAGGCAGAACAAGATTTTAAAAGGTAGAAGTTTAGACGGACAATTCTCTATCCTCTCTTTAAACTCTGCAAACTGTGCCTCACCACATACCCCCTCATCTCATCGGATTCCAATTAAACCATGAGGGCTACAGCAAACTCCTGTTGCCATTGTAATCATCATTGTGTGACGAAGTAGAGAACTGTGACGGTACAGTGAACTGTGGCAGCCTGAGGTATTCCTGCACACTCCGTGACATAGGATAGGATATGTTTTGATGGGGATTCCCTGAGGACTGATGAGCCACATAAGGAAAGTTGTAAGTGAGAGAAATAAAGACAGAAAGAGACCTTATCCCTCACCTCCGCATCATCGTCCCTTCTCCTTCTTTACTCTGAGGGGAGCTCGCTAAAAGACATACAGGGATATGGGTTCTTTTTTCCCTTCATCTTTTGATAATCCCATCTTTTTTGTGTTTGATGTTCCTCTCTATGCTCTCTGAACAAATCCCCTGTCCCTGCCCCCCTAATCGTATTACCACCTAAGGTGTAGTGCTCTCTGGGTAACTGGACCTCACCAGTGCCAGCACTGACTGCCAGCGATACATGCATGCGCATGGTCACATACTTAACTCCCTCTAATACACAAACAAACTAATATTGGCACGTACAGTCAAAAAACACAAAAATACGCCAAACTGCCTCTTGCCAGAGTAACTGACTAATACTGTGATGGCACAGGGCAGTCACAGTTGATTCATGCCTCAAACTGGCATCAGAAGCAGCCTTACACCAGAATATAGCAGCGTATGAGCAAGCTATCTTTGAGTGAGAAAACCTAGGCCAGATCTGGGAAAGAAACATTCATTTCTATGTCGGTCTTACAGTTACAGCCACACCAGAGACATGGAAAAGAGACACATGAGGATGAAAGCATAGAAAGAAAAAAGAAAGGGCAGAGAAAGTGATATTAAGCCAAAGTGGGAGGCGTCCAAAAGCTACTAAAACTGTTCTTCATGTGAAGCCAACAAACATAAGTGAGGTATTAAATATGAACCCTACCAAACCAGGAGAGAAAGGAGCAAGTAAAAGGAAAATAAAAAGATGAAAAGAGAAAGAAAAGGTAAAGAGCAAGTGGGCTGAGTTACTCTCCATAGCAACGCCAAAATGTTTCTCAAACATGTTTTTTAGAGAAAGACTTCCCCAAGTCATGTTTGTCACGCATGACCGTAGACAAATTTAAACCTGTTGTTGTGCAGAGCGCCAGAAACACCTGAATGATCAAAGCTGAAATAAGCAGTCTTGAGGGAAAGAACATAAATAAGTAAGGGTGTGTGGGGACTGAGTTGTAATAAGTGTAGAGTCTGAAAATTACTGGTTTGCTTACCTGGGTTTGATGCAGCAACATCAACAGGAACATGAAAAAAAAAAGCAGAGAGAGAAAAACAGAGAGGTTGGTTAGATGTTACATACTAACAGGATAACATAAATATTCATAGGTGCATGTGCTGTGTTGACGTGTGTTTCCTGCCTTCCTGCCTGATTGTCTGTCCACTGGGAATCTTTGTTTCATGTTGACTCATGTAAACATCACTGATATCAAAGTTTTGTGATTCACAATCGGATTTATTAACTAAAACATAACAATAGCCACACAGGGGAAATAATTCTTGTATAAAACAGAACAGGAACGCTTGTTTCTATTGACAAAGACGTTAGCCGTCGAGAAAGAATTATGTCTTGTAGTCACTACTTTATGTGTTGGTCTGTCACATTGCAAAAGAAAAAAATATGTTTGGCGGTTAATACTGATGACAGAAAAGGCTGGATATGAATAATCCAAAATGTGTATAATAATGAGACAATCTAAATTTCAAAGATCACGTCTGCTTCCAATCAAACTGTAAGAATTATGTCTGAATGCATTCCTGCAATTATAGAAGCTGCTACTTTCTAAAACTGAGTTTGACATGAAAGTTTTTAGTCTATTTTACTTGACCTGATGGGTCATTGTATCAGCAAAGAATTAAGGTGGAAGAAAACAAGAAGAAAGCTGTTAAGCGCTTTTAAAATCAACGATATTTCATGAAAACCCTGTTTGTGAGATGTTAAAGTTCAATCAACCCAACTTTGTGTAATGTTATTTTTCTTTGCAAAGTAATTTGAAAGTGTCATCTTGTCTAATTTCACTAGAACATATTAATGAGAAATTCCTACAGGTGGTGTGTACTGAGAGGTTGGGAGATAAACAACTCATTAAGAAGAGGTTCAGAGTGTCACTCTAATTGATGTTTGGTAAAAAGCAAAGCCACCACCTCTTTACTTTCCAAAACATTTTCAAACCAGAACAGGTTGACGGCCAATGTGACCTGCGAGACCAGACTAAATCAAAAACTTCTCACAAGCACAGAAAGAAGTTGATGAACAAGGGGACAAGGTGCAAGATGTCAAAACTATAAACAGCAATCATGCCAGTGACAGCTAGGAAGGTACGAGGCGTGGAAACTAGTGATGCACACAAACAGGCAAAAACACACTTGCGCAGCCAGACGGATGCAAGCACATGATCACTGACACACAGAGCCAAACACGCACGCACACGGCGATGCAAACGCACAACAACTCTCTGTTGGCTTTCAAAACAAAGGTATTAATCATCATTACACACATACACACAAACACAGAACACGGGTGGGCCGGGGGTTGGTGTGCCTGCGGGACTCGTCAAAGAGACACACTGACACCTCAGTGCAGCCTTTTACTGCTGCTGTCATGGCAACCAAGGTCAAGTGGTCTAAAGCTGTGTGTGCATGCGTGCGAGTGCATGAGCAGGAATTGTAACACGCTCCCAGAAGACTTGGTAGGAAATAATGAGGTAGTTGCTGTCAGGATGAAGTAGGGAGACGACACAAATCCCTCAGTTGTGCAAGATGCTGCTACCTATCTGAACCTACATTTTACCAGATAAGACTGCGTTGGACCACAGTTAAGATAACACTGCGTAGAAACTGGTATTTGTGATTTAATTGTGATTTAGTGCACAGAATGCAGTAGCAATTGTGTTTATCAACAGCTGTACATGTATTCGTACATGTGTCATTCTCTCGTTTCCACGTCTTAACTTCCTTTATTAACGTAGATATAGGCTGCTGAGCTAGGTTACATTGTCCTCTTGCTCAGCTCCGGTTCTAGCATGACACCAGCTCCGCTGCCTGTCACCACTCTTTGCATCCTGGGCCTGAAAACCACCTCTTCCCCATGGTCGAAAACGTCTAGTGTAAAATCCAACTGCAGTGCTCTGAGCTCACAGCCTTGACAGCCCACCTAAGAAACTTAGTTAACTTTAGCTAATCACAGCAGTTTCCTTTACTGCCCATAACAAAACTCTCACTGTATATCACAGTGTTGATACAGAGCGACCAGAGGACATCAAAGGGAAAACCAGAGAATACATTTTTCATAAAATATCTAGTTCAGTAAAATAAGTTAAATAATTGTTTAAACATTAAAATGATTTAAAATCTTTTATTTTGTGGTAGAAACGGGGGTTTAAACCTTTCAACAAACCGGTATCTTCAGTCTGAGGGGTACTAATTATATGCTGGGTGATGCTATTGGCAGAGATTTCTATTAAATCCAAGGACTATGACACCTGTGGAGTAAAGGAAGAAAAAAATCATGTAAAGCAGGATATTCCTGAGGTATTCCTAAGGTGGTACACCAGCCAGATCCCGAAGCATCTTGCCTCATGATGAATTTAGCTAGTAGATGAAGGCCTAAACAACACTCCTCGCGCTCATTAAATATATCCAGTATATGGTGTGTGAAATAGCGCCACAGCACTTTTGCCCTGGAGATTAAGGTTTTATTTCATTTTATTTCTTAAGTGTAATAATTTTTTTATGTTAGTGGGGGTGGGTTTCTGTTTCAGGCAAGCTGGCCTACCTTAGCAATAAAACACTGTGGGAAACTCTGTATAGAGCAATAATACAGTTTGCCCAGTTGTGCATTGATATAGAAGGTGATGCATAGTTTGTTTTATGTTTTTTGGGATCTTTTTTTTTTTTAATAAATGGTCAGCACATTAAAACCCTTGGCCACGAGGGCTCCCCAGTTCTATCAGACATTTGAACTTCACATCTTTGAGTTTTTACCTTACATTAAGACAAGACAAGACAGACCAAAAGCACAAACATGGTAAACGCCACGCTAACCTTACAGTCAAGAACACTCCTTGACAAAGAACAACCGATTCTGGCATCCTTCATGTGCAAACTAAACACAATGTCAATGATGACTTGTACAGAGGATTTGAAGAGGGAGTGTTTGAAGTGCAACTCAGTTGTTTGAAGTTCAGCACTCTTTTCCATCTGGTCCAATTTATTCTTGTTTCAGTCACTGAAGCATCAGTATCCTGACTCCAAACACAGTGCCTGTCAGAACTATTGTAATCTTCAGTGGAGTGGTGTCACTCCTAACACAATCTGTCACAATCCACTGAAGGAGGAGAAAAGTACAAAACAATATTTCTTTATTCTCATAAATGATTAAAAACATGAGCAAAAGACCACCATTAGAGGCACAGCCTGTCTAAAATTCATACATGCTGGGATCTTGGGTACAAATACATGCTGTTTGAATAAATAATGACTTTGCAAACACTTTGAAAACCTCACAAAACATGTGCACATGTCACATACATTCTGACATATCCAGCCCACACTGACACAAAAAAGTAAAGAACCCCAAATTAATGCCTACGCAGATACACTGCACTTATACACAGGAGTTTTTACATACAAATACATGGTCATGAACACACAATCAGACAAACGGAGTCTGTGCCTGAGAGCTGAGATTGAAAACAGTGCTTTCGATCCCACTGGCTGCAGATCAGCATTGTGTTTTTTAACAAATCCCCAAGGCCTTGTAAATGTCACATTTTTAAAAATATAAATATAATATCTCCTTTCATTTTTTTGCTATTGACATCCAGTCTCATCTTTATGTGAGTCCTTCTGAAGGGAAAAGTCTATGTGTTGTGAATTTGCAGACTTCAGAACACATGCTCGTCGAAACTGTCAGCCAAACACGTTACACATGTACTAATTCAACTGAGAGAAAACATGCTATTTTGTTTTTATTATTCAACTTATGGAAACAGGTCAGGTCCTGCCTCACTGTTACAATGTAGTACATTATAGTGCTTTAAAGAGTCTGATCATAAAGACTTAAAGCAGAAGGAACCTTTACTTTTATCAGGACACTGATCATGACTTAATACTGGTGTTGATATGTGACAAAGATCGGCATCTTCTGTTGACCTTTGTCTCTTATCTCCCCTATCTGTGTCAAACCCCTTGTGCCAATTCTCCTTCTAAACCTCTCTCCATCTTCCTCTTTCTGTGTCTGCATCACTCAACCACTGTCCCTGTCTCTCTCCATCTGATGTGTTAATTGCAGAAACTGGAGACAAATCCGACCTTTTCGGTGTAATCATCCCTTTGGCTCCATTAGAACTACACCTTAGGCCCAATCACCTGCACACACACACACACACACACACACACACATACTTAAGCACACCTCAATAAAACACCCCACACAGTACCAGAGGTTAATCACTGAGTGAAAGTAGCTATATCCAGGGACGTGATAATCATTCCATTCCCTCTGGACACTCTTGTCTCCTCTGCTCCCTGCAAAGGCCTTCACTGCTGCCAAAGCAGCTGAGGAAAAACTGGAGAATCAGTGTCTACGCTGCATATATATATTTTTTTTTACCACTTCACAGCGGTTTGGCGTTGCGCATGGGTCATAAAGACAATTCAACACATGGTGGAGAATGCTTGCTATGAATTACAATGAGTGGGTTTTGTGACTGGTGGTGTTTATTTTCAGATGTTAAAATCAGTTAGAGGGACTAGATCTGTGCTCTTATTGTGTGTGTTGGTGGTTACGTACTTAATGCTACACTATGAAGCAGAGGTGAAGAAATGCTGACACACTGCCATCGTCTGACAAAACCTTAAAAGGGTTCCCTAGAGCCAAAAGGAAGATGAGAAGATGCTGTAAATATTGTGCGGCGTTGATTTCTGACTCAAAAGTTGACTCAAAAGATGCTTGGCCTAAAGAGAGAGCAAGAACAAAGGGGCAGATTGAGTTAAGAGGAGAAGAGGACAAGGACAATATTAGCCTTCCACTCGCATTACCTCACACTAACAGTGATTAGATTTACAGCACACACACACACGCGCGCGCCACTGATGAACACATGCACACGCTGTGGAAAGCGAACAGGCACTTACATTCCTACATCAACACACACCATCTAAGAATGGAAACAGGCAAGGAAACGCACAGTGACCGACACACACTCACGCACATCCCATCAATTAGGAAAGAGCCATCCAGCAATCAGTAAAAGCTGACTTCGAGCTATTAGTTGAGACAGCGTGTTACAGATTGTGGCTGCTCCTCTCCCTTAACTCAACCTTCCTTTTTTCATTCTGTCTTTTTTAAGAGGGGGCAGAATAATTAATAACTGGTATCATTCCAATAAAGCCATTAGCAGTCACTACATTTGTTAATTTACTCACTCTTCTCTCGCTCTCTCTCTCCTTGTTTCTTTCCCTCAGCTTACCTCGGTCTCTCTTTCTTTCTGTGATAGATGAACATGCCTGAAAGCCGCTGTAATGCAGGATAGCTTTTAGGGAAAATAAATAAATAAATAAATAAAACACTCCAAATTGAAAATAAAAACAGGCCTGCCACAACAACATAGACCAGGGTTAATAAAAACATCAGTGCGCACTGCTGGAGAACTTCTATGCCCTCGATCTCTGAATGTGGCCATAACCATCCTTATTTTGAATTTCCTGTTTCCTGTCTGTATCAATGTCAGGCCATTACATTACATTATCAGTCCAAATTAAAGAAATGTTAACAATTTATACTAGATTTTCCTTGTCAGAAAAAACAAATCCAATAAGCACAGATTTAACCATGACCAGAATTAAACATATCACTTGTGAAAAAATAAGTAAATCCAAAGCTACTATATATTAATCAACCACTTAAACACCATAACTAGAATAAAAAAAAACACAGTCAATGTCCCTGATTTGATACTGGCTGGGGAACTTTATTGGATGTCGATACCCCTAACCCTCATCTGAACCGCTGCCATCCAATAAAAGGCAACATGCCAAAAAATATAATAATTAAAATTGAAAAAACAGTTCATTTAAGTGTATATTTGTTCAGCTACTTCCCCACCGGAAGATGAACACTGATCTGTTTTGCTCCACTTAGGCATAAAAACTGTTGTAGTGTTTAAATTTTCCCAAACTCACAAGATTAGAGAGTTCGATCAATGCAGTAAAAAAAAAAAAACACACACACACACAGTTTCTCTTTCTGTTGGCTTCTCATAGTTGAATGTATTGATTTTGTTGACTCAAAGTATTAATATCAAGGGCGCAGCTATATAATCTGTCCAGAGCAGAAGACTGATCAATTAAGTCCTCATTTATTATTCATATCCTGTTAATTTCCCCAACAATAGAGGGCAAGCATGTTATGAAGTTACATTATTAAATGTATATGAAGAGAAAGAGAGATAAGAAAATGACAGTGACAAGAACGCTATGTAAAGCATAGACAGTGCTCCGATCCTTTGGAGTATAAAAACATATCATTGTAATATATTCTAAATTGCTCATCCTGCACAGTATAACAAAACCACAGCACCTGTGTGCTGTAAAACAAGGAAAAAACAAAGCTCCATCTATATGCTGATTCTTCATTTTCTCTCTGTTCTCACATTCCCTGAGGACGCTCTGTGATAGCGTACGCTCCATAATGGCCCAGCGCGGTACAACTTTTAGGGGTAAATTGATGTCAGTGACATCGTTGTAAGTTTGCATAAAACCGTGGGAAGAAGAGCAGAAGAAAAAGTTTTGCTGGCGGGTTTGAGAGCAAATTGACAGCAGCCTGCGCTATCTAACGCTTTTCAGATCCTCAAACCCATGCTAACCTTTCTGCAATCACAGTACAGCATGCTGCATACAGCTTTGAAGCTGCCCACACTCGCAGCTCCAGGCTGTGAACACAACACACCATGTGCTCATACCTCTGCAAAGTGAAGTTTCTGGAACCCCGGTAAAATCTGTTTGACCTCACAATCACAACCACTTTCTGATTTTAATGAATAATGAATGCAGTATATTCCTAAAACAATTTAAAATGTGAAAATGAGATATGTTATTTTTCATGACTCTGATGATTAGTTAAACACATACAATTATGCAAACTAACCGCAACTCTGCGTGGAAGAAAAGAGTTTGGATTAGAGCGTTGCCCGTTCTTTTTATCTCGCAGGATGAAAAGCAATAGAAGAAAATGCCACACACGCCAACAAACTTAATGGAGCACCTTGACTTATTGCAGAGATGCATGGTTTCATGAATTTGGGGTCAGCCAAACCACTTAGAGCACACGATGGGGTGCAACATCAAACTGTGATGCAACATCTGGTGCAGATGGGAGGTTGACTATAGTCATGGGAATGTGTTCTGCTGCTTAGCGACCACACATTTAAAAAAAAAAAAAAAAAGCATAAATCAAAACAGAGAAATATCTGAGCAAGAAATTTATTCATGGACAACCTTTAATCATTTCAAACAAGTTTTAGTGAACTAAACTGAATCTCTTCGGACACAGCCCTGTTCCGAAGCGGTCTTAATGTTAGATTAAGTGATTTAATTGTGGATTAACTGAACATGTTTTCTGGGGTTATGGATTAGGGTTAATCACCATCCAACATTTCACCAGCGACCACTCATTAAGACAGCAATGACAGCAGACGATGCAGCAGGATTTAATCTGAGACTGATCAACTCGTGAGTTGCACAGGAGGAGGCAACAGCTTGAGTTTGTTAACACTCATCCAAACTGTTGGAACTGGGAGATGACTCCCCAGTTTTCAGCTCAAACCAGATACATTTGTCAAAGTTTGGACAGAGGTGATCTTTTCATTAAGAGGAGATCTGTGCCCTGACATTTACAACACCCGTTAAAATGAAGATGTATTACATATTTCACAAGGTGGCAAAAAAGGCATCCATCTCTCTCTCTGTCTCTCTCTCGTGAAATGTTGTACAGTTAGTGGCTTATTAATTTAAAGTGTAGTGCATAAGCCCATCCTAGGTGAATATGCTAATCAACAATTTTGAGGCCTGATGTAGTATTTTACGAGGGGCTGTAAAAGTATTTTTGGGATATTCACTGTCAGGTTCAATTGCTCAAAGTGACTATCCAAGGAGAACCATATCTCACCCAGTATATTTAAGAGGAAGTGGACTGATGCAAAAACTGAGCTTGATTTAAGAGGCAGATTTGAGGCACCATGCTGTTGTTACAATTGAGTTATCAATGAGAAATGTAGACCCTGCATATTACACAGGACT
Organism: Larimichthys crocea; assembly: GCF_000972845.2. Classification (NCBI taxonomy): domain Eukaryota; kingdom Metazoa; phylum Chordata; class Actinopteri; family Sciaenidae; genus Larimichthys; species Larimichthys crocea. The sequence continues at coordinate 37,781,519 of NC_040013.1, read as the reverse complement.
CAGGTTTCCATGGTACAGCATGGACAGTGTAGCTATGGAAAAATATATAATGTTGCTGATGTACTTTATAAGTTTTAACATTATTAAAGCCTCTAACTCTGGAGAGTTTATTTTCTTATTTTGTGATATAAAAATATGTAATACATATTGTTTTTTTCCAGATAATCTAGAGATTTAGCTGTTTTATAAAGCTGATTTAATGACTGCAATATTTAGGTGAGTAAAGTTTAAAATTTTCACATCTGAGAGTACATTTTGTCATATAAATGTGCCACATGTTCGATATGTAACAACTACACTGGTTTACATAACAGTGTATATGTTTGTGATTTTTATGTGCAACAAATTTAAAATCTGCACTCAATATTTTCTCCAGCTGGCTTGTCATATTGTAATAGCTGAGAGCGCATCCATATCTGTCTAATAGGGTCATTTGTTTTCCACTGTTAAAGTGTTTCAGACAAATGGACCACACTGAAATATACCCTGACATTAGTTAGAAGGCAGAGTCAACTAAGATGAAACTCCACTTTCAAGTTAGACCCAGTTACTGCACCAACGCTGAATAAAACAACCCTTCACCTCCGTCATTATGCTTCTTGTGTAACGCTTATATCTAATTGAAGTGTCTTCAATGTTATTGTAAGGGGTTATTGAATACTGGAGTCATTCCTGATATGTGATGTGTTGCTCCTTTGCTATGTTAAATACCCAAACTAATTAATGATAATGTAGCTGAAGATGAGAAAGAGAGAGAGAGAGAGAGACAGACAGACAGACAGACAGACGACCTAACAAGCCTCCCTGTCATGTCTCTCTCAGACGAGGTCAGCAGGCGAGGTGCTGATAAACGAGTGATGACAAAGACAGATATGACACTGGAAAGAGGAGGGAAAGTAGAAAATAGTGTACCTTGCCCCTCTCTCTCTCTCTCTCTCTCTCTCTCTCTCTCTCTCTCTCTCTCTCTCTCTCTCTCATCCAACGCTGTCAGCATTTATTCCTCTATGAAAGGCTCTGATCGAAGAGTGATTTGCATGACTGCATTTTCCGTACCTTGCATTAATAGTGCAGTAAGGATGAATAGCTAATGGCCTATCATATTTAAGTAGCCATCTCAACCAGCCATCACATTACAGCTCCTTCAATCTGCTAATGAAACAGGTCTCTCTCTCTCACACACACACACATGCACGCACTCACACACACACTCCTTCTTTCTAAACAGGCACCTGGTCAGCCAGGTCAGGGAGATGGTATTCATCTTTAAGCCTGCAGACCATTTTCTGATTCATAATGAACATAAATTGATTCATACTGGGATTTTTTGTTTGTTTACACCAATTAGTAAATGTTTAATAATGTCCCTTGGCTGTGACTTGGGAAGTTGCATATAAGCCGATCAGCAATATGTACACTACGCAGAAGCGCTTAAACATGAGTCTGCAAAAAAATGTATGTACTGTACACCTGAAAACAGTCAGAAGGTCTGGCAGTCTAAACCTAACCCTAACAGGCAACTCAAAAATGTGTCTGTGTCATTGTATTTTGTCACAATCCTAAACCACTGCGTTTCATCAGCCGAATGACAATTGCTGTATAATTATTAATCAGCTGTCATGAGGAGTCAAAACATGCTTCAACGTTCTCACCTTGTAGAGAAGAGAAGATAATGACTTTGAAGTTGTCTTATTATGCCACATCAACCATCCTGATGTATATTTATTTCATCATTAATGTTTGTTGACCTGCCTCAAATCATTCCATTGTTCTTGTAACATTTCAAGCACAGTTGCCAAGCATTCAAGCTTCTCCAGTGTGATAATGTGCTCCCTTACCTTACTATCTTAAATGATAGTAAATGAAGCATCTTCATCTTTTTTGTTGCTGTGACAAAACTACATTTAAACATTAATTAACAGATTATTTGATAATGAAAATACTACTTATTTTAAGTCCTATAAATTACTTATTACACTTTACACAAACTTTTTTTCTGTCTGTCTGTTCTGTACCATAATAAGACTTTGTTTCTCTATCAGAAAGGTTCAGCAGGTTTGTGTATTTATTTGAATGTAACTGTGTGTGCGTGTGCTGTCAGAGAGAGAGTGCATTTTCTCTGCTTTTGGGCGTACTGAATGTGCATTTTTACGAGTATTGAAGCAAAAGCTTGAATTGTTTTCCCATTTGGCTAAGCACAGCCAGTGACAGGACGCAAAACCTCATACCACAAGGTCATCGACGCCACACTCTATTCATATTTTTACTCTCTCTGGGTTACGGCAAACTCTTCCAACCCCACACACCCCCGACCACAACCACCCTTTTACTCCCTCCCGCTAGGCTGAATTTCCGTAATCTTCTGAATCTGCTGCCAATAGATTTCCCACCAGAGTTCACGCTCTTATTGAAGATTCAAAAGATCTAAAAGGGAGATACCCTCAACACCAATGTGGATACGTACACATATTACCACACAGTTGTGAAATGCGCCCGCAAAATTCACACTTACTGTACATATACATGCACACATCGACATGCACACACTGGATAAGCTCTAGAGACCCCTTTTAATAGTGTTTGGCTTCGAGGGGATCTGACAGGATCTTGGAGCAAAGGAGAGTTTAAATAGTGAATTGCTTTGACGAAAGGAAAGATGACGCCAGAGAAGGAGGAAAAGATGGAGAAAGCGAGGGAAGAAAGAAAACGTGGCTCCTGTAAACGGAGGAGGTTGAATGGAGCGAGGGAAGAAAACAGAAAAAAAAAAAGAATTTAAGTCAGGGAGTGAGAATGTATAAGCCTGAGCAAATAGTCATTACCAGTCTCTGAAGGGTGGTGGCATGAGCTGAATAGACTGGGACTTGGAAACCACCGTCACCGGTGGTGATATGGGACCGCTTCACAGCCCTGCAATCTGACAAAGGCTTAGTAGGTAATGGAAGAGGACCTCTGACAGCAAAAAAAACATAGGAGCTTTAGTATGCTATAAGAGCTGAGCATCAGATAAGTCCAAACCCTCTCCAGGTCCAACAAAGCAAACATTTAAGCATCAGAGATGTTTATCTTCCATGATTTGTCAAATGAGGACTTAAAAAGGAATACCTGAAACTATAGCTGCATAATATCCATTTGAAGTGCAGGGAAGCATACTGATTTGGAAGTGTTTAAAGAGTGTATAATTCTGCCTAAAGGCCTGGGTACAACCTCCCTAGAATAGCAAGTAAATGTTCTGCTGAAGTGTCGTTTGGCAATACAGTAAATCTCTTCTAGCTACTAGGATGCTGTTGTTTGCACTGATCTTGTGCACATTTGAAAAGATAAGAACGCATACGCATTCACAAAAGAATGAATGCAGGTGCACACAATGCATGGACAGTATGCAGGGTTCATGTGCTCAATGACAGAGGTAAGATTTCTGAGTTTCAGACAAGTTGTGACCGAAATAAAATTAGAAAGTTAAAGTTTCCAGGAGAAAGGCTAATTTCCCAGACTTCCTGGGGGTGTCTGGAGAGTGTTTATGCATCATTCTGCTCCAGCTGAACATTAAATTTGAGGTTCAGAAGTTGACGGCCTGATCAAAACAGACAGGCCATATGTCATGGCTTGGGCAGGTTAGTGTTGACTGAAAGAAGGGGGAGATGAGTTTGTGTGGGTGTGTGTCTGCATTCATGTTTACTAAGTTCCTTGGTTGGTGAGGTTATGTGCTGAGTATTAAGGATACAGTAGCTGGGTTGAAGTTTTTAGTTCAGACCTAAAAAATTTGTACCCAGTAACTGCCAGGTGTAACCAGGGCTGCTGTCACGATAGTGAAATAACACACTACTGACAAGCCAAATGTAAGGGATGGCAAGCCACCGCTACAACCACACATGACTCACAAGTCACATCATGGCATGTTTAGTGTGTGTTTTTTTTTAAGACGGATCTCAGTTTTGCCCAGGATTATAATACCACACAGAAGAAAGTCACATAACCTCTGCCTCACTTGCTCTGGAGCTGTGGATTGGAAATGGCTGTAATCTTTTTAGTAGAAAACGCTCAATGCCTTTGTAGACAACACATTGTTATTTGGCTCAAAGTCACCAGTTAACAGGGTCACTTGCTTGTTAAGCCGAAACACAGACAGATCCAGGAGGCGGGAGGAGAGAGTGTGCAGGTGATTAGTACAAGCAGGTACTACTAAGAAAGGGCATTTGACATCAAGATGAAAACTTATCCTGCTGTACCCCAGATAAAGCAATTTTGAATCATTCAATGATTCATTCATTCAATTTGCAATTTGCTGAGCCACCATAAACCACAGTAAGGGAAATTTGTTTATTGCGACAGCTCTACATGTAACTGGTGTGAAGCTAACTGAACATACTGACTAAGCAAATATTAACTCGCTAATGTGTGTTTGTTAATTGTGATTAAAGCGCAAGCCAGATATTTTACTTGTCACTTAATCAAAATGTTGTTCACTAATGAGATGATTTCGATTTACAAAACACAAAATACCTCAAATTCAGGATCAGGATGAATGACTAAATAGCATCACTTAGGCCATCGCTTAGTAACCTGGTCACAGTAACTTCCTGTTTCACACAGGTGCTATAGATGTACGAGAAAAGAAAAGACAAAAGTTTAAATAGTGCAACCTGATTGACTAAACTGTGAGTTTGGAACTAACTAGTAGTTACTAAAAAAAACTTAGGCAGAAGTTAACTTGGATTTACAAATAGTCGGTCTGCAGTTCTGTTCCTAACTAAAGAAGTTGCAAGCAAGCAGCTGGCATGTGCGGGCTATCCAGAGGCTACATACACACATAAGCACATGCATACCAAAACAAAGAAGAGGAATAACAATCAGCATACTATTTGTCCCCAGGAGCTTCTAATACAAACCAGGTGAGCAACAATAGCAGTTAATAACTCCAATTTACTTTGTTATTCAAGTCCCATCACAGAGCACTGTTTAAAATACCAATTTGAAATAGTAAATCAGCCACGCAGCAAAAACGTTTATCCCTGGAGACTAATATACACACAAATATCCCACCAAACAAATCCAGGCAGACACACAATCCCCTCTATCCATTTAGCATGCTGCGATACCCACAATTTCCTTTCTTCTTTTTCTGGTAGAAAATGGCCTTCCTCTATTTCTCCTGCGCTCAAAACCCTGGGTAATTTTCTTAATCTAGGCCCGATTCTGAACATTTGCATAAAAATGTTCACTTTTGAGGCTCCCCTAACAGAACATGGCTCTAATACGCAATTACTTTCCTCAATAGTGGTGGCTAATTACAGAGGTGTCAGACAAACAGGTAGGAGAACAGAGAGGGGGGCCTCCGACACAATGGCTGAGGTGCTAGTCCGCCACATGGGACGGAGCGGCTCAATGGAAAGCAGTAAATTCATTTAGGCTGGCTTCATTAAACCTTGTTCCTTGGGCCCTGCATCATGCTCTCCCCTTTGCTCTCCCACTCTCCCTGCTCTCATTTGTGGGGCAGCGGATGTGCTGTGAGTAAGAAGAAGGCGATCACACAAATGAGTGCAACGCAGAGGGACTGAGGGGGGGGAAAGCTGTAGGGAGGGGAAAGGAGGGAAGAGAGGGAGGCAGAGGGAAAGATGGAGGGAGATATACAGAGCACAGCAATAAGAGGTGGAGGGAAAAGGGGAAGTGAGGGAAGGAAGGAAAGAGGGGAAAGGATGGTATCAATAAAGAAGCACTGGCACAAAAAAAGAACAGAGCAATATTACAAAAAAGTGGTGGTGGGATGGAACAAGGGCATGAGGACATGTGCTCATTTGATGATAGAGAAATAAAGCATAAAAGGATGAGCATATAAAGGAATAATTCTGAATATGGCTTTTGTTTTATTCAGCTGACCCAGTCACAAAGAACAGTGGAAAACAGAAAATTACAGCTTTGGTCCTTAAACACAGGCCGAATGCCAGGTCTCCAGCATGGTGAAACAAGGCCAGTCGAGCCCCGTGGTCTCTTTACCATTTAGATTATACTGGCAACTTTCTGACCCCACAGTATGGATAACCATAATAAGCCTCAGCCCCCACTGTGTACCACCTGTAAGCCAAACATATTCACAAACAAAAATCTCAACCTATGCTCATCCATAAACCCAAAACCAACTCGACTTGCTAATAAAAAAGGAACGTTTCTGCAAAACTCCAATTCAACACCACTGTCTTTCATTTGCACCATTTTTTTTGCTTGCTGGGCAAATAATTAATTTCTTATGTAAAATGGAAATTGAAGAGAAGAATTCACACTTTCTGAATCAAATCTGAAGGCTTAGAGTGTAAAAGATGTCTGCGCCCTACGGGGAGGGAACATTGAGCGCTGATGGTCATGCATTTCCACAAAGGAAGTGTCACCATCCTCTGTCCACTGCTTTGGTTCCTGGCCAACGGAGCACTTCATGAGAACATTTCTGCGTGATTACATTACCTACTTGCGACACACTAAATCTGTGTGACTCAAATCACTTTTACACATGACCCAGACATTCAGATGCAGGCTGAATACACACAGTCCTCTCTATAGGCTTCTCTCTTGGGAGGAGAACCATCAAGGTTCCCTGGATGACACTCACACAGAGAGCTTTAAAGGTCATATGCACTTAAACACCCATTTGCAGGCGAGCGTCTACAAATATGCGTTCATAGAGATTGACGTAGTTCTGGCCACCGACCAAAGTATCCACGCATATGCAGAAATTTATCCACAGAAAGATGAGCACTGATGTTTTGGGGTTATCATGTCAAACTGAGACTGTGTTCAAGAAAGAAAGGTCTTGTAGAATAAGTCAGAATATAGGAAGACAAATGCCCTTTCACTTTCTGACAAACTGAAATCGATTCATAGCTGAAAAACACTGCACAAAACCATATTGTGAATTGTGTCGAATTTTTCTTCTTTTTATTTTCTAATAAAACAGATAAATCAAACACGAATGACCCTACACACACAAGTTAACCTTCTGAGTGGAATTTATATGAAAGAAACATCAACCCGCAAGAACTGGGGAATTGGATAAAAGCTTAAAAACGAGATCAACTCTCAAAACAAAAACATAAAATAAGATCAGGGGGAAAATCAAATGCGAGAGATTCCCTTTAAGCAGAGACCTTGTTGGAAGATGCACAATCTAATGAACATACATTTTTGCATCAGTGCACAAAATCAAATGCCATGTTTTTAAATCTTGTTCTCTCTCTTGGCTTCTTCTCTTATCTCTTTGGTCTGGTAATGGGCTAAAGTAATAATAATTTTCCCAGCCTGACAGAGCACAAAGTAAACCTATATGCGGGAAAAATCTAATTACAGCAAAAATGTATTTGGTCAAAATGGAACCAATAATTTTGCTGTCAGGAGTCAACAATTTGGTTAACATAGATTTTAGCTATATTTCAGCCTCAAGCTCATGACTCACTTTGTGAGATTATAGTGCTTCAAGCCCTGTGTCTAATGTGGTTCCACAGCTGTGAGATGCACTGTTTCCCATATAATGATTACATTTGGACGTTTCCACAAGGTAATTTAAACGCTGCTAAGACACACTCTTGTTTAGGATATAGTGTGATGCTGTAATCAGGCATTCAGAAGTAGTACATCAATTCAGTGCAGCTTACAAAATCCAAAGAACGATTGCGATCAGAACCTAAAAAGGTTGTTTGACAGATAAAATGTCATATTAGCATGGGAGACCTTTTTAAAAAACCTCACTGCTGCTTCTGCACCAGGAATTTTCTGCTCTTATTAGCTACCTTCCAAATCAGGATCTTTCGTAACAGGTTCCAAGCCACCGTGACCTCCACCAAAGACTGTTTGGTGCTGCGTTTCCTTAGTCACAGAAAGAGGGTGATAAAAGATTACATAAAGCCCCTTTAAATTCTGCAGCTGTTCAGTCGTCTCTGACAGTGTATCACAAATCAAATCTTATAACCTCCAGAAATGAGAGTGATTCAATCAAACTAAAGATCCTGGAGCAGCAGGGTGGTGTGAGCAAGCAGGAATACTTCATAGAAAAAGGTCAGGCTCTACCCTCCTCTTACTTATTTCTCATTACATATCTTAGGGTTTGACTTTTCAGAGCATACACAGGAAGTTGCAGGATCCTGGCCTTGGATCTGTGCCCGAAGACAACAGCAGCTCTCACGCTGTTGTAGCCTATAAGCTCCAGCTGCTTGCCTTCATTGTGTCTCTGTGCCGCGCCACAAATGTTCCTCCATCTCCGATACTTATCAAGGCGCTGGAGTTTGACGCTGCCATTACTCAAAATTAATAACCACAGCAGCATGTTTATCATAGCACACTTTCACACTCAACCTGCCAGAAATAATCACCACAGTGTTTGTGTGTGTGACAGAAAGAGAAAGAGAACGAGAGAGAGAAAGTAAGTAGGAGAGAGACAGAGGAAGAAACACACAAAGACAAGGAGAGATGAAGTGTGAAAAGACAGAACAAAGAGAATAAGACATAACTGAGAGAAAAATGAAGAGAAAATCTGCTACATGCATATGTGTGCATCTGCCGTACCTAATCACTCTGAATCCATTACACCTCGTTGGTTTTTCCCGCACCTTTTCTCACCATTGTGTCTGACAACAGGGCAACACTAGCTCTCCCTGTGTATTCACTCTACTAAGCAGGACTCTAATCTCCACTGACAGCCAATCTGCTCCAACAAGACAGGACCGAGTAAATCAAAAAGGGGCCGCCGTTTTTTAATTTACAAAATCATACAAGCCCAGTGCAGGGATCTGGTTCCCCATCGGAGGGAGAGGAATAAGAAAAGAAGGATGAAATTCTTGGTAGGGGTCAAATCGTAGATCCATGTGCTGTATGTGTGAAAACACACGAGCAGAAATAGAGAAGTGACAAGGACAGGGGAAGGCCCCTCAGCACCTCTCCTCAAATCTGTAGAGACAGGTGGTTGAGGAACAAGACATGGACAAATGTCTGTCGGTCTTTGGTTCGGGCTCTGCTGACATTTTCCATGGCATTTAGAAAACATCCAAGAAAATCCAAAGAAAGGGTTGAGGGGAGGCTAAAAATAGTCGTCTAGAAGAAACCTACGCGCGGTGAGGTTATAAAACCGATGTAGAGAATTGACATGACCTCTTATCTGAGGGATTTGCTCACTTTCCCACAGTGTCCTGTTTTCTTGAACAGAAACGAACATTGTATGCTGAACTCTGTGCTAGCGAGGCCAGTTGGTGAATTTGTGCCCAGCAAAAAAGAGAGAGAAAAAAAAAAGTCGTATTGCTTTTTTTATTCCTGGTGGTCTTTGTTTTAAATGTGTGAGAAGGTTAAAAGAGAAAGAGAAAAAATCCTCAGGGAATTGGATGTTTATAGTTCAGTCAATTTACTATTATGTCATCCCTATTTAAATGCAGTCAAATCCAAATCAAAAATCAAATTGAGACTTGAACCTTGAGATATTACAGGTTTCATATGGAACTACATAAAAAGGTTTAAATCATATAGCTTTTACAGAATAAAATCTTAGTGAGGAAATTTTTCCAAAGAGTGAACGATGGACCTAGGTTAAATCCTTTCTGAGCACACATGTAATCACATAATCTTACTCCTTGACTTTGCTGTAAATAGGAGAAAATTGCTTGGTAAATGTTCCAAAGTCTTCCTTTTGTTAGCACTTTCTTTGACTTCCATGTTGGCTCTTTACAGTATTATTAAGTGTAACTCTCAGAACTTTGACAAATGCAGACTCTGGTCACCTTCACTGTGGCCAAGCAAAGTAGAGCAACCAACTGTCATTTGACACATCATTGATCACACTGATGTATCATATACTTATTCAATTTTGGGGTTTAACACTTCTCCAGGCACTGCAGGATCTGCCAGCTGGCTGCAAAAGAGGCTATTTGGAATCAGCTTCCATTGCAAACGCCTCCGAATCTACACGCATATTAAAGAAGGTGTGTTTCTGGGAGAATGCTTCTCCAATTATTTCCTGCTTAATAAGCTCCTGAAAGTCAGAGAGGGCCCCCGGTCATCCCTCATCTAGTCCGATTTCTTCAAGAGGGGACAAAAATGTAAAAAAGCCAATTTAGGCAGTGATTTGTGATGCTCGTAAGTGATGGAGATATGCAGATAATGTTGGCCTGAAGAAAAAAGCAGAGAAGGAAAAAGGGATGAATATTGATTCCCATGTTTAAATTAAGCTGCCGGAAAAACTGAGAGATGAAGAAAACGAGAGAGGCAAAGAGATGGAGAGCCAGAGCGTTTGGGAAATGCCCAACTTCCAACAATACAGATCTCATAAAAGAAATGACTCACTTGCTCCATGCATTTGCTTTTTGCAAAGACTCCAGGCCAGCTGACCAGAGCTTGTGCATAAACGCGCACACACACACACACAAGAGCGTGGACAGACACAGAGGGGAACAAACATAAATCTGTGTGTCAACACAGGCCGTTGGTCCAGCAGCAGGGTTAATGTTAGCAGAATAGATGCTGACACTTTGCTTTGACAAAACCTCAGAGGACCACAGCAGACTTTATTGCGACACGCTCACACTTCCACAAACAGATGCATGAGATTAGCATAAAAAAATGTGTTTTATCTCCTTACTTCTCGTAGAAAAAGTCAAATACGATGACGAAAAAACTTTGACAAATGACAAATTGTACTCTAAAAATCAGCAGGCTCTCCTGGGAAAAACAGATTTCTCAATATGAAAGAGTATTGACGCACAATAGTACCACAAATGTACCATGCAAACAATACAAAATCTGGAGTTTCTTGCAAAATAGAAATAATAAATAAATAAATAAATAAATAAATAAATAAAGCAGGCACCAAGCGCCAAAAAAAGAAGAAAGAAAACAGTTTAACTTTGACACTGTGTTCTCTAAAAAGTGAGCGCTGCCATTTGCTCTGCCGTTCCACTTTGATCATGACTCGCTCCCAGTTTTCAAAACGCTGTGACATTAGAAAAACACAATCCCACTTTGGTCTCCAATCATTGACGGAAGGTAGAATGCAGGGAAATAACAGTGCCAACTCTGCCCACCTGCAGCACATCACATCCTCTCTCCCCAAGAAATGACAGTGACCAAAAAATAGGTGTCCCACTGTCACAATCTGCCCACCGGACTGTGACGATGGGAAGTCCATATTTGATCGTCATTTCTCGCTTTCTTACACTGAGACGCTGTTATCGGCTATTGCTGAGAAAAAAAATGAGGGGAGCCAGAGGACACACTGTTTACTTTTTGGTTTTTTTCCCCCAAACATGAGAGACAGGAAGAAAGAGAAAAAGAGAAGAAGGGACTGAAATGCTTTACCTCCCACAGAGCACTATCTCTCCAATGGCCCCTTGTCGGGGGACAAATTGATCCTGGAAATAAGGGGTCATTTGCTCTGCCTGTTTACCTGTTCACAGCACACTGCCATTAGTGACAAAAACTGACCCAGCTGTACCCTTAGAGAGCTAATGTGAGGGGTGGGGTGAGCCTTTCTGCTCATCACAGTGACAACTAGCAAGGTACAGGAGTGTGTGTGTACAGTATATGGGTGTGTACAGTGTGTGTGCTGGCTTTCCCAACAGCAATGACCCTGATGCCCTTTGACTCTTTGAACTTTGAGCCAAAGTTTAAAGAGTCAAGTCTCTAACCATCATTTATAAAAATCCCACTTTTATTCATCTGTCAGACAAATGATTGTTACCAGAGTGTGTGTATGTCTATCCATGATCATATCAGTCTGTGTTTAGATTTCATCAATTCTGATTCATATCGTACTTACTGATTCTGGTTCTTATTGAATCATAACTCAAGCACAGCAAAGAACTCATCCACTTCTGTATTTTCCCCACCGTGCCATAAACAGTTTGCAGTAGATTCGGAGGTATTTGGTGATTTATGAGTTAAAGTGTTATTAGCTGATTCCAAGAGTTTATCAGCACAACTGGGGACCTCAAAACTGCTGCATTCTTCATGCAGCTATAAAATGCAGTTAATGGTTCGCGATTTTTACACACGATTACGTTTTGAAGTATTAGTCTTTTTTAGCACGAGCTCAGCTTGTCATGCTGTAAATATTGCATGTGTTTTGACTCATGTGTAACCAGCGTATCCCAGAGAGTAACAGGTGCAAAATTCAACACAGAGAATTGTTTAGAAATAAATGACCGAAACTGAAAACTATGTGTGGTACATTCAGAAGCAGCACACAGTGAACACAGTGAGTGTCCATATTCTAACCCTGTGTTCCAGTGTTGACTCGTTATCTCTTTGCTACATACTGAATATGGTGACACTGTGACTCATGATCACACAGTCTTGAGCCAATCCATCGGCTGTGTCAACATGACTCTGTCGAAGGAAGCTGCCTCCTGCTGTGAGGCTATAATGGAAACACATGCCATCATGGCATGGCTTGGCACGGCACATCTAGAGTGTTCCAATGGAAAAAACGCTAAAACACTCCACTACATATACCTCCTTCAAGTTGTGGCGACCACCCTGCCAGTTTCTCCCTTCAAATAAACCCCTTCCCTTCCTCTTAGCTCTAAGCTGTGTGACTGTAAAGTTTAACAATAAAGCAGCTTACGACTGGAAGCTTTTATTTGCTCCGAGTCCTTGAGCAGTCAACATGTACACAATACACACACACACACACACACAAAGGTTTAGGAAACAGAGGAGAGCAAACATCAGGGCAGCAAATAAGACTCCTCAGCTACGACTGTCCACCTTGGACATTCATTTCCCTACTGTCTCTGCTTCATTCATAAGCCAACACCACACTTACTATACGCTGCCACACACACAGCATCCTAACGTTATCTCCCACACAGACTGCCACCAATACACACCATTTTCAATTGCAATATTCCCACAGGTGATCCAGACACACACGCACACACCTTCAGCCGCTGAACCAATGCAGTAAATATCATTATGGAATCAATGCAGCCTTGAACCAATCGAGCCTGTGTGTGCATGTGTGTGTGTGTGTGTGTGTGTGATAAAGGGAAGAAGTTGATAACACACCATGTGCCCCTGTGAGGATTTCACCAAACTCTATGTTTTTTGATTGAAAGGAGGCGGGTAAGATATTACCATAACCTTCCCACCACATGTCTGCTGTTAACTCAATAATGCAAGAATGATTTCACACATGCTCGCTCGCACGCACACACACAAACACATGTGCACACACACATCCATTGTTGCTATGCACCATGGTAAATTCAATATTGTGTTCACAATCCTAAGCCAGAGTGGGAGTACAGTCAGCAGAGAAGCCACAGCCTTAGCTGTAAATCAATAGATTAAATAGAAATGTATGAATAAAACACAAGATAATAAATAAAAGAGGAGATGGTTTACTCTTGCCATCATATACTGTTCAGGTTCTCTCTCATTTGAGTGAGAAAAGGGGAACAGGAAAAGGGAAGTAAGAAAGCAGTAAGTACTGTCTGAGCAGTAAGAAAAGATGACCAGGAAGAAAGACAAAAAGTTTTATTGTGTTTTTAACAGTTTCATTCTTACTAGTGCATGGCCATTCAGAAAGTGCCTCTTCAGAACAGGATGATTGCTTAGCTTTCTGTATTGCTGTTTGCGGTTTTTCGAGAACTGCTCATCTAAACAACTCGACATTACACTTCCCTGGGACCTCAGCAATACACCCGCCAAGTGGGAAGTCGATCGGATGAGTGGTTGTCGAGAAAATCGAAGGACAGGCATACAGACAGACAAAGGCTCCTTCCTTTTAAGGAAGATTTGTAGTGTTTGCATGCTTGCATAAGGAGAATATCGGATTCAGTGTGGTATGTGCAATGTGTTTCCATTTCAAGTATTTGAATGTGTTTGAATATATATATATATCTATCTTATTATATATATATATATATATCTATATATATATATATATATATATATATAACTGAGAAATTCATTAGTTGATATAAATGGAAAAAAAAAAAAGAATCAAGGTTGCCTGTGGGGTATTCTTGTGAGCAAACAAAGCGTTGTTTATATTCTCTGTTTCTCACCAAGACACATATCCTTGAGGCCTGCTACATGCATGTTCTTCCACATAAAACTCTTGCAAACTAAATCTTTTGAGACCTTCGTTATTTACATCCATGTTTAGATCAGCTAGCAGTTTTCTTCTTCTCTGCCTTTGTTGGTGCATTTCTTGGGGTGTCACCATCAAACCATCAGCACAAATGTGTCACTTGGACATGTGAATCCTTGTGCAAACAAAACTTGGGCGCATACCTTTGCGTAAAATGGTCAAAAGTCACTTAAAGAAGTGATGCAAAAGGATCTCAAAATCTAATGTTTACTAAAGACAAAAGGCATGTTTGTGAATATTGTGATGCTGGAGAAGTAAGGAATACTTTTCATTAATAATTAACAGCTCGCTCCTCCTGAAAAGGTCATTAAAAATGACTAATCTATGAAAGATTTCTTTGCCAACTCCAAGTCTGAAGAGCTATTACTCAAATGATCAAATGAAATGTGGGAACCCCCACGACCCACTGGACTTCTTTTATTTGATTTATTTTAAGCATTGGCGCACACGCCCACCATTCGACCATATGTGATTTGTGATTTTGAGTTTTTCTTGTCTCATTAGACAGCTTTTGTTGGGTCAGTGACTGTTGCATAGTGTGCGTGCATGTGGTATAGGTCCATACAAACAGACTATAATTGAGTTGACATACCTGTCATTGATGCTCCAGTTGAGGCAGAGGTTGAGGGAACTGAGGTTGTGACATTTCCTCACCACCTCCATCACCGTCTCATTGTTGAGTTCTGAGATGTGCCGCAGGTCTAGGACATTCAGGTTTCGAAGCTACGTGAAGAAAACAAGCAAAAACATTTATGATTCATGACAATGCTGCCCTTTAAAGTTCAACAAAATCACACAGAGACAGCCCTTTCTGTAGTCCAAAATAATCTCAACATGTGTTTCAATAATCTTTGCTAATAGTTTCTTGTTATTAAAAAGGGGGGGAAAAAAACAGTCTTTCGGGAAATATCAGAAATGCTCAGTGTTACACTGCAGGGAACAAGAGACCAATTAAAAACATTGCAGCCTTCATGTCATGGGCAGACAGCATGTTGTTAGTGGTACTGAATAGTAAGGACCACACCAGGATTTAACCGGACTGAAGTGTCACTTGCACGTACGTTTACACGCTGTTTATGTGCTGCAGTTGAGCAGCTAATTAGCTATCTGTGCTGCAAGATGATGGTAGCAATGTGCTTTTTTCCCCGGGAGTGTTTATTTGGTCATTGGTTGAATAATCTACAGTGCAGGACAAGACGTGTGTTCATGTTTGTGAGTTAGATGAGAAGGAAACTTCAGCAGGGAAGCTAATGTGGGTTGTTGTTTTGGGAATGTGGCTCCCGTGTCTGGCTCGGTGGCTCCATCTGCTCTGCAGGTAGAACACTGATGTATTGTTGTATTGAAATAAGGTTGATTCATTGAATTCATGTAAGACATTACAAAACCGTTTCTCCCTTTTTCCATTTTGTTTCTGAATGCCACCTGTACACAGGACGAGTGATTTACAGAGCTGTAAAAAAATAAATAATAATAATTTTAAAAAATGTGCATACCATATAATTTTCTTTTGGTTACATGGATGCTTTTGATACAAGACCAATGTTTCAGTCAAGCAACACTCTCTATAAATGTAAAAGTAGCCTTCTAAGTATGTCTGAATATCCATAACTGCTTAAACAACATAGAAAACATAGAAAAGGTCTATTTTCAGTTCAGTCACTGTATTGGCCAAAATAGCCGTAATCTGTGAATTTTCCTCTTTAAAATCAGTATTGGTCTCAAATATCTCACGTCAGTCAGACTCTTTGAAAAAAACTCTGCCACATGTACTGAAAAAATAGCATAAATGCAGAATAAAACCTAACAAGGCAGATAAATGATACAAAATTGCTTGCGGTTACTGTTTATCATTCTGTGCCTGCACGCTTGGTGTGAAGGGTTATGAGCCAATATGAGCATTCACTTTCCCTCTTCCTTTCATCTCTCCGACTTTCAATAATCCCTCGTTCTGATCTGAATACCTTATAAGAGGGGTTTAGATTAATCCTCCAGTCAAAACGTCTACGTCCTCGCACACTCTTGGAAAACCTGCACCGACACACTGTTCAACAAGCGTTCCTGCTCTTTTACCAATTACCAAAAAGGCTTTTTAAGTCACAGCACAGGTGTATTTTCTCTGATACATACTCAAAACTGTTTAAGGCACAGGTGCACACACAGACACACTCACACACACACACATACCAGAACTGAAAGATAATAAAGGTATGATATTCCGGCCAGTCGCCAGGGAGGCAGGGAGGTAAATGTCACGGCCAAGGCTAAAGAGAAAACAAGCTTACAGTTGGTGTTAAGATCACTGAGCACTATTGTCGGCTCCATAGGCATGACATATACCAACCAGCATGAACACACATGGGGGGAATGGATAAGTACTAAGGCTCACTGGGTGAAGTAAACACACATGTAAACATTCTTCCCTGTTCCCACATACTGAGAATCAAAACACACAGCGACAGAACACAAACACGGCAAGTGTGTGATGCTGCACTGCACTGAAGGTAATAAAAAAGGCTTTCAAAACCTTTACCTCTGTCTACCTGCTCCATTTGTCTCTGTACTCTTATGTAGCCTGTGGCTTTTTGTTGTCACTCCTCAAGAGAAAATTGGATGCACACCCCTTTTGTGATAAAAGGTCTGCTTAGGCATGAAATAAACATGAAACAGATTTTGTTTTGTGGCATATCTGCACCTATACTGTGAAGATGTGCGTAGATATACTAATGAAATAAACATTAAACAGCTTGAGTGCGCAAAGATGAGTCAGGAGTGCCGCAGTGATCGTCAGGGACAGCTAAACTGACACGAGAAACAATGGTATTTAATGAAAGGGAAAAACCCTTAACTGTGTGGATTACCATAGTCTTCCACGCAGACAAGCAGATGCTCACGCACATGCATGAAAACGCACACCAGCGCACACACACACACTGTCATTCGCTCCTGTGGCCAGAGTTGGTTCAAAAAGTGCTAAATTATTCATGCAGAATTAGGCTAAACTGCATGTGTGTGTGTGTGTGTGTGTGTGTGTGTGTGTGTGTGTGTGTGTGTGTTATTCGCATTCAGTATTTATGGTTAATAAGCCTGGAGTAAATTTTAAAAAAGCCCCAACGTCAAAAGTAGTATTTGTTCTCAAAACCTTCAAAACTGCTTATGCCTGCTAAATAGTATTTTTACTACAGCCAATAGTAACTGTTTCATTGATGTGGAGAACCAATGAGAAATCAGGCCAACCAGTGTGAGTTTTCATTGGCTGAGAGTGTAGCTAGGTTGAAGAAATTTTGAAAATGCAGCAGATGTCTGCATGAAAGGGAAGAGGCAGAGTCACGGCTGAGACTGTAACTTACTAATCCATCAGCGAAAAAAGAAAAACACAGCAGGAAAAAGAATTCCACAGTTTAGAGGACATCTGCCAAAACTGAAAAATCCTTTAAATGCATTAAATGAAAAGTCACACAAAAAAAAACTTCTCAGCAATTAGTCACACCTCCAGAACGTGACAGGCCAGAGTGCCAGTGTTTGTTTTTTCATAGTTGACAGATTATCATAATTGGACTCACAGGTGAAAGGTTTTAATGCTTCCAATCTTATTTAATCATTTCCACTCACAAAATAGTTTATTTTCCGCTCATGTCTTTCTGTGATCCAAGAATATACAGACGCAAAAAGAAAGAAAAATAAATGGGGAGAAATGAGGAGGAGGGAGCGTGAAAGCTTTGGACAGAGGGGAAGACAAAGAGTGATTCACACAGCAGAGAGAGAGGGGAAAAAAGGGGTGCACGTGAAAGAGAAATAGAGCAGGGGATTTGGTGAGGGGTTCGGCAGGTTTTTTTCTCCTCGTTGGCTGAGGTCTGTAACTAGGCAGAGTTTGTGTCGTCTCCTGAGTTGGCAGCGACACCTGGATAATTATTCATTCTGTTCATAAAAACACTGAAACCTGCAGAAACCAGCTGCTCTGAGGCCTGCAGGTCGTACCTGCCCAGTGAAAACACATTCACCGAAATGCACACCGATTATATGAATATTCCAACGATATTCCACACACACACACATCCACATGCACAGAGACAGAGCTAAAGTACGGAAAGTATGTACGTACATTAACTTGCATACAGTACTTAAGTACGGTTTTGAGGAGTTTCCATGATATGCTAATTATAACTCGACTCAATTACAATTACTAGTGTCTTCTCAGATTGGGATTTTACATACAAGACATATAACTGGTTCATAAATTGTACAGTAATAAGGAACTCCACCTCGACCAACTAAAACATTAAAGCACTGCCTACATGTTGATGCATCAATACCTAGGAGAGTTCAGATCTCCACCAGGTAACAGATGGTGAAGCTCAACCAGTGAGAGCAAGCTACAAAGTTTTCAATAAAGTTATTTGCATTTAGTCTTCAAGTGCTCTCCAAGTTTTCTTTAAGATGAAGAGAATATTGTAATGGTATTGTGTGTTGTGTTCATGTCAGTGTATAAACTTAATAAGGAAACATTTAGCAGGACGATAAGTCAAAACTTTTTATTTAAAACATTAGAACATTTATTTAGAAGATTGCATTAACCAAGCAGGTTAACAATAAAATGTAGTGTAAATAGCATGTAAAAATCTATGTTTTTGGAGGTTCCCTATTCATAGATCAGAGCCTGCGTGTCCCAGTTATCTATAAACTGTATAAATAAAATGAACAAAGTGTCCCTGACGTCAGCCGCAGGTGTCACACAGGAGTGTGGTGGCTCTGGCCGTCACTATCTCGGCAGATCTGCCTCTGCTGGCTCGTGTGGATCGTGGGTGGAGCTGAAGCAGACTGAATAAAGCCTGGCTGCTCAAGCAAACAAAGGAGCTGTGCTCTTAGTTATGCATAACTTTGAGCCTTAATATCACTTCAACTGATGATGAGCTAAATGAAAATTCACCCTAATGGTTTTTTTTGTTGTGAAGTTGGACATTTTAAGTGGCCGTGCAAGAAACTGTGTTTTTTTTTTATTTTACGGCCACTTGAAATTATCAATATTCATGGTTAACATTTTATCATATATATGATTAGATTCGCCCCCTTTAATCAAATTTAATTCCAAGAAGTAACCAGTATTGGTTCAGAATTGAGAGAGTAATCGATTTTGTAGTGAAGCCACAACAAAGGCCAAAATGTGGCCTGCACAAACCCTCTAAAACATAAAATTATTAGTAACAGTAATATCAGTTCAAGTGATAGAAGTATTGTGCTATTTAGCTAGTCAAATTAATAATCACAAAATAAAAGTTGTGAAATTTTAAACGTCTTAAGCTATAGTCAATCAATGGACCTATCCCGAAAAAGTACTGAAATGATTTTTATTTTACTTAATCCAAGTGCTCAATTCTGTCCGAAAAACCCACAGAGCAGAAAATGACAGATGAGCTTCACAGAATCATAAAAATGCACGTGAATCTCAGTTTATAGACTCACTCCAAATCAATTCAAAGATAGAACACATTACCTGCCTCACTCCAGATAAAAGAAAAGCAATCACTACAGATTTTACAAGAGCTGGATGAGCAAACAGTAATCGTCTGAGAAGTGGGTGTAGCACCGCAATTCTGTATTAAAGAGGTTGTTTAATTCGGTCCACATGACCAGAGGAGATCTGTGAGCTTCAAGCAGCTTGGCTCCCACCTGCTCCAGTTAGAAGCCTCTCTCAAATGGGAAAAATAAGAGCCTAGGGTCAGGGGTCAAAACACAAAACAGCACTTTGAATGGAAGAAAAATAAGTGGCTCTTTAAAAGGTACCTTTATCCATCAGCCAAGCACAGGCTGGAGCTCAGTCTTTGGAGAGGTTGATTTGACGCTTTATTGCATTAGTGTATGTCACAATCTGGCACACAGTGGGTTATTATCATTATGTGTGTGTGTGTATGTACCTGTGTATGCTCTGCCAGACTACAGAGCTATAACTACCTGTGCTATTACTTAATTTATTTACACAACGTCAAGCATCATGATGCCAAGCAGGAAGTTGAGGCCTGGCGGACCCCATGCAGAGGATATGATGTCATGGTTTGAACGCTGGCACAG
This sequence comes from Larimichthys crocea, assembly GCF_000972845.2. Classification (NCBI taxonomy): domain Eukaryota; kingdom Metazoa; phylum Chordata; class Actinopteri; family Sciaenidae; genus Larimichthys; species Larimichthys crocea. Next base: position 37,761,340 of record NC_040013.1, on the reverse strand, counting down.
AGCAGCATGAGTTCATGGCTGTTGCTGTCCATCAACCTCAGTGTCCCAAGCTGACAAGCAGCTAGATGACATTTAAAAAGCACGGACAGAGCGAGCATTGTTTTAGTCATAAATAGCTAACATGTTAGATTTGGAAAATATGAGCTGCTATTTCATTGCTGTAGTTCGTTTATAAGCACTTCAAGATTTAGTATGTGAGTTTATTCGATGAGAAAAAGATTTTACTGTGGGAAATGCATATAGATCCACACAAAAAAAATTACATGCATGTGAGCACTGTCTATGAAAAATGGAGGCCAGGGGGGGAGAGATGAAGTAGTTTTCAGTAAAACTAACGGCCGTAACAGTGAAAATCCTCAAAGATGGCTGAAATCATCCAAGTCGTGCAGGTAGGTCTTTAGACATTCACTTTGAAACAATATTCAAAGTCCTCAGCAAGAAGTCAAAGTCACAGGGTGCGGCTGAGGTGGCGTTGTGTCTGACACATTTTTTCTCAGCTGTCCGCATGTGTTGGAGACTATGTGTAAGACAGGGCGAGGCAGGGGCGAAAAGGTGAGACGAATGGCAACAATGTCACTAGGTGAATACAAGTGCGCACTCATGCATACACACTACTGTTTTGGGTTTGTTTTTTTTTTCCTCCCCATATCGGAGCATCCCAGACAGTTTAGTCAGACAGGAGAAAGCTGTGTCGAGACAATCCCTCTGTGGCAAACACACACACTCACATACACACATGTGAATACATAGAGGCCTGTGCAGACAGAGTGATATGAATATTTGAGAAAGGACTGGAAAAAAAAAACTGGAAAGGCCATGGGTCTGATATCACAAATACATTGTCTGCATCAGTCATGGACCAGTGAGCTGATCCCTGTGTGTGTGTGTGTGTGTGTGTGTGTGTGTGTGTGTGTGTGTGTGTGTGTGTGTGTGTGTTTGTGGTTAACTTCTCTCTTTATCTGTCTTGTGCCCATCTACTGTCTATCACTTATTTTCCCTCTCCTAACCCCGTTTTCCCCCCCTTTCTCTCTTTCAGTCGCTAATCCTGCATGTGTTGGTGTTGATAACAAACTCAGTGGTGAGGAAAGGCTCGAAGAGAGAGAGAGAGAGAGAGAGAGAGAGAGAGAGTGCTGGTTTCTCTTGGACGGGCTAAGCCAAATGACCACATAGGCACGCACATACACAAGCACGAGCCAGTGTGACAGCGCTGGCTGACAGTCACAGCACAGTGACACTAGTTGGGGAGTAATGAGACATGATACAACCTCCCCTCTCCAGAGGTCAAAAACCTCTCTATCTCAGTCTGTCTCTGGGTTAAAAGTCTTAGAGCCAAATGAATTATACTTCAATTACTTGCAAGAGACAGACATCATCCTTAGGCTCTTCTCTGCTCATTATATTCATAAATCCTCCAATCTCCTCCATACAGCAGTGAAGAAAATTATTATTACAATTTTTGACCAATTCTGCGACCCCCACAACCCCATTACCTTTCTTCCTCCAAATCCCCTCTGCTCCTTCGTTCCCCCTTTATCCTCTCTACCACCCCGGAGACACAATACACATACAAGTACACAGTCACACACACACACACACGTTTGTACACAGGAACAGGTACAAATAGACATGAACACGCACACGTTCCTCTCTGGTTTGTATTCGGGGTTATCAGTTTGACACAGGGCGCTGTGATTATGTATTTTTCCTGTGCTCCAGTCAGAGGGAGGAGATAAGGGGCCAGCAGACTACAGCAAAGCCAGACACCACTCATCCTACATGTGGAAGGAGTGGTGTGGAGTGGAGGGTGTGATGATGACAGTGGGTGGAGGCCTCTACAGCAACCTTTTGTGTTTCAAACCACTTTAAAAGCTCTTTACCAACCTGTGCTCGTGGCAATTTGAAAATAAATAAATAAATGAACAGTATTATTCTTTTTTTTTTTTTCCCTCCTTGTTTCATAGGTTGCAAGCGCATACTTGTCTACCAAGCAACCGGTCTGAACATATGATTCTTGTTATGAAATTAAATAGCTTCCCTGTCATAAACCAGGCTGTTTTATTTGCTCATAAACACAGAGAGAGAGGATGAGGTATTTGCCCACGGTCCAATTCTGTCAAATTTAGAGAGCATTTATCAAAAGGTCCTAACTTTTTCTGGAGAAGAACAACAAAGCCACTGGAGCGGCACGGCTGAATTAATCTACAAGGCCTAAAATTAAGACCAGAAACATTCAAGTTCTGCACATCAGAGAGAAGACACATAGCTATTACAGTCTCCAAATATACCTCTTTTCATCTCTGACACATTCTTCAACAGTCTCTCCATTTGTTATGTCTTTGGCCTGCTCTCTCCCGAGGGTGGGAACTTTCGCACACACAAAAAAGGCATTTTGAGGCCCACAGTGTCTTAGGGCAGTGATAGGCTGATGTATGAGGAGGGGCATTGTGGGCAGGCATGACAAGCAAAGAGAGGCCATCAGTGGGACATCTAAGGCTCAGGGAATGAAGGCTCTCTGGCACCCAGCGCCGCTCTCAAACACTGGCTCTCTGATAGAGCCGACCTTGGACTTAATCACTACCAGAAGAAAAGAGCACCACTTGACAGGAAGATGGAGAGACGATGGAAGAGTATGTCTGTGTGTGTGAGAGAGAGAGAGAGAGGGAGGGAGAGAGAGAGAGAGAGAGCGACAGACAGAGAGAAAAACATTAACCGCAAGAGTAAAAAAGAAAAAAAAGAGACACATACAGAGGGTGACAATGACCAAATGCAGAAAAAGATTGGACAGAGAAAGAGACATAAACAGGTAACAACAGTGTTCAAAGAGACGGATAATGACTCTGTTGGTGTTGCACTTTTTTTCAAAGCAGGCCAACAACAAAGTGTGGCTGAGGCTGCCTGAGATGCAGGAGGCAGAGCACAGAAAATACAGTGTAACTACTGAAATACACACAAATCCATTTCCATAAACACACAAATACACGCACACATCTAAAGAGCGGAGTTTACATTCAAGCTGACAGAGTGAAGGCTTTCAATAATGCCCGACGCCTACCTACGCACGCAAATACACTAAATCTATTGTGCTTCCACCTCTGTGGCTTGTCACAGGCTTGACTAAGGGGTGAACCCACCGAAACCGAATTAGAAGAATGATTAATGTCATACAGGTCCACAGAAAACATGTATAAAGTTCTCAAATTAGTCTCTGAGGGAGAGCGCCAAATCACTGAAAGCTCTGGGACACCCACAAAGCTTCCATCCCAAGATGTTTTGTATCCATTACACAGCCTTGGGATGTGACAAGCCTCATCAATAAAACTATTATTAATGTCAAGAGCTTAGAGCTAACTTTGAGCTTCAATCTCAAAAACCGACCATAAATAAAACTGTACAGTATATCCCTGGCACGGCAATACCAAAGACCACATCAGACACGTGTTTGCTCTTAAAATCATCACAGATTTTGTTCTGACATTTGAAGGAGTGTGTAATGTTTGATTTCCAAGCAGCAAGGAAAGTGTTAGAGATCTTGTTTTTCGATTAGCAGGCTTTACTATCGCAGCCAGCAGAAGTCTTGATTTTGCCTTTTAGTCCCTAACAAGCTGATGATTTGTCAAACGGTGCCTGGCTACAAATATTGAGTTGTGTTGCACATCACAGAGGAATCGCACAGCCCGGAGTAGGACTGAAACACTGAAAAACCATTAGAGGAGTATAAATGCCACAGCTTTACAGTTACTATACAGACCATTTACATCGAACCCGGCACCATGGGTGGCCTATTTCAACCATCAGCTCACTTGATTAAGAAAATACGATTTCAATTGATTTCCTCATACCCTAATTTGTGAGAAGTTGGTATTAAAAAATATCAATCTAAAATGAGTGTGTCATATCAGAGAAGTTAATAAAAGTAATGGATTTTCTTGCCTTTTTTTTCTGGTGAGAACGGTTGGGAAGATTATCAGAGAGAGAGAGAGAGAAAGAGTAATCGAGGAAGAAGAGAAGTGGAAGGGAGTGTGTGATAATCGAACAAGAGAGCAACGCTGCAGTCCTGGAATCACATGCAGGTCCACGGAGTCATCAGAAATGCAACGATTCTAAATGCGAGAATATGATTTTCAATTGACAGTGGATGGGACCAAGTGGGAATGAATGAGAGGTGGAATCAACTGCTAAACGAGATAATTACTGTTAGAGATTACAGAGGGACGGAGAGAGGAAGAGGTGGAGAGGTGCAGGCAGAGAGAGATGATTCAGAAAGTATAACAGAAACAAAAAGAGATGTGACTTGACTGCGAAACTGTACAGACAGAATTAACATGGTCAAAATGTTATCTCTGAAACATTTCTATCTCATCATGAATCAGAAATTATGATCAATACCTACGCTAGAAACCTTCAAAAGTCTTCCAAAAAGACTTGTTTCAGAGATTCAGAGTCATCAGTGTACTTTAGCCTCTGATGTAAACAATGCAAAAAAGGAAAAAAGTAGAAAATAAAAAGAATAATAGAATTTTAGATTTCCTGAAGCATAAACAAATAAATAAAACCAATTTTGATCCTTTAAAGCAGTGATACTCAACTTTAGACCTGCAGGCCAGACCTGTCTGCAATTGGGTGCCAGATGGTGTGCCAACAATTTACAATAAGAATAAAATTGATTCTCACTGGGAATTTCTTTTTGTTTATACCAGTTAGTAAATGTTCAATAATATCCCTTAGCTATTACTTGGATAGTCACATTTTTGCCTATCAGCAATCTGCACAGAAGCAGTGGCACTTGATTTCTCTGAAGAGTTGACACACACCAGGCCTCTTGGCAGATACGAGGGAGGACAGCAAACATCAAAAGGATGAACAAAGGACAGATGAATTTTCCTTTATTTTGCCTTCTCATACCAATCCTAAACCACTATGTTTAATGGCTAAAAGACAATTCCTGTAAGCGGGTTACTAATATCAGGCGCCATCACGTGCCAAAACATGCTTGCCTCAGCAGCAACCCAAGAAAAAAGAAGGTTACAACTTTGAAGTTGTCTTATTCTACCACATCAACAATCAATGATTTCCCTGCTGTAAAGTAACTGTACACCTCCTTATAATCTTGTTTTTTGCTATGTAAAGTACAAGTGTACAACAAGGGCTGTCAATACACTGTAACATCATTGTTGGGTGTGGTTACAGCTGCAGGAGAGCAAACTTATGACTACACCGATCAGTGATTCTGGGTGTGTTCAGCTGAAACAGGCTTGAAACACAGTTTTTTTTTTTTTTAGTCTAGTACAAACGTACTCTCTGAAGCATTTTTAAAAATAACAAAACAAAAAAACGATATTTACTGAACAAGACACAAACAAGAAGTTGTCAAAAATAGATTTGTGCTCTCCAACAGACAAATATTTATAGTGACATTGTTTCAAAACTCCCTCATAGATATCTTTGGCATTTTTGCACTGCAGTTTCTTTTAGCAGTCTACACTACAAAGAGGTACAATTAAAAATACTGTAAGACTTTGGATGAAACTCATCTAAACTTTGCACAAAAATATGAAGGGATTGCTCAAGTGAAGACAACCTGTCACAGATTCAGTGGACTCAGTGGAGTTACACAAATGCGTACTGTAACAGTTTCATTTCTGCGTGTGTGTGCGTGTGTGTGTGTGTGTGTGTGTGTGTGTGTGTGTCTGTAGCCGTGTGTGTAGGCGTGTGTGCGTTACTGTCAAGATGAAAAATGTGGTTTGGTATGCGTCTGTCTTGTTAAAATACTTAACCTCGCTATGATGTCAAAAAGTAGAAGGAAAAAATAGAAATTTCCTTTTCCACTTGAGACGAGACTGCAGCTGTGAGAAAACTAGAAATATTATCAGAATTACGAACTTGCTCATCTAAACTCTAAACTAAAAAACCTCACCTTGGTTAATACTGTAATAAATAATAATGAGGTGTGCTAGACTGTGCTGTGCGTGTGGGCGGATGTGTATGTGTCCACCTCCAGGTATGCTAATGCTGTTATGACTGGCTGGCTTCATTACTGTCTGTCTACAATACACTGGCCAAGGTCAGTGGAGGCTGCAGAGATGATATGGGGCCAAAAGCATGAGCACAAATTAATCTGCTGTTTAATCTAATAATGCAGCGTGGCATCGAGTGTCTCAGTCCTATTAACACAACTGTAATTGCATTTGAGAAAGAATGGACGCACGCCGTACACAAGGGTACGTTCACACTTGCGTGTACACCCAAGTACATCTAACACAAATCGAATTGTATTATTCAGGCACACATGGGTGCGGACATATCGTACACACTCACACTTAAGTGCACACACACACACACACACACATATTCTAGATGGACGTTATGTTGGAAAGAGGAAATAAATGAGGAGAAAAACAAGGTGCGGTATACCTTGGTGAATTCAACTCAAGCAATCACTGTGTGAGCGCATGTGTGTCCATGTTTATATGGCATGGCACATCTTAGACCGCGGAGCGCTACTCATTAGCATGGTAATATCCAAACAGCAGGGTGTAGTCAGAACAGCAGCGTATTATTAGGATTCATCTCATTAGGCTTTCATGAGATTTAAAAGTTAACACGAAATCACTTCAGAACTAAGTTTTAGATAAAATACACAGCGAGGTCCTGAGTTTACTCTGCAAAAGTTAATTTTACCCCCTGGAGACAATGAAAGACCTGCTGCAACATGGAGAGTTGGCCTACGGTAACAGGATTAGATGAAAAACTTAGTCACACTAAAACCTCTGTTGACAATCGCTGATACAAGTAATTACTTCAAAAACGTGAAACCACTGACTGTAATTAACCTTCTCTTAACTGCGCTTTTATCTGAAGTAAACATGTGACTTGAGTTCTGACAATAGGTCACAGCTGAGGTTTGCAAGGAAAACTACTATAAAGCAAGTTCAGACTTACCGCTGTAAGATGGATGACTCCCTGAGAGGTCACCGGGCATCCCATGAAGCCGACAAACTGCAGCTCAGGACAATGCTCTGCAACCGCTCGCACAGTCCGATCAGTGACCTGGAGATTAGAATAGAACAGAAAAAGGGAAAGCAGTGAGAAAAATTTAAATCCCAAGTAAGACATGTCTTTATCTTCATAGTTTAAATACTTGCAACCATTATTTCTGAAGTGGATCTCATTTTCTTTTCATAATACCAGCTTTATTTCATTCATCCAAGGATAAACATAATATGGTATTCAGGGCAAAGACACCTGAAAGACTTTATTGGACAGTTTGCAGCAGAGAAAGCTGAGCTTGCCAGTAATTTCAATTCTATTAAGAGTATTATTCTGAACAAGCGTGTGGGCCAGATGCTGTCAGATTCAAGCCTAAATGTCTACTCAGTGAGTCCGGCGGCTCGGGTGGGTTTTGAGTTTGATGAGAAAAGGAGCCAGAGAAAAAGAATCACAGAAGGAGAGGAGAAGGATGAGGATAACTGTCAAGCTAAACAGCTAAAAGAGTGTGCCTGCTAAGCAGCGAGGACGTCGCCTTATGATGAATGGACCATTCGCCATCATTCACCCGGCTGTCTGCTAACAGCTCATAATGGATCAGAGATCAATAGGGAAGCAGAACATTTCCACCAGCTTCCACTGTAGTCATCAATACGGGTATTGATAGATACTTCGCCCCCCTCATCACACTCAACACTACAACAATACATGGGAGATTGTTTGTCCTCTCTGTAGGCTTCCTCGGTGCTTCCTCAAACTCTTCATCAATCACAAAGACAAAATAAGATGAGAAGGAGAGAGAGAGAGAGAGAAGAGAGAGAGAGCGAATTGACTCTACACTGTGATTAACTGGGAAACCAAAGAAAAACCAACATCAAAGAACATTAGAGAACAAAAATCACTTTTTTCTAGGCATCCCTGTCAAAAACCTTCAACGTTTCTTTTTGAAATTCCCAAAAAGCAAGTCAGCCAAAATGTAGATTTAAATATATGCAAACAGCACATCAACTATTGACAGATGCATACAAACCCAAACTTTTCCTTTATTAACATAAACATTTAAAATAAAATCTGTCAGTGTACAAGTCTGACTTGTTTTAAAAAGTAAGCCTGGGGGGGTGGCGTTTAGCTCTGTTGGTAGAGCAGCCGCGCCATGTGCGAAGGCTCAGTCCCTGCTGTGGAAGCCCAGGGCTCGAATCCGACCATTCCCCGTCTCTCTCTACCTGCATTCCTGTCACTCTTCAGCTGTTTCTATCAGAAATAAAGCTTGAAAAGGCCAAAAAATAATCTTACAAAAAAAAAAAATGAGCAAAAACAGGTAAAGCTTTTCTTTGCTGTTCAATTTTTCATTTTCACTCGATGGGATGAACATGGAACAACAATGTACTGTAGTTATACCTTTATAACTGATAACTGATGTTTTATGACCCTTCTCTGCTGAATATTTGACATATTTGTACATTTTTGGTGTGCGAGACACACTGCTAGTAGATGTCATACTGTGACCAGACAGCCAGTAACACAAAGCCATTCATTGCCTGTCACACTTCTGTTCAACCACAGCATGTTGTGTTCATAGATCCATTTGACACCCTACCTAGTAACGCTGATTAAACTACTATACTATACTGATCACTGTACTATACCCTTCATTCTCTTGATGTTATATACACACCCTTAGACTTCATAACCCTGTCACTCTAACGTCACCTCTCCCTTCCCTTTTCTCTCTCCGTCTCACTGCTGAGGGGAAAGAGAAATCACAAAAAGAAAGAACAAGGTGTCCATTTATCTTTCTCCAAGTCACATACAGTATGGCTTGTCGGGGTAAAAACACCTCCTGTAGCTCAAAGGTTTTCTGCCTTATCAGAAAGGAGCTGAAGCGATTGTAAAGTACAAAAAATGGTTTATAAAGGAATGTGACTGGAGAGAATGGTGGGAGTGGAAGAGTTAATTCAGTTATGAATAGGGTTTTTCAGATTCAGGTGTGTAAACACGTCTTACCGCTAACTGCATGAAGTTTTGTGTAAAAGGTTTTAGGTTAGTGCTATTATTCTGCCGCTGACCAAATATAAAACTTGAATTAAAAGAAAATAAGTAAATTTTGTACAGACGTTGATGAAGGTGAATCTTAGTGATTTTGGTCATCTTCTGACTTTGCTTTTGAGAAATGTTTTGAAAACTATTTAAGGGATTGCTATGAAATTCAATGCATACACAACTTAATAATAATTAGCTCAATAGTCACCATCGGTACAACGTTTTAACTTGCTTTAATGAATGTTTATTCATAAAAAAAACCTAATGATATTCCCATCAGCCTCAGCTGTACTTTGTGTTTTGTCCTAATTAGAAAATGTTAGCATGTTGTCGTTCAATTCAATGAAATATTTAATGTTAGGAATAGGATTAGCTCTGTTTCAAACGTTCTTAAAAAAGGACAACAGAAAACTAAACCTCTTCTTCTGTACAGTTGCACAGTATCCCTTCTTTGCTCCTTCCAGTATCGGTATTTTAAGCCTTTTACAAAAAGAATAAAACTTATCACACGAAACAGAACTGTTCACCCCGGACACAGTTGTGTGTACATGATGTAGCAGCTCACTGTACTTGCTACCTTTGCACAGAATACTTTTACAGGTAAATCAATAACTGGATGCACCTTAAAATTCTACACCTCCGGTTTGGACCCACCACACCACCCGTCAACACTCACTGCAGTCAGAAAAGATTAACTGAAGGTGAGTCAGCGCTCCCACTCTGAGACACTGATGCATATGGAACCTGATCTGCAGGGCCAGCTGGAGATAGGAGGTTGAGTAGAGCGGAGTTGTCTTTTTGAGTATGAAACTTAGGGGGAGGAAAAAAAAAAGATCCAGAAGGACCAGCCTGAGCAGAGCAGCTGGCAGGTGAAGTGAGCTGGCCGGAGCTTCCCCCCAACATGGCCTCTGCCAAAAAACCATCAAGGAAAACATTTTCAGGTTGACTACCAGCAGAATCAAAAAGCTACACACCGCCGTGATCCTTAAATCAGAACCGTCTGCGAGAGAACGACACAAATCAAAGTCCACCTCCAGACTGTCTTACATACCAGTGTTTGTGCTGCAAAAGTGTGTGGGTGCAGCCGTTTGTGTGTGTGTGTGTGTGTGTGTGTGTGCGTGTGTGCGTGAGTGTATACACTTGTGTTTGAAAGAAGAAGAGACAAAGGAAAGAGAGCAGGTTACACATCTACAGTAACTCTCAGCAGGTGAGAGGGGAGACAGAGGAGAAAAAAAAATAAGATCCCACCGGAGCAGAACAGGCCAGGAGAGCATGTACCGTATCAGATTAAGCTTGTGTATGTGAGTGTGTGTGTGTGTGTGTGTGTGTGTGTGTGTGAGAGTACGACCATATGGGTTTGTAACTAAGATTTGTCTCCAACCCACAAACACAAGAACCCGTCCCAAATTTCTCTTTGCTTCCCCCTCCTCCCCCTCAACCTTTCATGGACTTTGATTTAAAAACACGAAAAGAGCCATGGCAGGGCTTTGGAGAAGACGTGGCCCGCCAAGAGAGGCCTTAAAGCCTTTTAGAAGGGATCTGGTTTAATGGTCTCTGGTTGAAGGAGGTAAGGAAAGCAGGAAAAAAAAAAAAAGTGGGCTGGAATGGTGGAAATGCTGCAGTCATAAAGATAGCCTTTGTGTGTGTGTGTGTGTGTGTGTCTTTTAAAGAGCTGGAAGGTAATTGTTAAGAGTGCTGTGGTAGCAAAAAGGGGTAATGCTGTATGTGAGTGTGTGGTTTTTGTCTGGCGGTCGGTTCTTAGAAAACGCTGGGGCAGCACCCGGGGGCCACTTCTCATCCAATAAGGGCATTTAAGCTTGTCAATATCGTCTATCATACGACTCGTTGGACTCCATCAAACACACAGGCAAAAGAGATGTAAATAGAAAAAGAGCAGAGCAGATTGCTGTTCATCCCTTTCATCCTTCCTTTTTTTTCCCCCCTCTCCCTCCCACTAAAGTTTTACATCCCTCCCTGGCCTATTCTCACCAACAAAAACAACACAGCAAGAATGCCTCCTCCCTCACATCATTAATTGTGTTCTTTCTTTCCTTTTTATTTCCTGCTTTGTGTGGATTTTACACACACACACACACACACACACACACACACACACACACGCACACACACAGGTAAAGCCGGTTTCATCACCTGAGAGATAGCAGGGAGTGTGTGGAGGGCAGGCACACTGTCATTTGTCTAGGTTTGAAACTAAATGATACACAATCACACATACACACCCACACAAAATTCATCCCACACCGTGCACGACAAAAATGCACTTTCTTGTCCAAAAAAAAAAAAAAAAGTAGAACACTGCAGAAGTTTAAACTTTCTTCTTTTGTTGCCAACTGGAGCTAGTCGATCGTAGATAGACCTCCCATCCAGCTGTGCATGATGGGTGACCGGCCAAAAACCTGAGGGAGGGAGAACTGTACCCTATTCAGGATGCATTCAGTCGATGAGAGCTACGTTTTACTGGATGCCAGCAACCATTTGTGAACATAAACAAAGAGCAAGCAGAGTAGAGTTAGTTGCAAAACTTCTCGAATTCAACAGGATGAATTTTGTTATCTGGACCGAGGAAATGGCGCAGCAAGGGGCGACTCAAGTGTAGACTGTGAAGGTCGTCAAATGTGTTTTTTAGACACATTCTCTTGGTTTGTTTGATAGTGGTGTGCTGCATCAGTACCAGCTTAGACATAAAATATGAACCAGGAGGTCAAGTTATGGGAAATAAATCCATGAATTTGAAATCATATCGGACACTTTGACTTTTACAACTCTGGAAAGTTATCAAGAAAGTAATTATTTCATCTTTTGTCGTGACAATCACAAGGAAGACCGAACAAATATAGTGATCACATTATAAAGTAATCCGCCAGGAATGTGTACTTTTTGTACAGAGTGCCTTTCCAAATGATGCTTTAGCAACTCCACTAAGCCATCGCAGGTGTCCCATTCAGCTTTCTAATAAACCATTTTAAAAGTTTCATTCACAGGAAACTGTCTATCAAGCCAGTTAGGCTAACTCAGCATAGTATCACCTCATTAGATTAATGTCAGCACAGCTTGATACTGCAGAGGCTAATGGTCAAAACATTATTAATACTGAGCTCACCCGACATATGGCAAATCTCTCAACGCATATTGATAATAAATATATGTTATGCTGACAATTCCTATAAATCGTGTGGGCATAAATTGAAAGACACATAATTTCGAGACCTGCTGCACTTAGATTTCAGATCTGCACAGAAAGTTCAGAAGCTAGAGATTGAAACAAAGTACCATATACTACTATTTCACGGTGACAAAGATGATTAAACCTCATCAAAATGATACTGAATATAATGACGTCTGCATAAAATTGCTCTGTTACTGAAGTTCTCTGTGCAATTTCACAGATTTCCAATATTACCTATAAACAAAGACGCCAACCGCAGGCCTGCGAGGGGCAAATTGAAGTGGGACGATTTTCATCAAAGTTCTGTTCTTTCCAGGGTAATCATTTTCTCCATAAATACTCTCTTAGGGGTAATCCTGCAGTGGGTTTATCACAGCCTTGGAATACACACACAAATACAGACATACACACACACGCTTAGGTGCACCCTCATAAACTCATACACACACCCCCACCCCCCCAAACTCTGTCTCTTTTTAAAGAGCTCAGATGGGCTGTATTGACGCGGAGGACTGGTGATCTGGCAAAAAATCTAAATGAACGCTTATCATCCTCTGTAATATCCGATGCCTGGAGACAAAAGCAACACGGAAAGTCATAAAGTTTTACTACAGCGAGGGAGAGTCTCTTTACTGTGCTGTCTCTGTGATGATGAGCAGGCACTGTCTGCTAAGTGCGGGGCGGTTTTTGCTTGGAGCTGCGCACGTGTATTGATCAGAAAAGCATCGCAGAGGCCAGCAACTAAAGCTTTCGCAAAGCTGATTCGCATTTACATATGCACAAGAAGATGTGTGATGTGCTCATGCTTTCTCATATAGAGACATGAAAACTTTCACAGAGGCATCCAGAAAAACACATGCAGCACACACACGCAGGCCAAGTACAAAGTTGAGTCTAGACAGATGTTAGGTTCTTGGTCTCCAGCTATTGAGTGTGATGTTTTTCTTGGCTAAACAGAGGGACTAGTTATATTTATGAGACGTGATGAGACGGGAACACAGGATGGATCACAGTAAGAGACAAAGCAGAGGAAGAGGAGGAGGGGGTAGAGGAGGTGATGGAGGAGGGGGGGGGTCTTTTCATGTTAACATAATGTAACTTCTAGTCTTCAGTGTATTGCTTTGGCAAGCTTGGCTGCTTCTTTCATGCCTGTAAATCCTATCTGAATATGGATGTGACAGACAGTCATTGAAGAAGATGGAGAGGTGGCATGACAGGCCAAACAAGCAGTGTGTGTGTGTGTGTGTGTGTGTGTGTGTGTATGTGCAGCAGAGTACGTGAATATGAGAGCAATCTGATCTTATTAGAGGCCTGACGGGATGAGGAGCTGTGATGAGAGCTCTGAATCACCACCATCTAATCAATCAGTCTAATTAACCAAGCTTTATGAACACTGGGCCGAGTTGAGAAAGAATCCGCCGACACACAGATTAATAATGATTACTGAATACACTGCAACACATTCTATTAACAATCCATCTTCATGCCTATCCAGCAGCTTTGCATAAGATGTCGTTCCATCGCCAGTTGCAGGAAATCCTCTGAAACATATTAGAGGTTCTTCTGTCTTCATCAAGTCTTCAAAGTAAGTGAATTCATTTTTATTTAATGAAGCATAAAGTTCGAAAAAGCGACTTGCTAGCATAATATAATTACGCTGCATTCATGTCTCAAGGGGTGTTTTACCAACATAATATTATATACAGACATGGCGGACACAAGAAAAACTGGCAGGTGGAGTGTTGAACTTTAGAAAACAGTCGGGTCATTTTTGTTTTCGCTCACACTTAAGGTTAAGACAGGACGGGCTGCTCTTTGACCCCCCATCCATGCCCTCACAGAAGAGTCCGAGTCAAAACAGATCTAAAAGAAGGATAGGCACCAGTGCATGTTTGTTTGCACGTGTGTGTACATGTGTGTGTGTTATCAAGTCCTCAGACCAAGCAGACCTTTAACCACCAGCGGGGGTCTTCGTGTGTGTGCGGTGTTACCGTGACCTGCTACTGGCCAACACCGGGGGAGCAACTGTCAGCCATGGCATAACCACTCCCTTACCACTTCACCACCCATGAAGCTGCACTGTGGGTAGTCACCATTTTGTGTCAACGAAAAGCGCCTGCGATTGTCTTTGTCTCTCTGAGGTTTTAGTGTAAGCAATAAACACATTGGCCACACTTTCTCTCCCACTCACCATCTCTTTGTCTTTCTTCACCTTTGTCTCGCTCGTTATTTTGAGCTGGAAATATAATTTAGGAGAATACACATCACTGCTGGAAGGTTTATAACAAAGCAAGAGAAAGGCTAAGCTCTCACAATATTTACAGAGAAAAACAGCTAACTGAGGGCAGGCAGGTGGCAGACCAAATAAATTAAAATAAGTAACTCAAGTGTTGTCTTTGTGGAAACTGTTATTCTCAGAGAGTGTTGAATGAATACTTGGCTTTTTGTTAAATGATTGTAACCGTAATACTGTTGGCTTTTGGAGTGTTTATGGGAGAAAACAAGCTATACAGAAGTGTCCTCTTGGGCTGTGATAATAATAAAAAATATGTAATCCTTAGTCGCAATATGTACTTCAGGAAAGTACTGCTCTCGAGCTAGGCTGAGGAGAAGTATGGCCATCCGCTTTCACTACCCACCATCCAGGGATTCTTCACATCTCTCCACTGTACACTGTGACACAAAGGCCATAAAATTATCTGAAAAGCACACTGTATATTTTTCAAAAATCGAACCTGGCTCTGAAAGATGACTATGTTTGAAAAATGAAACTCCCAGGATCAATAGATCCACTTTTCTCCAGCTGTGGCCATCTCAGACACACTTGGAACGAGAGAGAGAAAAAAAAAAAAACATCCATGAAAAACTTGCCCTATCCTTTTCACATAGCTCAAAAAAAAGTAACCGCTACCTATTTAGCAGGAATGATTCCATAGCCTGAACAAAGGCAGCATTTTATGCATTTCTAGTGGAAATCAATTAATGTACTATCCACACGCACCTCTCTCTCACTCCCACTCTCTCTCTTGCCCTCTCTCGCTCACACACACACACACACACACACACACACACACATACTTGTCAAGCAATCTTGTCTCGCTCCATCGTTGTCATCAGCCTTGATGATGCCAGGGAGGACTGAAATCTGCATGGGTGATCGCCAGAGAGATTGATCGTCTCACTCGTCTGTACGCTCCACTCTCAACTGAAAATTACCTGTCATTTATTCAGCAGCGTAAGCCCTTCAGTTTCCTCAAGAGTTTCACATGCTGTCTTTTATCATGATTTGGCTGTGTGCATGTGTAATTGCACATGTGTTTGTGTGTGTGTGTGTGGACAGGGGTCAAATGCTTCTGGAGACCCCTACATAGTAGTTTCCATAAGATGAAGAGGAAGTTTTGTTCTGGGCCCATTTCCCTATGGATCAATAAAGCTTTGTTGCGTGTCAGACGGAAATCAGAAACTACTACGGGGGAAGCCAAAAGACATACTTTACTCCTTTAAATGCAAAGTCATTACATCACATTGTCAAAACCTTCCAACATTTCTCTTATGGTTTCAAATCCCAGTGTGTTCTTTTTCCAAGCAACATATCAATAGTTCTTTGTTGCATGTCAGACTGAAATCAGAAACTACTGTATAGAAAACCAAAAGTCACATTTTACTCCTTTAAATGCAAAGCGGTAGATGTCATTACACCACACTGTCAAAGCCTTTGAATACCTCTCTTGAGTTTTTTTTTTTTTTTTGGCCTTTTATGCCTTTAATGATAGTACAGCTGAAGATAGACAGGAAGCAGGGGGCAGAGAGAGGGGGAGTGACACGCAGTAAATGGCCGTCCGATGCAGGATTCAAACCGGGGCCAGCTGCAGCGAGGACTATAGCCTCTTACTGTACACACAGGGCGGCCGCTTAACCTACTACGCTACCGACCGCCCTGCCTCTCTTGAGTTTTGAAACCCCAATGTGTCAGCTTACCATATTAGTTCTACGAGTCTGTGTTTTACGATATGTAAGAGAAAGTGCAGACTAGTTGTTTTGTTTCTGGGATGTTCCCAGTTGGAATAAAACATCTCTGAAAGCAAAAGAAAGGTCCAGTAGTGCTGTGCAGTACAGTAGGAATTCAGTATTTAAAAGAAGCACATACCGGTTGAACTCAATAACGATTTTGCAAGCCAACCACAAAAGACACCATTTCATAAGAAAAACAAACAACTCCCTATTCTTTTTAGCCTCTTTCAGGGAAGCCTGAGAAAATGCATTATTGGAAATGCTACTTCTAAACCCATTCAGTCCGCCTACAGCATGCCATCAATTTTCAAGCTTGCCCTTCAGCTTCTAAACACACTAACAACACACATACACAAATAAGCATTTGTCCACACTTTAACTGTTAAAAGCTGGCGCTGACTTTTGAAGATGCTGTACTCGTGTTTTTAGCACATTATAGTGAAACTACAATTAAATTCAATTAAATTAAGACTTCAATTAAATTAAAACCAATATCTAGTTCGAAAAGGTACGATTAAATAAAAGCCAGAGACAAAGTAGAGACAGTGGTTTTCAGCAGAAAATCAGTTAGTTTGCAAAGTTATTTTTCACATTTGATTTAGAAACTAAACTTGTCACAGCTCTCAATAATCTGACTGTTGATTTACTGTAGATTATACTATACATGCACATTAGTATCTTTGTTCTCTTCATATTTAGGATATAACATTTGCATGTGCCATGGAGAAACCTGGTTATTCATATATGATCCTCATGGTGCGCTGGTGTGTACAGCATCTACAGTAACTATACATAATGTGCTGGATCAAAGTTTTCCTCCAAGCGGCAGCAGCCAGCTGTGAGCATTCTTCAGGACTAGGTGGCTCGCTGGCGTAATGTCCCTTCTACAAAAAAACTGGAAACCACCAAGAGAGACTCTGAACCTCTTAACCCTTCACTGTTCCCATGGTAACTGCCCAGGACAATCTATCAGGGTGAACCTGAAATTGACTTTTAACACTTTGAGCTTTACTTAGAGATCAGTTTTATGTCTCATGCTAATGATGAAAAATGGGACCTAAAGAGGCCAATTTGACCATGGACCTGGACCAGAATGACAGGCGGCTGTGGTGACATACCTATCAATGCCTGGCGTTAAAGCTATGGCCTATATTGGATTGTTCTGTTCAGCAGTCTATGGAGAGAACCACTGCCTCTTCTTCTTATCGACACAGTACTAAAGGTAAAGAGCGGGAGCTGGCAACGGCTGAGAGAATCACAGGACTAGCCAAAAAGGAAAAAAAAAATACTTCAATGCTCTCTCTGAGGGAAAACAGTGTTTTTCAGAACCTTGGAGTTTCTTTGTGATGACATTGATCTTGTTGGTGGATCTTTGATGTTAATCCTGACTAAATAACCTATTCAGCAAATATGATAAAGCCCCAAGCAGTGTGTGAATGTGAGAAAGAATTTGTGAAGAGAAAATATGAAACTATGCAGAGAACAGGAAGACCAAGCCTGCAGGCCTTGTGTATTACATTTTTAATCTCAATCTCAACAAGTTCTCTATCAAAAAAAAAGTCTGATTCTCACATTTCAAAAGAAATTGGTTTGCATTGTAGAATTAACAATAGACTTGTGGTCACTAAGGTGACAGTTTATACAGACCACATGAATTCATTTATCTTAATTTCAAGAAAACAGTTTAAATCAAGTGAACGACCATTTTGTGTTTTCTATCACTGAAGTACAGTACGGTATTTTTCTTAGTATCACTATTTCTTTTATTGTGGTTATGCAGTAGTGCTAAACAACTTTTGGATGACTGAACAATCCCAGCTGAAAATAGAATAGTCTCTAACAACTTTCCATGTCTCAACGATTAATTATTTGAAATGTAGTGTATGCATGTATATGCATTGCTAAAAAATTAATTTTCTCAAGCTGAAACATCAGATTATAACAAAAAAAAAAAAAAAAACAGTATTCATTACTTAAATATATGTCAAAACAACCGTCTTTCCAGTGCCAAGGCAATCCTGTTTAACTCCCTGCAGTATCGTCAAGTAGAAGTGCTGTAGACTGAACTGTAATTGTGAGTGAAAGCTAATTTGCATCATTTATGTTCTGACAATATGTGAACAAAGTTTGAGCTGACAGTGTGTGTAGGAGTGGGCTTTTATTGATTCCAGAGGTCAGTCCCTCGGTACTTTGAGAGAAACGCTTGTTTCAAATTGCTGATTTTATCGAAACACAATCTAGCGCATTGTTGAGCAAGATCATTTGTCTGAACCTCCCGCATGCCTTTTCACTTTGTTTGTTTTTTTCTTTTCTTCTTTCTAGTGAATGATCAGCTTGTTTTCTTTCTCTTCATTTTATCGCGTCCTACAGTGTCCACACCTCAGCTCACTTTGACGAGTTCCCACCGCCGCACCAGCTGTAAAAAACTGGCTTCTTGTCGCACCTTCTGCAAACCGTGACCCCCTTAAAAAAAAACATGGATGTTGGACACAGGTGCAACTTGGTCTGCAGAGTTCTGGGTTATAAAGGAAAGCTTCCACATTAACTAAATGGTCAGGAAGAAATCAGGCACACTGAGACAGCTGGAGCTGACACAGGAGGGGAAGAGAAAGAGGCCAAAAGGAAGTATGTTTCCTGAAACACTTACTATATGAATTTTTTTTCTGTGTGTAGAGTGAAGTTCACTCCTTCAATTTAAATTTTTATAGTTGGCTTTTCGGGGATCATTTGAATAGAATGTCATTACATTAAAATGCTAGGCAGAACATCATTACAGTTGTTGTAGTTTTGTTCTCCAGTGGGAGCATAAACATATTTCAGAAGTTAAACATTTATGGCACCATGACCTGCTTTGAACTCATTGTGAAACTATCTATAGTACCGTAGGCCCTCACTAAAGGCTTCGTCATCTTCAGTCCTTGTACAGCATAACTCCATACTTTATTCCCTCCACCTTGTCAGTGTCATGGTAGGCCAGAAAGACCTGGAGCTGGCCGGAGGGTAACGGCCTCCTCTGCCCTCATGGCCTCTGGGCATGCAGCCTCTGCCTGCCAGGGCTTTATGATATGAGCTGGATGAGTGTTGTGTGGGACAGTTGACATCCTAAATACTCTAGAGGTGCACATACATCCACATACACACAGGTATCCAGGGTGTTCTGTTATTCAAATGACAGCCAGGTAGGTGACAGTGCCCACGGCAGGGAAATTAGAAGGTTGTTACATGTTACCGGTCTGTGCCGAGCTCATTCACACGGCATTATTTATGCTGATGGTATGAGTAGTGACAGGGACAGATATCTGCTGTCAGAAAGATGGAGGTATGATTGAAATAAAGAGCAAGGGGAGCAGGGAAAGGATTTTTCCATACATTTTATAAGTAGGGAAGCCTCTAACAAAGAGAACACAGAAGCTGAATGTAAAGATATTCTGGTGTCCTGTGGCAATTTATTCTTTCTAGAAAACGACATTTTTTTTTTGTGTGTGTGACCAGGGAGCACTTGTCTATTGGAGATACAATGCTACACTGCCACAGAAATGTTTATTCAGATGATTTCTTTGTTGTAACACCACAGTGAATTAATTTTGTGACAGATTGTGCAGTCTAATCGTAGTTAATGATTAAAGTCCAGCTGGTCAATTCCAACTTTAGCTCAATGTATTGGATAAAACGAGCATATTAAACAAACTTCAGCCGAGTGTCTGACCTCCAGCGCAGCAGCGAGTGTTTCACACATCCCTACCTGATTATGACTGGTTGTGCTGTTTGTCTCGACTTTTCTTGACTTGTAAAAAGTCAGAAGGTTTTTCTCTTTTACCGCATGCTGCTCTGATTAATTACTGCGGCGCGGACAAATGATGTGATCGATCAATCAATCACCTGCTGCGCTGAATCAGGCAGACCCTGATGCATCTCGTCTAGTTTTCTATGGTTTTACTAGATAGTGAAAAAATAAATCACCTCACTCATTAAACACATGGCCTTTGCTGCGTGATGCGGCGCCACTGCTCGTTTTCCCTGAAGCTTAATAACCCTAATATTACATTTCATGAAAATGCAATAAATTCTTGTGATCTTTGATTCGGGCGGGGAGATGCCTCCACTATAAAACTGCAGGAAACCCTGGAATTAGTGGCCAGATGAAGGAGGCTTCCTAGGATGTTGATTTGGAAGCATTGCCATTAATAGATCAAAAACTGAAAAACAAGGTAGTGTGACAAAAAGAAAATATGAATATCGATGAGGAGGTATGCTAACATGTAGATTCCTAAATTGTTGAATTTACGAATCTACATGTTTGTAGTAGAAGCTGCATGGCCTTGTACTCCTTTATTATTTCCTACATAATAATCTTTCCCTTTAGTTCAACTTGCCCATTAATGTCCATGAGTTTAACGGGGATTCGACCCGTTACCATGCTTATAGCTACAGAAGCCCACTGTGTTTGTGCATG
This sequence comes from Larimichthys crocea, assembly GCF_000972845.2. NCBI lineage: Eukaryota > Metazoa > Chordata > Actinopteri > Sciaenidae > Larimichthys > Larimichthys crocea. The sequence goes on along the minus strand of NC_040013.1, from coordinate 37,740,665 downwards.
TATGTGTGCAACTGACTAAAAGTGACTGGCAGTGAGAGAGTGAGAGAGAGAGTGGGGGGGCAAGAGGGAGACATCAGTGGTTAGCTAATTAGTTCGGCACTATCACAGATGGCTAAGGGGTCATTGTTAAACCTTTATTCACTGCCATATTACCCACGTCAATGCTAATTCTACAGGAGCTGGGTCACACGCAGCACGGTTTGCATAATAAATGTGCCTATAACAAGGCCTGCGGTATCGGCAAACCTGAGCCTGACCGCTGGAAAAAAATGGAAAACTGACCTTTTGTGTTGTTTTCCAACCTACTATTGCTCAATCATCAGGTCCACGGGCTTTCTGCAAAGGTTATTAGAGAACCATTGTTCCCCTGGGTGCAATGGGGTGCAAAGGGAGAGGTGGATAGCGTGAAAGCACAAAAGAGAGTGTGGAGAAATGAAATGAAAATAGAAAGAGAGAAACAGGGAAAGAAAAGTAAAATAGGGATAGCGGGAGCAAAGAGAGAAGGCAAGACCAAGACGTAATTTGTGTTTCTTGCACTCTTCTACATGCTCACATACTTGTGCAGATGCTTCATTAAGAACAAGAGAGTTTAGAGATGAGAGCATTTGCTGGTAGATCTATGCTAATTTTCATGGCAAGACAGAGCACATCAAGTATAAGTTGGTCCTTCTCACCCACATGTTTGAGCAACTACCCACACACACTCAAACACACAGATATCTGGTGAGTCACTGCACCAAATGTATTGGCATGTGAGCATTTGAGCTGAGAAAATCTGTGCTGGTCTCGAACTTGTGAAACCAAACAGCACTCGTATGCTGTTTGGAGCCAAGTATGGAAATACCAAATGCGGCTCCCCAAGGGTTTTGTTGTAAATAAAAGTCCAGACATCTCCACTGGGGACAGCACTCTGTTTTAACACACTCGCTGGCTTTCAAACAGCTCGCGGGCACTGAAGTAATGAACAGCCAAACAAAAAAATGAGACTGTTGTGAAAAGAAACAGAAAGAAAATAGCACCAGAACAGTGTCGACACAAGCATTTGCGGTTGTTTTTTGAGGTGAAGGTTGACATTTAAAGAATGCATAATTCCAAGAAGCCTGTGGACAGACATGAGGACACAGATCCTAACCGATCCTGAAAATAAACTGAGTCATGCAGTCATGCATGCAGACAAATTTCACAGATTTGTTGTCATTCATCCATAAATCATATACTCGAAGGAATACATTTGGGGAAAGAGGCAGAGGGTTAAATAAGAAGATCAATATCACTCTCATGTCTGTACTCCAAATATGATGCTACTGCCAGCAGCCAGTAAGCTTAGCTTACACAGCTCAACTCACTTTGTCCGAAGGTTAATAAATCCGCCTACAAGCACTTCTGAAGCTCACTAAATAACATGTTATATCTTGTTTGTTTAATGCATACAATAACATAAATTTAAGAAGGACTACTTGTGGTTTTATGGGGTGTTATGTGCTAGACTTTTTCTTGGCTTGAGAGCAGTCCCTTGGCTTGCTAGATTAATATTTAGTGTAGAGGCATGAATGGTATCAATCTTCTCATCCAACTCAAGAGCAAATGAGCATATTTCCCCCCCAAAAATGTCAGATTATTCCTTTAATATTAAAAGTTTTCCCAGCTGTTACTGCAGAAGCATTCCTTAAAATCAACATCTGATCTCACAGGAAGTCCTCAAATCTAAAGCAACACACCGATCTAAGCAAAAAAAAAAGATTCAATTTCACCACATAATAGAAATGGCAGTTGCCTCCAATGGCATCTGTCTCCTCCGTTGAAATTTGTTTGTGAGCGCAACACAGCTGCTAAGGATTTCCGCAGATGTTGCGTTATTAATTTCAAACATATCTGATATTCTGGAGAGGCTAAGATCAGTCTGCAATGTAATATGTGTGGTTAGGATGGGATTTAAAAACATGTCACACAGACAGATCTGAGCGATGCTGAGAACATTGTGACAAATTGTGGTTTCAAGCGGGTTTGTAATGCTTCTGTAGCTTTTAAGCATTGTAGACCACCATATCAGTGAGTGTAGCTCGAAAGACTGTTGATTAATGGTGTCTAAATGAATGGTGTTTTATTAATCAAACACTATAGCAGTGGGAGAAGCAAAGTTTAAACACACACAACTTTGCAACTTTTTTTGTTTTCTGCCATGAATTTCCCCTCGAGGTTTCAGAAAGAGTCATCAATACTGGCAACTGCTGTTACACTTGGTGATTTCATCAGCAACTGGAAAATAAAACCCCAACAGTGGTAGTAAAAACACAGAAAACAACAGAGAAAACAACCGTTAAAGATGGTTTTAACTGACATTTTCTTTTTTCCTACTGCGACCACAGTGCAGGCTATAGTGGCAAAGTCGGTCAAAAGCAGCTTATTCACAGACGGCATCATGTTGAAAGAACAACAGTATAGCTCCCGAGCTTGACATGAAGATTTATACCCTATGTGTCTGTGTGTGTGTGTGTGAGAGACTATCACATTTACACAAGGGCAAATACACACAGAGTAACACCTATATCAGCCTCCTTCCCGAGCCTTCCCCCCTGTTCGGCACTGCTAATGATGAAAGAAAGCAGAGGGGAGAATAAAAGAGTGACACATCTACAGGCGACATTAGAGGGATGCATAAAAATCTGATATTATGGGATGGCCTGCTGCAGAGTCAGCTCAGCGGGGGTTGACACGGAGATGTGCTATCTTAGGCAATCTTTGTGATATGGTAGCAGGGAAGGAGGCACAGCGGGTCCTTGGTGCATTAGCGGTGCACAGTTGCAAACACACACATGAATACAGTATCACACGGACAATCACACACACACACACACACACGGTGTCGATGCAGTACATTTTAAGGGTCGCAGTATTTCAAATGAAATGTCGAATGTTATTTCTTTCGAGAGTATCAATCAGTTATAACATATACTTTTAATCAATTAGTCTATCTCAGAACATTACTTATTTACAACAAGTCTGTTCCAATTTCTCAAGTGAGCAGATTAGTTAAGCAATCATTTAATAAGAAACCTGTAACTATAACCATTTTCTGACATTTTATTAATGTGAAATTTGAAAAAATAATTCATTGATGAATGAGAAAAATAATTAACAGATTAATCAAGAATGACAAGACCACAGACTATTCAACAATTCATTGATTGACATAAACTTTAATGACATGAATAATTCTTCTTGATGCTTCTCTTTGTCTATCTAGTTATAAAGTGAATATTGTTTTGGTTTTGAACTATTTGTCAGAAGGGAACAATAATTTTAAGAAAGCTCCTTGGGCTCCAAGAACGTTTAACCATTTTTTAATTTTCTGCTAAGCTACAGACCCAACTAATTAAAACAGAAATTAACCGTCAGACTTATCAATAATTAAAAAAAAAAAACATTGTTACTTGCAGCCTCAATCAAAAAACACCTAACAGGAGCAGCAGTGCAGACCTGTGAAAATTCAACCTAATCCATCCCGTCTCTTGACCATCAAGAGTTACAACCACTACCAGGCAAAACAGAAGAGAGCGGGGGAGCAGGGAGGGAGGAAAGGGGGAGAAAAATGAGAGACAGACTGAAGGACGGAGAAAGACCAAGAGAGTTACTAAAAGACAGCGAAGTGTTCGAGGCCAGAAAGAAGAGAATAACAAGAGACCACTGACTGAAAGCTGCAAATGTATTATTAACAAGCATTCCCTGCTGATTGTGGTATCAACATGTACGCATGCGCGCGCACACGCACATACACACGCATACACACACACATACACACACACACACACACACTAAAGAGGCAGTGTTTGGGGGGCTCAGCAGGCTTGGATTATAAGCAGGTTATGATTAATGCAGTGGGGTTAAGACTCTGATACCCCCCACCACACTCCTACTCGTTTTGTTCTGAACATCCTTAAACAGTGCACATCAGCAGAAGCACACAAAACATACTTAGTACAAATATCAACACACGCACACACACACAAATAAAGATACAGTCTTGTTCGTTTGTTTTTTACATGGGAAGAGGGCGTAATGTAGCAGTTCATACAGAATGAATCCCAAACATCAAACGGTCACATGCATGTGGTCTGCTTCCCCCAACTCTCTCATCGACTTTCATTTTTCTTTTCTTTTTTTTGACAGAGACAATCCCTTTGTGAGCCAAAGAGTCTGGGTATGATGGGTATTGCCCTCGGGGAAAGACAGGCATCCAGGAGTTGAACAAATGAATCGGAGCACCCAGTGATGAGCAAGTAGACAGCCGGGGTCAGCCCCCTCCAGTGGCCACTGACTCACAATCCCAGACCTGTCCGACAGCATTAAAGCCATCACAGACAAGCAACATCTGGAAGCAGTGTGCTGAAGAGGGGAGATTCTGACAGCAGCTACACTCAATGGTATTTTCAACTTTAGAAAAGCATTATCTCTTAAAAACAACATGTTACTCACGTTGATATATTTATTTCTAACTATAAACCCACCGCTAGAAAAAAAAAAACGCAGGCATTATGATCCCTTATGATTAATATGATCCCTTAAATCGGAAAGACTTGTGACCAAACTGTTCTGAATCAGATATTTCACAGTTAATAAATAATTTGCATGTCCCTTCACTACATGGGTTGCATCTCTACATCTGTCAAGATCTGGTATATTACAAGAAAAACTAACCATATTGATGTCTTCCTTTATGACAAGCTGATTATATTACATACTAGGGTTCAATAAAGTCTTCAAATTGTTTTCAGTGTATTTTTGATCAAATCTTTGAGTTGTATCAGTATCTCAAAACCAAATAACTGATCATTTGTTTGTTGTGTGTGCCATGACTACAGTCGCTGTAAAGAAACATAAAGGACATAAAGGTTTACAGTTTTAAACATTAAACTTGATTTTATTCAACAGTATTAGTATTTTGTTGTGTGTAATTTATCATTTTTATCAATATATCAGATATTCAGCATTAGTTTTGTCCCACTTTTTCCTCTTCTTTCTAATAAGACAAGAAGTCCTACAGAATATTCACGTTACGGTCAGTGATGACACTCGTATAATAAGTGTCAGCCAGTTTCTCAGCCACTCAGCCTCTACATCGATGCAGGTGATAGAAGCTTAAATAACGTACAACCCTATCAAAATATATTTAAATATACTAAAATTTGTTTATTTCTGTTTATTTATTTTTATATTTTGGGGGTAAATTAAAATTGTACTACTTAATAAGAGTACTTAATAAGAATACTTTAACTGGTAATTTCATAGAAGGAACATGCTAATAGAAGGAGCAAGCCCCTCAGGAGCTGCCAACAAGACGAATATAAAAAAGTACAAAATAGAGAATTAAGAGGAGACTGCACAGATCAGCCAACAGGCTTTTGAAGTGGTGTCTTAAAAAGATTAGTCATTAGAAAAAATACAAAAACAGGTTTTTGTGCTGGTTTTTCACCCTGAGGGGAACATGAGGAGCAGAATCAAGCATGACACAGTCTGCCACAAAATTATGGCAGTGGCCTGAGGACTGTTACTACAACAAGCCTCCTAAAGGAGGAACTTTTTGACCCAAAACATAAAACACTCCAGACTCTGACTCTATCCCATCAGTAATGAGAATAATGAAGAGCAGTCATTAAGGCGTAGCTGCATTCCATTAGCTCTCATAGTTGCTTAAGGGAAAAGTTAAACTTAACTTAAACATTTAAAAAAAAGTAAAATAACTTTTTTTGCCTTGTTGAGAGAAACTTCGACATATAGTAAGTTAGGAAAAGACATTCAAACTCAAATTTTATGTCATCCTGAAGGCAACTGCTGTGCAAACCACCTGCTGCTTTTTTTTCTTTTTTTACATTCTATCAATTTACATTAAACCAACACCATCCTCACAGCCTTGCTTACAAAACAGATGCTATATTTGTCCTACAACCTTAATTTCACACCCTGTTTCCTCCTTATTAGGGGCCCTTCTGGGGCTCCTAACCTCCTAATCACCATGGTAACAGGACAGACAGTGACACAGCCTAGGTCCCTCACCAGGTGTTGAGCTGATCAGAGGAATAAAAAAATAAAAAAATAAAAAAAGAGGAGTAGGGAAATGTGAGGAGATAGTGAGGAGTGAAGTGTGGGGAAAATTATGAATTATCAATGTGTCGTGAGCAAATGGAAAATTATTATTTCATGGTGATTGTCTGATGTCTGATTCTGAATTGTAAGAATAAATTATTAATTCTCTCAATGGGATGAATATTTGATGAATGAAACAGAAACCATGCTTGAGGTGATTTGGGAGAGGGAATATGGAGGAAGGTCACAGGTCATTCAAAGATGGTAACAAGGACCCAACATCTGTATGCACACTAGAAAGCCATCTGAAGAACAGATTATTTAATTATTAATCTAAAATGAAGATGAAAGTAATAACGCAGAGACACTCGCAATCAGTCTAAACAGAATTAAGATTAAAACAACTTTGTTCAGACTGCCGAACACAAGAATTATTGGGGCAGAAAGGCTCCTTGAGTTTAGTAGACCGAATGAATAACCTTGAAAAGCAGCCCGGGCCATATCGCTGGGGTTTTTACTGCTAATTACAGACATCGCTGAGAGCAAAGCATAACTCAAAATGCCTCTGTGACACACACGCAAAAATGCATGCAGGAACACAATGCACACCTCACACAGTACCCTCACGTGCTTTCCGCCTAAAAATCTTCGACACACTGTTCGCTGATAATGGATGTCCAATTTTCTTTTACAGAAAAAATAAGTTGAACTGAGAAAGGGTGGATTTTATACAGATTAAAAAGCCTTTTAGTGTTACTTCTGCTTGAACAATCACATCTCCGCTGAGCAGATTGCCAGGTAACAGTCTGTGATACGAGGGGAAAGAAAAAGTGTCAGGGGAGGGTTGACGGTTGTGAGGCAGACGACGCACCAACAAGCCAATTCCTCACTCATGTTTTCATCTGTCTTTATTGCCAGTAGAGCAAATTGGAGTGTGCTATATTGTTATTGAGAACAAAGAGGGAAAGACCAAAAAAAGAGAGAGAAAACAAGAGAGATGGATGAGAGCGAGAAAGAAAAGAGACAATGACAAAACAGCAAGAAAGTGTTTGTAATGAAAGAAAGAGGCGGGGGGACAAAGTCGAAGATAAAGGGAGTAAAGAGGGGTCACCAGAGTAGTGACCTGGGAAATAAGTACATAGGTCGACCCCTGGGCAAAAAAATGACAAAAGCAACCGTGAGATCAAGATCACAGGGAAGAGCAGGAAGAGAGAAGGACCCGCACTTCTGATCATTCACGACACTGTGAATATAAACAATATTTTACAGGTCATCCTTTATTTTAGTTCTATTTTGTTTAATAATTCCTGTGAGTTTTTACATGTAAGTAACGCAGACACTGCCAACACAGAAGTAACGTCTTCACCAACAGACACACTGGCTTTCATTCTCCTCAAACGTGGTATATGTAAAATATCCAAATATTTGAGACAAGAATTATTGTATGATACTCCAAACTAATCTGCCCTATGACTTTATATCTTCCAATACATGTGTTCATCACTTCACTTATTATTATTACTTTTGTAAGATAAAAGTGGCAAAAGTTCACTTTAAGGTTCTAACTATGAAACTTTTTTTTAATGATTTGACTGAGCGGTTTCAACAGATCCGTCCAACATACTTAGTGGAAAGTAAAGTAACATGAGTTTGGAGAGTGGCTCAAGCTTCATCTCTTGTGTGTTCTGGTTAAACTCTCCAGCTATGGTTCACCAGGAAATGTATTTTCTAATAATATCTTGATTAGGTCAGGACTGTGGGTCAAAGAGGTCTCTATTTTTATACCACACCGATAAGTTCCCCTCTAGTCTGCTGTGAGAGCTACAAAACCACAGAGGAAGAGGTGCTATTACCTGACAAGAGAAGAAGTCAATGTACAGCTGATAATGAAGGAAATGAGTCTGAAGAAAAGCAGCCCTTTTTAGAGCAATGACCGCCGGTCAGTGCTGGAAAATAGGACACTGATGTATTCGCTGGGTTTATATAGATAATGACAGGGGGGACTGTTGTGATGTTTTTTGGATGCTGCAGTGTTTTTTTTTTTTTTTCACTTAAGCTGATAAGATTATTTAAATCTAATCATAACAATAAAGACCTTTTTTTGTCCTGCTGAGAGACATGTTTCACCTTGTAGAAAATATACGTCAAATGTAGGACATCACTGAGGTCCCTCTAGCTACAGGTTACCCAAAAAATAAAATAAAAATATATAGGAATTTCATGAGGGAGCCCTGGTACTGTGGGAAATGGACCTTGGTTGAAATTATCCTATTATCCCATGTTACTCTATGGTTGAAGCCACATGTTGTCCGTCGTGTTTAATATAGAATGTTGCATATTTTACTGACCATAGGACATGTCTTGTATACAATGCATCATGTATGGTACATGAAGGGTCAGCACATTATAATAATTCCTGGTATTTTTAAATGGGTAAAGGAGAGGACACCAAGAAAGAAAACTGACCAAGGACAGTAAGAATAGAATAAAAAGGACAACGAAAAAGACATGGTGAGAGGGAGGAGAGACAGCCACGGATGAACAAAAACGAAATTGAAAGACAGAAAGAATGACTTGCGAAAGAAACTGAAAGAGGCGCAAAACAAGGAGAAATTACCGTGTAGGAGTAATCAGTGGCTAAAAGCTTCCCCCCGCTGGCTTAAAGTGCTTTTGGGAAAAAGGCCGAATAGCAGGAATAAAGGGATGTGAAAAATTAGTGGAGCAACACCGGGGCTGTGTGACAGCCAAGGCTGAGAAAGCAGAGCGATGCTGATGAAGAGAAGAAGCGGAAAGAGTAGATGGGGGGAAAAAAATGAGTGAGTGATTGAAACGGAGTGAGAGGGTAAAAGTGAGGGAGAGAGAAAATGAGCTTCAAGAACTCCAAAGGGGCTTTCTGTCCATTTCTGCATCATTCTGTCCTATTAGTACTACTCTTCCGGCTGTCCAAACACCACTGAAGCCTAATAAAGCCTGAACCTCACTTACTTACACACACACGAACAAACACACACACACACAGTGATGGCCTGAGATGGTTGAAAGGGGGGGTCCTTCCACAGGGCTTTTAAAAATGACCTCCAAACACTGTGGCCTCACTCTGCCAAGAGCCCGGAAACCTTAATGGAGACCATTTGGGGGTTTTCGGTGATTTGGCAAACGGCCTATTTGGCGCCAGCTCCTCCATTTTCCACCCATTTTGAGGGGAACGGGCAAATAGAACTTGAAACAGCTTGGAAAGGTCTTTTTTTTTTGTTTTTGTGTGTGTGTGTGTGTCTGTGTGTGTGTTATGGGAGGTGGGCTGCTGTGTAGGTGCAGTCTAGTGTCCAGACAATTTTAGCATAAAGATGGAAATGCAGTTGAGTGTGTACTTCTGCTTGCATGCAGGTAGCTAAAACACCACTTTATAAAACACATGTGGAAATGAGGCCGTTTTAAAGTGTTGAATTTAGCCGAAGCGTGACAAAACAACAGAACATTATCTCTGAAAATATCAGAAAGCAAGACTGCTAGAAAGCAAGTGATTGAAAATGTAACTGATGACGGTAAGGGGGGCGCAAAACAAAATAAATAAAAACAACGGCTATGCGCGTGTAATAAATGTTCTCAGTAGCACCTCATAAGCTTTCTAATTGCTGTATTAAATATTGAGACGACTCGCTGTATACGTGGCCACGGGCGACATTAAAATTTAACGTGGCAACAGAGTCCAGCTTTTGCCTCACTTGTAAAACTTTTTTCATCAACATGCTCAACTTTAATACTAGAGTGAGAGAAAGTGTGAGGGAGGAAGAGCGAGGCGAAAAGATTCAACCAGCAAAAAAAAAAAAAAAAGATGCTTTACTTTGTCTAAAACCTGTTTTCCCTCAGTTTTGGAAAATAAGAGAAAGCAAACAAGAGTTATAATAGAAAAAAAAAAAAAAAACAGAAAATACAAATGGTATGTTGGGATATCTTTTACTGTGCTACATTCTTGAAACCATGCACCAGCAGCTTTACACCAAAACAAACCAGAACGAAGACAAATGTGTGAGCAGATAGACATCATTTAAGTCTCTACTTCTGCGGACAGCAAAAGAGGATGCCTCAATGGATTTAGACTTTTTTTTTCTTTTCAACATCAACCAAATTATAGAGATGAAAAGGAAGAGAAATGGTGCTGAGATTAAAAGCATGAGGCCAGACGATGTGTTATTCCCTTTTATTCCCCATGCAAAACTCCATCCCCAAATCAATTACTCTGCGGGGGACAGAGAAGGGCTTGAAAAGCGAGGGAAATGGAGGAGGAGAGCAGCGCATAAGGCCACAGCTTTAAGAAGAATATTTGAGGAGCTGTTAAAGTCTTGCGGTTTCTTTTTCTAAACAATTTAACAATGGAAGGAGTTCGTTTGTAACCTTGATCACACAATGAACAAAAAGAAATTAAATGATAGAATCACAATTATGTTAGTGAATCAGATATTATGCCAAGAAATGTCATCCAAAGTTTTCACTGTGCTAACATATTGTCAGTAGCATTATCATGTATCATGTATGTAATCATTCATTTCTTAGGTTTTAATCTTTCTTCGGTTTAAGCACTAAAGTTTGCTCAATGTCTGCTTAATGTTTGACATTAAAATTGTCAAATGTCAAGATATTAAACCTCAGCACAACAAATCAGCTGTATAACATATCGATTCATCTAGCTAAGTGCCTACTTGTGTCTCAACTGCCAGTATTGACAGGGTATGCAAGACTGCACTTGTGGAGAGGATTTTCTGAACCCTTTGAAACACCTTCTGTTGATGCCACGTCACCACTCGGCCGCACAAGCTTTTAAACTGGAATTGAATTTGGATGATGTGATTATGGACATGTCTTACCTATTTTTTTACACATTGTCTAACCAGGTTGTAGGCACATTACTGCTGCAGCAGAAGTGATGATGTATAAAGGGATACACTTAGTAGTGAACAGCATTTTAAAGTAGGAATCAGGTAAAAACTTATGTAATGATTGCAGCAGCAGCACTGCCAAATCCACAGTGTGGCAGGTTTGCTTTGAGAAAGCGAAGCTTCAGCGAGGCTCCATAAAGAATCTCCACAACAGCCCCAAATGGAAACTCTGCAGAGGAAACCGTGGAGACCACACAAATCCCACGATCGCAACCGTCATCATAAAAGGTCAGGTAGGTGATCCCAGCAATGATGTGAAACTATAAATACACAAACCCCGCAGTCGCTGCATGGACACTGAAAATACCGTGGATGCCACTGAGACCGTAAGAAGTATAATTGAGCCTTTAGGGTGCATAATGTGCGGGTTAAGTGTACTGCATATAGGCATTTTTTAGATGTGGGACACACATACCCAGTGATGTGTGAATGAGCATGGAAGTGCACAAGACCACATGTGTGGATACAGGAACATGGCTTGTTTCGATAAGTGGGAGTCACCTAAAACTTCACAAGTCGCTCCCAGATGTCTAATGGCTCACTTATTCACCTCATGTTGGCCTTTACAATCACTACACTGCTTCCTTGGGCCAGAGGGAAACTGACTTGGCTGAAATGTGGCATTGTTTACCTACCTTGGTAGAATAAACTCTGGTGTAACAGGAATTTTTCTTTCTTGCTTTTTGAAGTTCAGTAAGTTCTACTTTCTACCTTCTGGTGTATTTTTTAGCTTGAACTGTTAGATTGGGTTCATCACCGCCGCCTACATGCTTTATCTTGTGATACCACAGCCAACAGCACAGGAAATCTGGATCAGTTTAACAATGTAGAACATCACTTTAACTCTAGATGACATGAACAGATTGGACAAAGTATAATATAATAATGATGTGATTCGACTAGGTAAACAAATAAAAAAGGAGAAACAATGGACCATCAAACAAGTACAGGAAGAATGTGAAAGGAGCCACCGGCAAGGAGAAAATGTGGCAAAAGAAAGAGTGTAAATGTAGAAAATCTGGCAGGAGGAATCCTGTTGTGAGATGAATAGTGCAGTGTTTTCCAGCCTCTCTGCTTTGCTAAAACCATTCTGAACACACTCCATAAAAATGTACTCTGCTCTGACCACCCTGCAAATGTAGGGCTCCATGTAGAAAAAGACACTGGACTTTAGTTTAGAAACAAAAGGACGATCCTATATTAAGAAAAGATGGACACTGGACGGTCTGTTCAAAAATCCTGTAAAGATTGTTTTAATCAATGATTTAAGATTCTGCTTGTACAATATTATTGTTAAATTTGTAGATTAAGGATCTCTGATCTAGATATTCAACACATGACCCTTGATAGCTGACAGATACGCATTACAACATTACACTAAAGCAGATATTTTGCTGTTTCAGCAAAGAATATCTGTTCTTCAAGGAGCCGTTTCTGTTTGTTCTCCTGACAACAAGCATTTTATTGTCAATGAAATGCTTAATTAACTGGTGACTATGGTGGGAGACATTCTTGCTAACTCTAGGTGCATGCACCCGTTACTAGTAACCACAGGACTGAGCAGGAAACGTGGCTGTAATTAGACAGAGTCACACAATAAATACTCGAGCGACATCAAATTGACGAGGTTTTCATTTTAGTGTATTTAGAAAACAACTAAACCAACCAAAGTCTTAAAGATGTGACTAACCTTTTGACTTTTTATGAAGCAATCAGTTAGGCAGCTCACTGTGAACAGTGGAGTTTCTTCGGGATTTCCCAAAGTCAATATTGAATTTCAAATAAATACATAGAAACAGGTGCCTGTATGCACGCATGTGCGTATGAGCCTGCATGCATCTGTGCTGTGTGCAGGCAGCCGGGGAGTGCTTGTGGCCATCATGAGATCTCAATCATTGAAGAAAGAGAAGAGAGAAGTTAATGAAACAGACCTGGAGCTGGGTCAGAGATGTGGAAACTTCATTTAGCTCACTGTTGAGGTCTCCTGCAGGAAACATAATATTCCCCTTTCTTGAAAATAAAAGCTCCTCAACAAAAGCAAAATGATGTTTTGCTTTTCTCTGTCAGAAAGCAGACCTCTCTGCTTCTGTCAATTAACTTGTCCAAATGGCTATTCATTATAAACAGCCCTCCATGCAAAGATCACTGGGAGTCAAATAAACCTCAATAAATTAAAGCCATGTCGGAAAAAAGGTTTAGACAATAACAGCTGGTATTAGAGCAACGCATTAAATTCAACAACGCACAGGCAAAACAGTTGACAAAGCAGCAATGTGGAAGTCATCTACATGTTGAGAGCTGGAAAATAATATCCCTCCAAGCACGGTCAGAAATGGAGGCAATAAAGAAAGGAAGGCATTATTGCAATGTCTGCGTCTCATTCTTAGGAAAATCGGTCTTGATAAGGTATTTGCTGGGCTTAGGGCTGTGTTGCAATACTATGTAGTAAGTAAGCCTACAAAGTGATAATACAATAATTCCTCCTCAAGAATTCTGATACAAACCATCCACTATTCAGAAACTATTATTTTTCATGGTGCCAGTACTTCAGGGGCTAAGTTGGAGACCAACTATTTTATGAAACCAAGCTGGCACTGACCGCCATACAACCAGACATTCCTCTCAGCTCTATTCTGTTTGGCATTTTCCAAGTTTCAAGTCAGGGTTTTCCCGTCATTATAACAGTGGCACTCGCACAGTGGATTTATTTTGTGCCAAGCGTTGCCGTTTTCTCATATTTAATCATACCTACACAAGTCTCTATGAAGACCAGCTGTGAACTCCTTTTTTTACAGCAGAACTTTATAAAAAGTTAAAAAAAAAAAAAAAAAAAACGACAACAGAGACAAAAGAGGAGCCTGTATGCCGAAAACCAAGTGCTCATCAGCGTCTGAAACCTCCTCACCCCACACCTTTCCGACAACCGAATTGCAACTAAGACAAGGACACAGCCGCCAGGCCAGGTGTGCAGAGGTGAGTAAGTAAGCTGGATTTTATTTTTTTGTGTGTACAACCAGACAAGAGAGCTAGTCGTGTGATTGAAATGCTGACAATGTACCACCTTATCCGTTAAATTTGAGTTTCATTACACTGATCAACAGTTGATGTCAGGCATCCACGTTCGTTTGGTTTTTCAGGGGCTTCTGTAATTAAGTGAATGCTTGAGTGCTTGCATTTAATTGCATGTTTGCATGATCACTATCCTACGCATCGTGCGTTCCCTTTGGTAATGTATTTGAATCCTCTGTACACTGAACGTTCACAGGCAAGCATGCGAAAAAACGCTGCTCGCATCGCAGTTGCTCATCTGCATAAATCACCGTTCAAAAGCGAGTATAAAAGGACTGGAAGCTGACAAAATGTTTCTTTTGCCCGTAATTTGTGAAAACAAGGAGTAATTCATCACAGCATGGGCACCCTGCTACACATTAAAAAAACATCTGCTGAAAAATCCAACACAAGTATGGATTTTGTATGTAAGTAAGACATCATACCAACATAGTGCATATTAAGTAAACCTCAGCACCAACAAATAACATCAATAGCAGAGCATTTGGCTTAAATGACCTCGCCCACCACAACTATTAAAAAAAAAAACACAATTCCACAATGATTTCCCCAAGCTTGGCAGAAAGTAAACCTAATCAACAATATTAGAACAATCAGGCTGATCTTTGAAATGACATTTTCGCTCTCTGCACTGATGTGCCCCTAGCGATGAGAGCGTGAAACAAATGTGTTTTTGATGTAATGTTTAAAGAGCTAAAGAGGACTAGAGTTCAAGAGACCACTTTTTCCCCCTACACAGCATGCAGTGTACATTAAAAGTAGACTGTGGCTTCATCAATACGGTTTGTCCCTTCTGGGAGAGAGCGAGAGCCAAATCTATCTGGCATCACACGACAGTTGGCAGCCAAACAGATGAAGAGAGCTTTCTGAAAAATTTCAAAGAATTATTCAGTGCGACAATTTATTTGTTTATGCTTGCTCTATAATCATCTGGCAGGGCCAGAAAAGCCCATGTTATTAAAAGAGATTTTCCGCAGCCATCACAGGTTTGGCACGCAATAGAAGATACAGAGCACTCACACGCACTTTGCATTAGAAACTTCAAAACAATTTTGCAGGTCATTGTCTGGTTAAATGGCATTTCAAGAAAACAAAATGTTGACAGGCAAAATACAAAGCGAACTGATGAATATTTGGCCAGAAAACAAATATAACTGATGAAAAGCTTTTCTATTGTTGCTAAGAAAAAAAACATTAAAAAAAGAACTTCACTGAAACACCACAGTTCAGTTAGATAAATAAGATTTGCCCAAATACAATCAAATTTAGAAAATCACAAAAAAAACCTCAGAACATCATTCTATTAGACATGGACTAAATGTTTTAATGAAAAGGCATTTTGAGTTCAAGTAAATGTACGACTAATCATGAGCTTTCAATGCATGCCTTTGTTTAATACTTTGAGGTTTTCACGCCAAACGTGTCCATTATTACACTCAGGTGGTGTGACTAAACTGGCAGCCTCACCAATTAATTGAATTTCTTTTTGGATCCATCTAGCACTGGAAGTGAACAAAGCCTTTGTTTTTTGTTTTTTTGTTTTTTTTTTGCAGTGCTAACTCGCATTAACACAGTAATGGTGAGACTGAACCACCTGGGCTTCCATACTCCAAGAGACGACATGCTGCCAGAGGAAAAGAGAGATTCAGAATTACAGACGAAAAAGTGAGATCGCCAGATGCAGGTGTTTTTCTAACACCTTTAAGGAATGAATGACTAAATTACACAGGGAACTTTCTAGACATCTGGGTCTCTTCTTGGACTTTCATTGTCCCTCTGGACCACTGAGCCTAAACCTCAAGAGTTTGAAGCCATCTTTGTAATAACACACAGTGAAGCAAAAAGCAATGATGAAAGACAAAAATAAAGAAAGTGACAGACAGAGGAAAAGCCAAAGGGAAAAGGAAAGGATAGTGAGAAGAAAATAAAATGTCAAAGTTTTAAAAGGCAGTACTCTGTATTATTATTTCTTTTTTACAGTTATCTGTCTTCTGCTTGTCAATGTCGTCCTTCTATTACCTCTCAAACGCATAATAAACTACTTTCACAAACCCTGTAGCCTCCATCACTTCACTTCACCATAAGTTAAACCATATGTAGGCAGCACACTTGACTGTTAACATTTCATCTGTTTAAAACTCTGGATGAACTCTAGTGAATCCTAGAAGCAACTACTTGAATCTGTATTAAAAAGTTAACCACCGAATGCAACACTTGAAACAGCTACAGCCTTGTCATTTGAGTCACACATCCTTGTGCTGTGCTGATGCTGTTCCAACCCAGCCTGAACCCCATGTTGAGGCTTTAATTTCACTTTTACTGCATTGCTGGCCACAGACCTGGGTCCCACAGTATTAATGAACTTAGCCAATATAAACGCAATCATGCCTGAGGAGCAATTACAAATCTAATTGAGCATCTAAACAGAATATTAAATCGGCGTTAAACCAGGTCTCTAATTTAGAAGACACTTAAAAAGTCAAATCCTCGCCCATAAAATAAACTATATTACCAGAGAGTCATGATGAGCTGGATTGTTTTTTTGTTTTTGTTTTTTCAGAAGAGCACAAGCAATCAACTCCATTGGGCTGTATAGACACAGGGACAACTTACATCACAACAATTTGACTATCTTCCTCGACATGGCAGAAACATTTGATGGTGCTGCAAGTTGATGCTGAGGATGAATCTGATGAATGCTTTGCCATCAAGTGCTCTTAATTAAACGATAAAATACAACAGTTGTATTAAAATAATGGCAGGGTTAACTACTGTTGAGGGGCGTGACCAGCACGGACAAATAGAGGCCATTGCTAATAAAGGGCGGGTTAAAAACACACAGAGTGAAAGTTGATGCTGAGGCTGAATCTGATAAATGTTCCACCATTAGTCCTCTACATTAAAAGATGATATGTCTTAGATCAGATCAGATCTGCAAGCACAAATACAGGCCAGTTGCTAATAAAGGCCGGGTTTAAAATAAATCACTCACATGGCAATTTAATATAATGCACATTTCCACAGCACTGATCACAAGAGTACAACTTTATAGTCATGTCATACTCCACTGTTGTCGATGTTTGCAAACATCACATTAAAAGCCAAACAATAAAAGATGAGACTTTCAATAATGATAGCGATCATTACGGAGGACGTGTTGAGTTTCATTTAATATAGAGTGGGTAAACATCATTCAGGGATAAAAATAGTAGACTGCCTGGTACGACTCCTGCTGTACTGATGGAATTAGTGTTGTGGAAAAGGATATTGTACTCATTATACTTCTACTACTAAGGCAAGAATTCACAGTCTAAGCATTTTCTGATCTAACTCCCTTACCATCTGTCAGTGCCTTTCTAAACTGTTTTAAATCACTGTTGCAAAAACAAAACTTTTTTTCTGATATGTGGCACAGGATTTGTTCGGCTTAGACACACGGGAAATATGATGGTTTGGGTTCAAATGTTTTTAGGTTATGCTTAGGGAAATATCGTGGTTTCATTTAAAATAAACTATTAATGTTCACCATCATGGTTAAAATAACTACTTGTTTAGGGAACAATTTTGGTCCTTGTTAGGGAGACATCTATGTTGACTGTTGGTGGGAAACAGGAAGCGAACAAAAGGTTCTCTGCGTCAAAGTCCTGTCCATAGACCACAACCGCCTCCCTCTGTGGCCCTATAAATATTTCACCCTATTTCTTATTTTGCAACTGACAGACAAGAGTCATAATTCCTACAACCACTAAAAGGTCTTTGTCGCTTGGGCATTTGCTCAAATGACTCTACTTGACTACTGTAATGCTCTGTGTTCTCTTGTTTAAGCCATAGCATGTCAACAATTAGTTCAAAATTCTACCGCTAAGACTTTACAGCATTCCCATATTAACCCAAGGCTGTTTTTTGTTGCACAGGCTTCTTCAGTACTGGATTTAAAAAAGCTTCCAATTGCTTTTAAGACATAACACAATTTGCTTCTACCACATAACATGTCTGTGAGTTGCTCATGTTCCGACATAATGCTGTAAGCAGTGGTGGCAGTGGTTGAAAAGCTTGTATAATGATAATATTCTGTTAAAGTTTGACACAGGCTGCATTGAAAATGTAATGTGTTTTGATTTCAAGCATTGTGCAAAAAAGAACAGGTCAAGTTTGTTGATGCCTCATAGCTATATCGCACCCCCGATGAGCAATGCGGACACCAGCTGCCACTGTGTGTACTCACAGTAGGCATGAGGTTCAAGCCAAATGATGCTTGAGCCAAAGACAATTAGCTAGCATGGCTAGCAGTTTGGCAGCCTCGACGATATTAAGAGCTACACAAAGTTAACTTCCAGTTCCTAAGTCACCTTTTTTTTTTATGCAATCTGTCAAAACACTGAAAGATGAGATAAATCTTAATTAAAAGTTTGCAACAATAGACAAATTCGAAGGTGTGACAAAGCAAAACAAACAAGTCCGTCCTCTAACGCGGAGCCCCCCGGTCGTGTACCTCACCGTCGATAAACAAAAGGTGCGAGATGAGATACAGAAAAGAAAAAGATTAGGATAATTCAAGACTTTTTGATGTAAAGGTGGCTCCTGTCTCGACGGTGAGAGCCACGGTTTGCTGAGGACAGCTTGGCTTCTTGTCTTAGGGCAATAGCAAGAGAAGAAGGGCAGAGCAGAGCGAAAGGGAGCAGAGGAGCTGAGGAGAGCGACACACAGTCAAACCCTAAAAGAGCCCTGGGGGAAGGTTAGCCCTCCTCAGTCTCTCTCTCCTCTCCAACTTTCCTTTCCACTCCACAATTCTACATCTTTGAACACAAATTTGCCAGCAGCTAGGCTCTTCACCTTACCCTCTATGAATATTAACATTGTTACTGCATCTCGCACAAACTGCGTCTCGCATACAATGCCTGAAATGGCCTTTAACTTGAAGTGCGTGGGTATTTTTCCATAGCTGACGAAAACTGAATTTGAAAAGACAAGAAAATGCCCAAACATAAACATAAAGAGAATGGCCAGACACCTGAAACAGCAGGTTTGAGGAGTGACACTAAGTAGGTTGCCTGGCTGTGTAGAGCCAAGCTGGCCTGAGGGTAAGCACTGATTTACCGTCTCTTGCAAAGAACAAATAAATCAACCATCACACTGAGCCAGACACAGACCTCAAGAGATGCCTCAATACCGCTGTTTATCGATCCGCCCGTGTGTTTGTGCGTGTACGTCTGTGTATATGTGTGTGTGTGAGCGAGAGAGAGAGAGAGCGTTATTTATGTCGCTATTTATTCATTTGTTGGCAAGAGGTACTTTATCTAGCCCGTGTTTGAAAAAAGTTAATGCGCTTACTTTTAAATTAAAGACCCACTTAGGTAAGGTTGGAGGGCAAACAAGTGTGGTAGGAGAGGAAGAGAGGAGGAGGAAGAGGCGGAGGAGGGGGCAGCTCAGTTGAGAAGGCCAACAACCCTTGCTGACGAGAAGGATATTGAATTTCAATTAGCACACACCTGCATTTACATACAGCCTACATGGCGATGCTTGGGTAAGCAATTTAACACTCCAATTCAAACAGCTGCTATGCGTCATTTACATAAATTAATACAGCGAATTAAAATTCTATTGAAGTTTTTTTTTATTATTATTATTATTCTTTCCTGCACATATTTTCCACACTCTTTAAAAGTGAGTGGAAATATCAGCAAGGGGTCAAGGCAACAAGTTGGCCGATCCAATTTGTGACTCCCTGGAGAAATTAGGTCTCCGCCTGTTTTGACTAAATATAAACAGCAGGTAGCTGACAGTTCCACTCACCGTGTTACCGCACTACCTCTACCCCTGTCAGTGGCACATTTGATTCATCCAAGCTGCAGCAAGCAATCAAGATCTGCCAGAGTGGGGAGTCTAAAACCTAACACACTAAAAACACTAAATCAGTGCCAATCTCCTACAGCCTCAATGCATTCACTGCAGGAGACTCAAATAAAACCAAACCAGCATCCACCACCAAAAACATTCAATCTACATCCTGATCAGACCAGCTCCCGAGTGCTCATGTTGGAATCTGAACATGAAGGTGTGTAATTACTGACACTTTAATGATATGCACTTTGGTGGAGTGAAATATTTCTCCAGCAAGAAGGAAAGTCTGGCGTTTTGAGGTCAGTCGTGCCGATGCCAACGCGTCTTTAGCGTCGCACAGATTCATCGCGCCAGCTTGGAGAAAGACAAAACAAAATTGGAAAGCAAACAATTGTCACTCAAATTATAACTGTACAAATTTTCATTTGAGGGAAGAACGCTTTTGAAGATTTGATACTGTGAAGAATGAATTCAGTCTTTTTCTCACCAGACAAATACACCTTTCATTTGCTACAGACTGTTCACATAATAATATCCATATTTGACCTCTGTGTCATGTACTAAATTTGTTAATAAGCGTTCTCTTTTGAGCATTTCCTTTCATCATTTATGACAGAAAACCCACAAAGGCTTTTCTTTCTCCACAAAGGCATAAGGTTCAGGCAAGATAAAAAGAAAGGACACATTTCTCGACCAGGAAATTGTCTTTATCTCCGTCATGCATATACACTCGTATGTCTGTGTACATTAATTAACTTTATAATAATATAATACCTTCAATTATAAAGCACTTTTTAAAACAAAGTTATAAAACTCTTTAGAAAAAGAAAAACAATGTCATACACGAGAGGGAAATAACACATGAAATAAGTCATTTAAGATAAAGTACTGTTGTTTTAGCTTTTTATTTCTTTTAATCAAAAACAATAAAACAGCAGCAACACCAACAGCAATATATTTGTTTTTATATATTTTACTTTGTCATTATCTAAATAAAGCCAGCTTCCTTCCACAGTCCAAAAACATGCACTTCATAAATTAATTGGTGACTCTAAATTGCCCGTAGGTGTGAATATGAGCGTGAATGGTTGTTTGTCTCTGTGTGCCCTGCTGAGCTGGCGACTTGTCCAGGTTGTAATCCGCTTCTTGCCCAAAGTCAGCCCCGATGATGATGAGCGGTTACAGATAAATCATTTCATAATTCTTTCTTTTGTCTTTTTATTGTTACATGTATTGAGACATTTGTGATTGTACACTTAAACTTACTTAAATACAAGAAAAGGACAAAGAACGAGACAAAGAATATGAAACAAATAAATAAATGCAAGTCCCTACTTAACTGTGAAAGTAAAACTGCACTCCCTTTCCAATCTGCAAAATATTAAGTGTTAATAAAATGCACGGAGTCAACAATATTCGCAATATTAGCTATAGTCGGTCAAACCCTGGGAATCACAGCTTGACCCTTTCAGAAACTAGACTCACAAAAACAGGGATTAAACTATTTCCCTTTTAACCTGCTGTGACACTCAGTGTCAGCTTTTTTAATCTGTTTTGTTTTACTTTCATTGTATTTATATTATGGCACCTGCAGTTTTTGCTTACTCCCTCTGTTCTATAAATATTGTTATATGATTATTATTCATCTATGGATCTCCGGTTCAAAATGCTTCAAAAACAAAATTCTGAGAGGCGTAATATCTTCTGAATTTCACTCCTCCCTCAGCCTTTTTAAGACCTGCATGCTAATGATCTGCCACATATAGGAAATGAGCGACTGGCTTACAAGAGCGTGGCTGATCAAGTGTCGTTTTAATGTCTCCTGATGAAAGAGAGTCAAGTTCAGGATATTCTAGAGAAATCCACAGCTGAGGTGAGTGAAAATAGAGCTATGCAACAGCAATAGACTGTCAGTATAAGGGAAAAAACAAACTGCATGCGCCACACAGAAAGATCTACACAAATGTAGACACACACACACACACACACGCGAGGCCCTGCCAGCAAAGCAAATCCTAGAAAATCATAGTCTGGACTACAGTGTTCTCACCTCATGGCAGAGAGCTTATCTTGAGATCGGATGAAATGAGGACAATGTTCTGTTTCATTCTCTTAAACTACAGTCAGACATGTTTCACTCTGTGGTAAAGTCTGGAGAAATGTCTGGTTTTCATTGAACCTTAAAGAGCTTTGACAAATAGCAATACGGCTGTTACAGATTTTAACTGAGAAAACATAAAAATATGCACGTTACATGTGCCAAACGGTACCAGAAATCCAGATGAGGAGGAAGGAGAACAGCAGAGAGGAGAGTGAAAAAAAAAAAAGGTTCTGTTTAGCAGAACCGTTCACATTCCCGGAGATGTCGCCCCCTGGTGGTGCCCCAAGCTACATAAAAAGATGATATCTGTAGCTGTAGAGCTACTTCTATGCCAGAATGGCCTGTCTGCCTGAGCGCCCTCTCAGCTCTGTCTGCCTAAGAAGAATACAGTGGGGATCTTGTTGCACACAACTGTTTCAGCTCTGTCTAATTTGTCCCCTCGCCATTCCCCCATCCCCCACATCTCTCTGGTTCCCTCCTCCGTCGTCCCTCCCTCCTGAACTCCCATTCCTCCTCCGTCTATTAGAAGCATTACTGAACTGTGACTGAGTCATTTCAATATCGCCTCAGGATGCAACACACAGTGCTTAATTAGCTTGTTAAAAAGGGAGGGAATCATAGAAAATTCATTTTCCCCTCTCTCCAACACCCCCACAGTGTAACCAGGTGTGGGCTCGCAAGGTGGCACAGAAGTGTTGTGTTGTAATCTCGGGAGGAAGAGAGGCCAAGTTATGGGTGGACGCGCCCACTGCAGGCATCTGCTTGTCATCATTTAGACCCCGGCTCGCATTAACAAACACACGCAGGCACACATACACACCCCACTCAATCACATAACGAGGCAGTCCAATGGGGACAGCTCCATTCTTCAGAGGCCAAGTTAACCACAGTCATTAGTCTTGCTTTGCTGCCTAATTGGTCTGGCGGAGGCACAGGGCCCGTTGTCCATTCTGACTGAGTACTTAGCCCCTGAACACAGCACACTGCAGAGTGTGCGGCGCTTCTACACAAGAGTGCATTTAAGATTGATCTAAAATGCACAAGAGCACAACAGAGTACACAGGTGTGTGCTCCCCTGCCTACACCCACAATTACTAGAAAACTGCAGGTACAACTTGCACGTAGCATAACTTAAAATACACAAGAGGGCAATCAACCTCACCTGCCATTTGTTTAGCAGACATGCGGTGAGGCCTAGTGTTCTATGCAGCAGTCTAGTAAATAAAGTGTAAGGAGGGAAGTTATTAAGAGAAACATATGTCTCTACTGAATCACAGACTGTACTGCCGCATGATCAGCCAGTACATACATACATACAAGTGACCTTACACCACCTTACACAGAGAGCTGTTTAAACCAATCTACGTCGGTTTACATTATCTGCCAATCAGATTGCAGTGCCTGCTGTTTAGGACTGTAACTAAAACTTTTAATTTGTTGTTACTGAATAAAATTTTTTATGTTCAATAGGCCGTGCCTTGTACTCGAGCAGGGGGAGCTTCTTAAATTTGCCATCACTCTAATGTGTTACACACCTTGTTGCTGTAGTTACTACCGAACCATGCTAAATGGGTAATCGTGACAGCAGAAATGTGTGGAATTTTGAATTTCACACCGCAGATGGAAAAATCGTGGATAAAAGTGAGCTTGTCAGGCGTTTAAAAATGCAACTGCCTGCAGTAATATTAACACAATAAGGTTATTTTCAGACCAAATCAAGCGATTAGCATGTGGGTGTGTATATTTGTGATGAACATAACAGCTGTGAAACAACCAGAATAACTTTTTATTCCTCTGATTCACCGACTTTCTCGCTACCAGCACTCCCTCGGTCTCATTACTGTCTATGTTACTCAACCACCTCTCTCTCTCTCTGAAACTAATGGACACAGAGCTTCTTGGTATTGCAACACAGACTGCAAGCCAGACACAGATGTAGAAACTAGATGTATAAAATAAACCAAATGAGGACACATCTTTGAAAGTATCATAAATTAGTCCATGAACTCCACCTGGACATTACCTGGTTTCAGTGAGATGAGAGTGGAGCAATTTGAAAGGTGGATTACCGGACTGGCCACCACAGCGGGACGTCGGGTTGCGTTTCTCCGAAAGTTGATGCTGGTTCAACTTCTCTGCCACAAACCTCTGAGTTTTTAAACAAACTATGTCACCTGTAACCTTATCAACAGGGGCAGCATGAGTAAATAGACTTACTAGAAAATTCCAAATTTTACGATTAGACCGCGTGGCTTGCTATCGAACAGATACAAACTATTTACATTTAATTCTCACTTAAAAATGGGACAGTCCTAATTCTGAGAGTTATTAGATTTTTGAAGCGATTGTTTTTATTGCTATTGAAATACAATTTTGCCAAACTGGAAATAAACTACACGATGTCCCAAATCAGTTTTAAATCCGACATATTAACCAGTCATCATTTCCTGACATAGATTTCTTCCAGTGGGTGTCAGGTGATTGACAATAAGCATGGTATTATATACCCACACTGACAAGAAAACACTCATCCCAGGCAACAACTTGGGAAACCAAAACAAATTAAGGCTTTGTATTTGCTGTGATGGATTACCTGGCTAAAGCAATTTTCAAGCTGTGTACATTGTTTTCGTATTGTACGAGACTGAATGGCAGTAAATGAGTTCTTCTGATAGGAGAAAATAAGCGCTTGATGAACACACTAGCAATTCTCCAGGGTAGACAAGAGTGCACTTCTGTACACTAGAACACTGGTACAAGTACACGGTGAGAGGAAAAACTCTGGGAAATAGTACCCAAGTTTCAGGAAAATGTCTGTTTTAATGCTGCTGCTTTCGAGCAGCATCATAGCTGAGTACAACCAACCTCACAAGACAATTACTATTCCTGCAAGCAGTGAAAGATCGTTAAATTCTCTTAACTGAAAAGCCGGAATAAGTGAAATGGAAATTGAATAACAAGATAAAATACGGTTTGTGAGTCAGAATCTCTCTGTACCTAACATGACTGATGACTCAACATGCCAAAACTATGTAGTTTTTAATGTTACAATCTAAAGTTTGACTTATTTTAGTCAAACTGTACAGCGGATATATTTGCATTTAATGATAGCTGACAGTCCCACAGTGCTGCAGAGTAACAAAGCAGCGCCATGCAATCGCAAAGCAGATAGTGGACATGAACACGCACACAACAGCAGCCTTTATCTCTTAACTGCCACACTGCATTGTTGTCGGCTCCCGCAGCATGTAAGCCAAGCCTCCAAGACTCTCAACTCGTCTATTATACCACACTACATATTAGGAGCTAGAGTAAAGACCCTTAGAGACAAAGCTATCAGCTGTAAGTGGAGTCAAGTCTCTGTTCTAAGCACCACATTGATATTGCACAGGTAATTGGAACTCCAATGTCACTACTTCGTCTAAGGGACTTACATAAACAAGTGCAGAGGAGATATTCCATTTATCTTACCTTGTGCCGAAGCAGGACACATCATTATACACAGAACAGTAAGTGTAGTGGTCTAACTAGGCTTGTATATTTGTGAAATGGATGGAGCTGTTGCATGTCCATGCTTTCTCCAGAAAGAATCATAGCTCTTGTGAGAGGCAGAGGAAAGAGAGAAAACCTAAGACAGAGTCAGTCTCATGGTTTCTCCAGTACTTGACTTTAAAGTGAGTTAAGTCTTTCAAAGCTGAACAAGAGAGTTTGGAGCATTTCTTGGGGGACTTTTTATATTTTCTCACATGTCTAACAAGCCTACCTATCAGATTCTCCTTTTAACTCCTAATACATTGAAGCAAAATGGCTACAGTTAGGGAAAGCCACTTGAGTGTCAGTGTTATTGTGCCCCTCAATTTCAAGCTTTCAGTGCAGCGCAGCTTTCACAGAAAGCGCTGGTTGACAATGGATATTCAGACAAAGGTGAGAGGCCGACAATAGCGTCTGAGTTAGGTTAGAGTGCGACAATAGTGCCAACAAGAACGTATATGATGCGTGATAATTGCATTGTTATGGCCAGTCTGTTCACTAGAGGGTAAGTTTTCTCTGGATGTCTGAAGGTTGTCACTGCCCAGTAAATGTCCCCCGGAGGGCCACAGAAGGGGGTCCAAAAGTGTCCAGCTGCAGAAAGTTTCAGGCCAATGCAGAAAATCCAATCCAAGCCTTGCCTGAGGACTCAAAGAGGTCATTCACTTTCATGAGTGTGAAACCACTTTCAAACATTTCAAGGGCAAAAAATGCCACATACAAAATGATGGAGACTGTAATTATGCCACTGTAAGGATACACAGTATAAGTTACTGTGCCATTTATGTGCCATTTGAAATTCCAAGAGTAATGTATAAATGTATTACCTGTTTCTGTCCCACTACTCCAGGTGCTGCTAAGGGATCATTCACACGAGACACATATATATACATAAAAGTTGTCCTTGTAGAAAGTGCAGAATTAGTATACACTTCTGTAAGTGTGCGTGTGTGTGCACACTTCTGTAGATGGGTCTCGGTATAAATGATTTAATCCCTATCATTTCAAATCATTCATTTATTATGTGGGTGTTCTGAAGCTTGTTTATATTCTACGTAATTGCAAATATGTTTTTAGTGGAGGAGTTTAGACCTCTTTTGAAACTTTGATTGATTTTAGAACTCAGAAAGAGCTTCGGTTTATTATTCCTCTGCTATTCTCTTTTTCTTTTTCTATTTTCTTTATCTGAACATTTGTTAAGTGCAGTCATACACAGAATGCAGTGAATCGATATGTTGCAATGCTACTTTCACACATCAACAACACAACAAGTCTTTGAGTCTACTACTGAGTCCACTGCGTTTCTTTGCACT
Organism: Larimichthys crocea; assembly: GCF_000972845.2. Classification (NCBI taxonomy): domain Eukaryota; kingdom Metazoa; phylum Chordata; class Actinopteri; family Sciaenidae; genus Larimichthys; species Larimichthys crocea. The sequence goes on along the minus strand of NC_040013.1, from coordinate 37,713,798 downwards.
CAATCGCTGTGACTCTAGAATTTGCTTTGCATGCACTCTGCACACACCCTAACACTCACTAGAAGAGTATGTAATGTTATATTTAAACTATACATATATGCAGTTGGTAAATCTTTCCAATATATCCTCTGGCTGTTTGAGCATTTCAAATTACAGTTTTAAGGGTCTTTCTTTCGCATTCAGCAGTGGCTACAGTTTGCCTTTAGCCCCCAACATCAATAGCAGCAGCAGCAGGCAGAACTATGAACTATTCACCACAATTCCTGAGCCAGCATTTTTCAGGCAATTTCATCAAAAACTTTTCTTCTATTGTATAAACAGCAAAGCTTTGCTGATCTGTACCTTTTGGAGATGGAAGTCCCTCCTCAGAGACCCCAGCCCCAGTTTTTTCTGTTTTCTTTTCCTGCTTTCTCACACACACACACACACACACACATTTACACTAGGCAAACAAAAGACAGTTCGTGTCTATCCCACTGGTCTAGGAAAGGGTCATAGAGGTCAGACTTCCTGGGCCAGACTGCTCCCAGACATCATGGTTGAGCTCAGTGTCACTCCACCTCACACCGTGTCAGCATGAAGTGACAGAGCAGACAAGACAGCCCCCATCCTCCTCCTCCGACTTTCTCTCACTCTTGTTCCTACAATAATTCCCTATTGGTTCAGCAGGCGGGGGATGCCGAGTATGAGCTGGGATGAAAGGGCAAGCAGGGGCCAGAAGGATGACAATGGATGGGGCAGGAGGCCAAGGAAATGGGGAGACTCACCCGCTGGCCTGAGTTCCTGTCCTGTCTGATCAGAGACATTTTAGATCTGTTCTTAGTGCCCGCAACCGACCTAAAGTGCCAAAGATCCCTGTCAGGGTTAAAGGTCACTCCCTCTGCATGCCCTTGTTGACCGACATACAGTTATGAATATGAAAGTAACACAGGTTCACCAGGTTCACAAGAACAGCGGGAGAAAATAACTGAAAAGAAAATGTTTTCATGCCCATTAAATCATAATTGTATGTTTGCAAATTCCTCTACAAGCATGCAAAATAAAAGACCATAAATAAAGGACTAATCCCTTCCCATCCGTCACCTTTGTCTCCGCTGACCCAGAGAGCTGTCAGAAGAACAGAAAGGCCGTCAAACACGCCCACTGAGAAAGCTGACATGGACCAGTGACCATGACCCGGACCTCAGGACAATGAACTGGTCAGAGGGAGGTTGAGGGAGGGGGTAGAGATGCCTTAGAAGCAAAGGTGAATCACACAGAAGGAGAAAAAAAAAAGTGACCCAGTTTTTCATCTTGAGGAGGAAAAGAAAGACGGAAGAATTCAAGATAAAAGACAGGAAGCAAAGAGTGATATGTCCTACTTTAACAGGGATGGACTGTGTCTACCTGGCTGTGGTCTTCGTTAATGCAAGTGTGACGACATTTATTGGCTACTTGAGACAAAGTCAGAATCATTACCGTGAATAATAGTGCACCCTTTCCTCTTATTACTGCTTCCTCACCATACAAATGAATGAAGGAGGTCATCTCTTCAAAGGAGAAGAAATGGAGATTATGGTGCACTGAAGGCCAAAGGAAAGGAAGAAAAGAAAGGGGGAACAGGGAGGAAGGGAGGTAATGCTGGATGGAGACAGCAGGAAGACAGAAAGGGCAAAAGACAGAACAGAGAGCGGATTAGAGGAGTGTCACGGCCCTGAGAGTTCACCATGCATCTCGACCCAATATCCTCTGCTCTCACCAAAGATAATAAAACCAAAGCAAGGGAAACCACGGGAGGGAATGGAAAGACACGAACACAACAAGCAGATGTGTCGTCTGGCCTGCGCTTAAATTAATCCTCCTCCCTCACCCCGCTTTCTTCTTTTTATCACTCAGAACAAAGGGACCTGCTTGTGCTTCAGGTCCAGACAACAGCGGTGGCTGGATGGTGAATTCAAGTCCTTGCTGAGAGAGGAGACTAGGAGGGGGGACAGGGGAGGGGGGGGACAGGGGATTTGCTGGAGATGGGTGGGAGATGTGGGCAGAGTATGTGCCTACGTGCCAGGTCAGCCAGGGTCTTATGGCAGAGGGAGATGCGAGAGAGACAGTGAACGCTGGGGGTTTTGGGGAGCTGGCCAGGCTCCGGGAACACAGACAGAAGAGAATCAAACACTGGCTCTCACAGAGCTCAGACACACTCAAGGGGTTATCAGTGTGTCTGAGCTAGAAGAAGAGGGAGAGAGACAAGAGGTGGAAGGGGAAATAGAAGCAAACAAGCATCTTGAGAAGGTATAACATTACAAACTTGTTTGTGAGGCAATTTTTGACATTTAAACAATCAGACATTAAGTAGTATAAGGGGAGTTAATACTGAGGCCACATGTCACTTTAGTTCACCAAATATATAAAACAGGCCCTGTACTACATCACATGACTGGTATTAGTTAGGTAATAAAAATATAATCACAGTAACCCTAACCCATAATCACTCAATGAACAGTTGCAATTTGAGCGTGAATTAATTCCCCAAATACAGAATCAATGTCCTTTGCAATGCGGTCGCTGCAGTAATGAAAGAGGAATGGGTGAGTGATGTCATACAGGCATTGGAAAGTAGCAAATGTGGAAAACAATGGCAGGCAAACAGCTCATCACACAAACATGTCTTTGATATCGGATATCAGACAGGATGAGACTAAACAAGGTCGGAAACAATGACATATTTAAACCAGACTTTGTGTCTGTGTGTGTGTGCGCATGTGTCTGTGTGCATGTGTGCGTTTCTTTCATCAATGTTGGATGTCTTCTTCTCAATCTGCCTTTAATGGACATCATGCAGCCTTCCCAACATGACACCATCTTCCCCCCCTCCCCTCCTCCTCCTTCACTGCCATCTGAACAATCGCGATAGAGGAACCATAGAACAGATAGCCGGTCTTGATTGGTCCCTATGAGACAAGCATAGTAAACCCCCTTCCTGGGGCAACCGGCCCCAAACCCCTTCACAGGATTAGGGTTTGACCTGTAGAAAGGCAGCAGATGAGCAGGGATGGACACACACTGAGCTAGAAAGCCACAGGAGTCCTGGCAACAGAACATCTAAGCCCTGGAAGAGGCCACAACACGAGCCAACATATCTGTGTCTGTGCATGTGTCCAATTACTAAGCTGTGTTTTTCTCCTGTTTGTAAGGAGGTGGCCTCGTATGCCACCTGTTTTATTCCAACTTCTCTGCAGCATTTATGTCTTTATTACAGAGTTGACAGTCTAGAAGATACTGAAAACGTAACAACTGAGAGACAAGACATGCGACAAAGCCAGGTTGTGCAGGCGCCCCATGTGCAGAGGCTACAGTCCTCGCCGCAGCCACCCCCGGCTCGAATCCCGCATCGGACGGCCCTTTGCTGCATGTCATTCCCCTCTCTCTGCCCCCTGCTTCCTGTCTCTCTTCAGCTGTCCTATCAATTAAAGGCATAAAAGACCCAAAAAATATACTTAAAACAACAAACAAAAAAAAAAACACTACCCTTCTAGGTCAAACGACATCCAGTTATTCAAAGTTTTAGTTTTCTCACCTGTCCTTTAACCTTGAACATGATTTAAGGATCCAACAGGAAATTAATACTATTCCTGGAAATAAACACATGCAGAACATGTCATTGTTTTTCAATAAAAAAATTAAAAATAAAGATACATAAGTAGGCCAATGTAAACTGGGACTGAGAAATATTACAGATTTTATTCATTATAATTTTAAACTAATCTGAATTAGTTTACTGAATTAATCTGTATTAGTCTGTAGTAACTGGGATTTGAATTTAAATATAAATACCCACCTATCAGTGAGGCAGCTCATGACAACAAGATATAGTGTGTGCTGTGCAGCTTTAAAAAAAACACTAACATAACTTTTTCTCGGTGGGATGACGCAATCCTCTCTGTTATTTCTCATTATCGGGTGTTTGTTGGCTACACGTCAGCATAATTATATTGCATGCAGATCCTCTTGCAATAGACAGAATGTGATGAAATGTTATTAATCACAGGTGCATAATCACGTGTACTCCTCTATCGGCTTGTAAACTATTTGCACTCTGTGTAAAAGTACAAGCGTACAACTATAAAACAAGCTGACAGACTCGGCTGCTTCCCTCTGGAAAATAAAGTCAGGCCACTGCCAGATATCAACAGGGACTAAGAGGGAGCTTTCTTCTGTTGTTAGAGAACAACTTTGATCAAAGTTATTTCTCCTCATCCATCTCTGACTCTCCTGGCCAGTCATAAATCATCTTCACTGTGCCAACTGTCAGGCTGAGTCCCAAAGCTGTGAAGAGCTAATTCACCAGGATAACACTCTGAGCCCATCTTTGCTCTGCTGCCTTAGCATGTAAGAAAGAGAGCAACAAAACCCTGTTCTCCTTGCACTCATGCAAGTGTTCCCAAACAACATATGTAAATAATCTAACGTGACCTTGATTGTTATTATTCCAATTAGTGAGTTTACACAAGAAATATGTATGTACAGTCCAACAACACACAGCCAGCCAACTGTATGTCAGGAGTTAATAATTATGGCTACTGTAAGTCAGAAAGATTGTTTCCCCAAGTAGTTCTATTAAAGGGGTCTTTCACATACTTTTCATCTCTTTGTAAACTGGCACCCAAGTTGAAGTCTAGTTGACACGAATGAGACAAACCTTTTTAGCCCTATAACTCCCACATGGACCCTAGTCATAAAATTATTTGACTTGGCTGCACTGACTCCTGCCAGAGCGTATCTGCAATGCTAATAAACTCCATTGGCGCTGGCAGGTAATAGCATGCTACTGTAACTTTTCTACCTCAGCTCAGCACAGCTCAATCAGCCCCCGCCAGAGGCCTCTCCTCTATGAGTCCCCGCGGCTCGGAATCAGCAACTTTCAATCTCGGTGTGTTAGCACGCAAGAAGACGCAACTGTACGTTTGGGATGGGTGATGAGACAAGCAGACAGCACAGCGTGAGAGTGAGAGAACAGAAGCGCGTGCACACACACACACACACACACACACACACACATATATATATACCCTCTAATATCAGCTCAGTCCCCGGCTCCCTTTAAGAGACCTGAGAGCCGAAGAGGGGGAAATAAATACTCTTCTTTATTACTGGGAGAAAGACAGAGAGGAGCGACAAGGGGAGGAGGAAAAAGTAAAATACGGAGGCATGATGAGACTCCACACACTCACACACACACAGAGCCATGACTGGCTCTACCTGATCTTGCTAAATCCCGTATATGAGTGGGGAACTCTTTAATTCCTCCAGTCAGCAAACCTCCCTTACCCCTGTCCTCTCATATTCTGTCAGCTGAGAAAGTAGAAAGAGACTCCACACACTTAATAATACTCTAGTACAATAACATGCAAAACCATGGTTATATCTCTCACATTATGTGGGAAAGATTGTTTCTTCTGTATCTCCAAGGGCATGAGTTGTGTTTAAACAGTTGCCAAGAAGAGAATAAATCATGTTTGTTTACAATGCAAACTCCACCGGGGACCTTTGATTAACATTCATAGATGAACATTAGTTTATTAATTTAAAATTGCACAGAGGCAAGGTACTGTGCAATTTATGAGTTACGCTATTTGAAATAAGTTTCTTCAAACATGATCAGATCTGTACCACAGCTTTGCCATGTCAGATGTTTTTTTAACTCAATTCTAACACCGCTGCATCACATGGGGAAAAAGTTTATCTCATATCTCTATAATAAACTATACTCTACTTTTGATAGAAATTGTTTTCATTTTGGTGATTTGGGGAGACTAATCCTCTTGAAAAATTAGGCTATTGAGTTCTTCAGCCTATTTCTCAGGTTTATTTGAGTCATGTGTTGCCATTTATTACTTCCATTCCCTGCTAATTTCCAACTTCTAAATTCTGAAAATCAAAAATAAAAGCAGATATATCTGACTTGGCAGTTATTAATATAACATGGATGTAGCATTACATTGGCATTTCACAGTATTTCTGACTATCTCACAGGCAACATTTATAAAACAGTCTTGAGCTGTCCTCAGAGACGAACGTTCCCAAGTCCATGGAAATCTTTCCCATCTCTACCAGCCGTCTCATACAACATGAGCACACCGTGTATGTATTTTCATGAAATGACATAAAGGGTCTAGGACCTGTAAGGCTCTGGTAGGATCAAGAAAGGAAAGGATGATCCTCTGCACATGTCTCATAGTAGGGTCTCCAGTGAAAAGGACCACAGTACAACATATTTGTCTATCCCAAACTTACTTTGAGGAAACGAGGAAAGATCTTTTTGAAAAGCTTTGCCAGTTCTTTGGGGTGGAGACCAGGAACTTATGATCGATTAGGCAGTGAAAAATCCGACCCATATATCCAGCATATTTAAAGAGTATTGATCAAGCCAACTGCAATGAATAATGGTTGATCCCGATAAACGCGCAAACATTAAAAGAATCCTATCCGAAAAAGACGCCCCCACTGCATTAAAATTTCAACTTTTTAAATAGAAAAAACAGCTTAAAATCATCCTGAGGCGCTGCCATTAACAGGGCCTAATCCCTACCCTCTTCCTTCTGCTACCTAACCGAATCGATTCACCTGACTTAAAAATCCCCTTATTTCTTTTACAAAAGCTGCCAGATCCTCAAATAAGAGTGTGAGAAAGTGAATAAGAAAGCCAGGTTTCTCACTAAATCATCGTCCCCTGATACAACCCTGTAGGAGGAGGAAGAAAGGTTTTCCCTGACCTAGTGCCATGCGGAAGCTTCCCTTGAGTCCAGATAGGCCCTTTACAGTCAACATGGACGTCCCCTGGCACATTCCTGTGGTACCCGCCATAGTGAAGGGAGACATTTGAAAGTGTATTTATGGGCTGTGTGTGTGGTGTCTCCAGCCGTAGTAATCCCACGCTACTCTGGCACAGCTCCAGCAGACACGGGAACACCACAATGGATTACTCATGGAAGAGAGGGGTTTACAGAGGAAGAGGAAGAGATCAATGGAGGAAGGTACAGTAAAAGGGGAGATAGAGCAAAGAGTTTTCCTGAATACGATTAGGCTGCATCTGCATAGACACAGTCAAAGAGGGGCAATCAGTTTAAGATTTCTATCGATACACTTCAGACAGAATAAGAACAGAAAAAGGACGGAAGAAACGGGGAGCACTGCAGTTTCAGAAAAACTGTATGGGCACTGGCATAAGTTGCAGAATACGGAGGAATAAAAAGATACTGACAAAGACAAAGCCCTACTCATTAAGTGAGAATGAAAATAAAAATATGATGCAGTGGCATAACATTTTGAGGTGAAATTGAGTTGAAAAATGAATCTTTTGTCAATAAACAATATAGCTTTTAATGTCTCACATGTCTGTCTCCACCAGTGTCAGGTAACCTTGTATATTCAGACCAGGTAAAAGCATGATGCTCGTAAATTAGTAGGATATGTAAGGAGAAACAGAAGAACTGAGACAGGTGACTGAGAATGTCAGTGCAGGACGTGATCAGACTGTCAGCAAGAACAGTCTGTCGACGATCGCACAGAGAGGATATTATAGTGAGGTTGCGGTGCATAGAGAGCAGAGTTCGGTGGTTCAAAGAACATTGGCACTGGTCTACAGAGATGTGGAAAAAAGTGATAGGTGTCACTATGTTCTCGACAAGTTCATGTGTGGCGTACACCAAGAGACGGGTACAGGCCGGAATGTTTGACCCCTGCACCTTACACCGAGGTTTGTGCAGAAATGGCACTAGGTTTTAAGTTGAATCAAGTAAGCCAGAACAAAGCTAGAGCCAAAACTTGTGTTGTCTTGGGTTTTCTTAACAATCGTGCTGAAGTTAACAGCTTTGATAATGTGAGATGAAATCGGTCTCACACACACATACAAAGTAAAGACACGAGTTAGTTAGCTTTGCTCTCTCTCTGACACTGACACACACACACTCCACACACACACAGAGCACATCACCCTCCCACCAAGCTCAGCTGCTCCTCTACCTCCCACCACACTGACCTTCACCTGTCACACGGGTTTCATATTTACAGCCACTACAGCCCATCTGCCCACACTCAGCCCTGACTGTCAATCAACAGCAAGCCGCCTCACCCTCTGCCAATCCATCAACAGGCCCAAAGCACTGAACCACAGCACCCTGCACAAACACTGACATCAACAACAAGTCATCCAGCGCTTGATGACTTCATGCTACTTGTTGTCAAATTGATACCTCATTGAACTTCAGGTACATGATGTTTTTTCTGCAAATCAATTTGAAACGTTTTAACCTATTATATTTTAATCAGTTCAAAACAGATACTCTAAGAGCAGAATTTGGCTTCGTGCATCACCACAAAGAAGGAAGGACAGCCCGACTGATAGGTAAAGATTCACCAATTACAGATATAGGAAATATTTGAGATGCATTACATGAAGATGGACCTATATTACTATGAACGTGTACTCACAAGGCTGCTTTCTTAAACAAATAACTTTATTGAAGAATATTTAGGTTAAATATTCTTTTAAATAATTTAACATATACACTGTCAACTTATTCTAGTATAGTATATAATAAATAACGAGCTTAACTGAGAAAATAAAGAATAAATAGCATGTATAAATATAAATCTGTCTGTCTCTAGGCGTAAGTAATGGAAATGCATTTAGCATGTCACCAGAAAATGGCCACATAAAAACATACATACTTACAGGTGACAGGTGATTTGTGCTGTTAGTAGAAGGGATGTTGCTATATAATCAAAACTAATGAAAACTGTCAGTTTCTGGACACTGAATACCTTCCATTTCCTAATGTTTTATGACACATCATTTCTTTCCCCCTGCCAGCATTCCACCAAGACTGGCTGGTGTTTGCTGCCTTCATTGGTTTGGTGGGCTAAGGTAAGGGGTTAGGGTTAACCAATCAGAGCTAGAGTAGGAAAACAGGTCAGGAGAAAAGGTAACCCTTTCATAACAGGCAGCTTTTAATTGTATAACGTCAGGAAGGACAGATTGGAAATTTGAGCAGCCACACCTTCGGCAGTTCTTTGCTGCTATACTGTATCAAACGTGTGTGTAATGAGATGCTGGCTGCCAGCGGTGCGCAGTCGGTTCTTATTAGTCATTATTTTAGTCCTGTGGATGTATAGGAAGGTCAGCTGCAAATTCATTTTGTGCAAACACACATATGTGAACACACCAATGTTTCCAGTAATGGCTCATATTTTCATCCCTTCACCACTGTCTAGAAAAGTGGGGCAAATGCTCCAGGTAGTACTAAGAGCTTTCACACACACACACACACACACACACACACACACACACACACCCCTGCAGGTACATGTAGTAGTGCCTGGATAGGGGGCCGCTGGATTCAGCCCCCTGCATCTCAATGACAACCACACATCCACAGGGATTTATCTAAATGCAAATCAGCTGCCTTCACTCAACAACACACACATAATTTACTTTGCATGCCCCAAAATACAGGATGCAGCCGGGTACAGACCACCAGCAAGCCAGTCAGACAGCCAGCCAGACAGCCAAGTGGCCCATTGGCTCTGCTTTTTACTTTTATCTGTGCTCATTTCCACCAAATTCACTTTTAATTGAGAGTTAATTTAGCTAAGCCAAATTCACACTGGAGGTAGATTGGATAGGAGCCGAGGAAGGATGCAAAGTGAGAAGAGCAGAGAGGAAGGAAGGAGGATTCAAGGAGAGAAAAGGCAAAGCGGGATGTGTGGAGTGGCAGGTGACAATAAAATCTGCTGTTCATGTCATTCTTACTCTCAAAGCAGAGAATCTGTTTGAATGACAGGTGGAAGGACGGAGAAGCAAGAAAAAAAAAAAGAGAAAAACAAGGTTGAAATGTAGATGTTTGAATTGTTCCCAACAAATTAGAGGTAAGAGACAAATATTAAACATATGTAAAAAAAGATTCATTGATACAAGGTTTTCATCACGCAATCCAAAACCAGCTTCTTTTGTCTTTAACAGCCGCAGACAAAATGTGTTTTCGTTGCAGTAACAAGACAGTCAATCGAACCTCTGTTCACCTCAACGACCTGTGCTATCCTTCCCAGCAATATAGTTGACCCAGGGCAATGTGCAAGGTGTCTATGAAGCTGCTAGGGCCTGCAACACATGATGTAAACCATGCTGTAAAGTGATCTATGATTCAAAGGTTATCCTGGGGAAACAACCTCCTTGATGCTGCCTGATGCTTTCTCTACTTCTACATAGCTGTTAATTAGCCCAGCTAAGTGCACCATTAATCGATTGCTTGTCTCTATGCTATATCTCATAACGGTGTTGCCTTCGGGCAACGCCAGGCGAAGAAATGTGAGGTTCAGCAAGTCACACTTTTCCACTGGTGAAATACTGGTGCCGGCGAGCGAGGAAGCAGAGAGTAATGACTGTTTCTCAAAGACAGGAGTGGATAGTGTACTGAGGAAAAAAAACTGCTGCAGAGTTTAACATTATTGAAATCGATTAGATTAACACTCTGGACAAGCGGAAGAATGTATTTCGCTTGAATCAAGACATTTAAAGTCACAGACATAGTTTAAACACTGTTAGGTTGAGCAGTGTGCTCTTTAGCAGTCATATTAGAAGTTCCTGCTTTCTTTTTGGCCGGCTGGTAGAAGGCGGGGTTTTATCATTTAACCCAATGGCCCAGGTGTGATAAGGTTTCTGAATAGCAGCATCCATGGGTATGTTTAACCATGAAAGTCAGAGAGCAAATGTATGGCTTTGGCCTTGAGTACTGAACGCCTATTACCTCCAGTTTTGTGCCAAACTGCCAGCCAGCCTACTCTTTATCCACACTTGTTATGTTAGACAATATTTCTCTGAACAACGCTTTTCATAAATGCTGTGCATAGCAGCGGATGTACCGTATGACTTTGTTCTGTAGCAAAAATCATAAACTCTTATGAACTAAGCGAGAAAAAACTGAATCGAAAGAATCTAAAATTGAAGGTGGCGCTGAGCAGAAAGTGGAAGAGAAATAAATCTCCCATTGGTGCAACAAAAAACAATAACAAGCACAACATAACTGCTTGTTGTTTAGACAGAAGCACAGAAACAAATGGAATTTCTTCCAGATACAGAAACAGCTGACTGGTGAACTTCAATCCATGCTAGTGACGTTGCGCAGACACTGACAGGGTTTCTATTATTTGGTCACGATGGCATGCAATAATAAATTTGTATTTAGAAAAATACAGTAGAAGGCATGGCTTTGAACAGATTAATGTGGCATACGTGGACATATTAAAGAATGCCAGAAATTAAGTTTTTTGTTTGTTTTTAAATCTTTTAAAAGTCTAAACATGGAGTTACTGTTTAACGCTGCTAACACAAAATAGAGCAACACAAAAAAAATTTTCACAAAATTATAAAATTAATACATTGCTTTTATTTAAGCTGGTAATAAGAAAGAAAAGTGGGGATTAAATAGCTGATTAAACAATGCAACAATTCAACCAACAGTCAATTATCAACTGAAAACATTTTGTAATTATGATGAACAAATAATTATAACAGCCAGTATTTCCAATCTTACTAAGAAGTAGAACCCCAAAGCTTATGAAACTCTCACCTTTAATACACTTCAGTGGTATAAAGTTCGGAAAAACAACATTGTGCTGTGCTGAACAGTTTCAGAGAACAGAAAAGCCTTTATTGACTCCTAGTCCAACCAACTCCCCATGCAAGTCCATCAGCTGAGCAAGGGAGTAAACCCACCAGGAAAGAAAAAAGCGAAAAACTAGTCTCACCAATGTTAAATTTGTACTCAGAATAAATCTCTTCCCAGAGTGAACCACCAAGCAACTCTCTCCATCTCCATGCTGTAGGCTGCAACAACTCCAGCAGCCTCAGTTGGAAAAACAAACAAATCACACACACACACACACACACACCCATCCTGTAACTTTGAGAAAGCCAGTCAACTTATTTCTAGTTTTGAAGATATAGGCCACAATTATGGCCTTACTATTAAAGCATCTGAAAAAAGTAAAACAAGTAAAATGCTGTGTGTAAAAACATTTAGTATGATTACATTTTAACTATGCTGTGTACTAATTTCATACGGGAAAATAAACATAATTGAGTGTTGTGAAAAAAAAAACCCTCAATACAAACATTTGAAAAACTACTCCAGAAACAACTTACAAAAACACACAAACAGATTTAGTCTGTTTGTTTTTTTAATATTTAAAAGTCATAGTTATGCCTCTGTTGCCTCGCACCTTAAATCATTTCCTGTTTGTATATAATGCTAAAGTCCATTAAATTCTAATTTCCAACATTACCCACATACTTCAGTGAACCCCAAAGCAAATACTGCTGTTCAGTTGCATTTTAAAATGGGATGTACAGAGGTAGCATGAATCAACTATGAACCAAGTCAATGAACAAAAATTTAATTTGATGCTGGAACTGTCCTTGTAAATATTAAATCACTTAAATCTGCAAAAGAGTGAGCTGTATTTCAGTGTCATGCAGTTTTCCCTAAACATAAATGTGCAGTATTTCAACTTCTATGAAGGACAACAACAACAACAGTGGAGCAGCATGATGTTTGTCTGTCAGTATCTGGAACAGAGAGGTTTTTCTGACGTCAGGACCCACTACAATTACGGTCCCAAGTCTCCAGGAATAGCCTGGCAGGCCTCTTTGAATCCCGGTTCTTAGAAAAGACAAAAAGGGGCTCACACAACTCTAGGGCTTTTCAGCCTGCATTCCTAATCCAGGTCGTCTTTAAAAAGATGGACATGATGCAGTGAGACAGAGGTTAGCAAAGGAAAAAATAACAACAACAACCCTGAGAGAAGCACTTTAGAGCAAGCAAACAGAGACAGAACAGGACACTGAATGGAATAAAAATATCACAAAGACAAGTGACGAAACAACAGAGGGATAAACAAATGTACTGTACGAAACAAGAGCGGAGAGAAGGCAGAGGCCAAGCTCAAGAGCTGGAGAAAGGGATAAAAACAGAGAGAGACAGACACAAACTGTACAGGTGAGGAAATCCCGATTATAGCTTGACCTCGTTAACCCCAGAGGCTCGTTAGAGTCTCGTTACAGCAGCATTCTCCAGGCCCCATCCTCTGTCACACCTTCATTAAGCCCATCGACCCACTGTGCTTATTAAACACATTCATTACCCCAAGTATTGAACCGCTGCTGCTATCACCGGTTCCGAATCCATCACAGGGGGAGACAGAGGGGTGATGTCTGGTGGAGTGCACAGGGGAAATGTTGAGGGGGAGGCGGGCGGGGTCACATGCATAAATGGACACACAACATCTATAGATGTTTACACAGACACACCTTCCTGCCTCTTATCAATCATCACTAATGAAGTCGGTGATTAGTGCTGCCTTGGTCTCTCATTTACAAAGAAAGAGACAACAGGAGAAGTGGGTGACAGAGGGGGGTTAAGAAATCAAGGGGGAGGATATGGCTTGTTTGAGAGAGGAGGAGAGTGATGGGATGAGCAGCGGGACCATGAGCATGAAGAGAGGATAAAAAGAGTTTAAGATAAAAAGGGGTAGGTAGACTTTCTCCCTCAGTCGTCTCCTCCTCTGTTTTACAGTTCTGACTTTTCATAACACCGGACAGAAGTGAATCCCCATGAAGGTTATCCATCATGATATGCATACAGACTAGTCCACTAAGCTAAAGGCGAGGCCTCCATCATGGCTCTGGGCTCCTGCTTTAAATGATGACATCATTTCTGCCCATCTCAAACAAAAGGAAAACTCATCATCATCACAGAGAGAGAGGCAGAAGCAGAGGCAAAGGAAGGAAAAGAGCGCAAAGAGATTAAGAAGAGTAAAGGCGTGAGCGAGGTGTCGGAAAGGACCATGAATCATAGTGACATCCCTGGCTGTGTGTCAGAAGCTACCGCTGTCTGGAGTTGGATAAACAGGGAGCCTCTAAAGCAATGCTCTTTAAACACTGAGGGTCAGAGCCCGGCACTGGCCCTCAGAATTGAAATGGGCGCCAAATTCTTTTCACAAAAATTGATCATCAAAAAGTTACTAGCTGTTGCGGTGCCAAAACTTTTTCCAACTTGCAGCCGGCTGGCAGCGGGGGACCAACCACTAAAATATCAAATTTAGAGTTGCTGTAATTATACTTTAAATGAAACCGGTTTAAAACTTTATACAAGGTCACAAGATTCAGAAAAACTGAAGGACAAACAACTCTAAGCTTCAGGACTGCAGTTAATGATTATTTTCATTATTCATTCATCTACAGATAATTTTCTAAGTTAAATCGGTCTAGAAAAATGCCCATCACAGTATCTTAAAAGTAAAGTTATTGTTTTGTTTTGTCCAGTTAATAATCTGAATTTCAAGAATATTTAATTTGCTATAACTTTAGACCAAGAAAAGTAGCAAAATCTTTTTTGCGAGAACAACAATTTTTGTCTGTAAACCATCCGAAGAATTGTGAAAAATCCATAGAGAAGTTTCACTAAACCTAGGGTGACCAAAAGATATTAGGTTTACTATGAAATATATGTCAAATAAAGCATCGAATCATCATATTCAAGGAGCTGGAAACAACAAACAAATAAAAAAATAATTGCACAATAAATTGTTTATAAAAATAGCTGCCAATTAACTTTTGTTTAGCTACAAATGTTTGTTAATCAACTAATGAATTCATCAACTAATCATTTGAGCTCTACTTAGCTCTCTCAAATTACCCTATTTAACTTTATCCAACATAAGTATTCCTCTTTCATATTTACAACAAAGTGTCAGCGTACGAAATTGAACAATGGTGAGTTATTAGCTAGAAGGCAGGACACATTGTGCACAGCCACCCAGTAAACCATGTTTCAAGCGGGGGGGAAAAATGTAACTGTGAATTTCATCTCAGCTTTAAACTGGTATCGGGGGCCGCAGTCCCTCTATGTGTTCAGCCAGAGTAAGCAATGAACAGAAAACGAATGGAAATGGAAGTCACATTCACATTAACATTCTTCAGTGCTTTTCCTGGTACTCTGATAGCTGCGGGCGAATGCTTGATAACGTCATGGAGATGAGTGCCGCTACAACATCTACAGTGCTAAGAGATTATGCATTACCACTGCAAAGGCCATTCAGAGTTTCTGGCTACAGGTGAGAAAAGGCTTATTTTCATTTCAATACTATTCAAATTCGTACATAAATTACATGCCATTCAAAAAGGACATGAAAGGTGCAAAAAGCAACCACCCGCTTCAGTACTTCTCACATATGTGCAGGAAAATATCAGAGCCGTGGCATCAACAGGTTATAAAGCATCCTTCTTGTCCAAATCAGACTGACTTTAAAAGAGGGAATATTTATTTGTAAATATTTATTTCTACAACCTGTCGCAGGTGCATCAACCACACAGAAATACACAGTTATAAAAATGAAAACATTTGCATTGCTTAAATATTTATTAATATCCTCAAGTTTTTGCAAAGAATGCAGGACCTTTTATGTGCAATCTAAGTATAACAGAAACACGCATTCATCTGCCCGTTTGCTCACTGCTCGCCCGCTGTTGTGTTCCTGTCCTTATCCAGTCCTACTACACCCCCTGCAGGTGAAAACCAAGCATGTCGACCAAGCACACCTGAACTGGTGCGTCTACAACAGAACAGATGTCAGATGCCGTGCATACTTAACACTTTATAACACAAAAGTACATTATTTGTCCCTCAAGGGCCAATTTAAATGAAGCATGTTTACAAATACATAAATGCTGAGAACAATTTTTCACACAATCACAGCTGCTACTATTAATGGAACTATTTTTATGTGTTTATTACAGTACAAATTTCCCCCCGAAGGCTATGGAGCTGTTGAACAGCTCTAATTCAAAGCCCTTACTTCTCTTATTCTCAAACTTCCTCTTTGATTTTATGCCAAGTTTTTCTGTGAATGCCAATTTGAGAGGACAAATCATTTTTTTTAAAATGTATCATGCAGATATTCTCTGTCTGTATGAGGACAACAAAAGTTTTGATCTAACTTCTGCTGGGGAAAAACTACTATGACAAAGACAACTACTATTTCATAAAGTACTACTACTCCCCTTCACATCAGCAAAAAGAAATTCCCAGCACCTCTACTACCCTCACTACTTCAGCTGTTCATTCCAGCTCTGTCAAAGATATTTGACTCTGTCGCTTTTGGCATTCTGTCATTATTCAACAATACAAAGCCAGCCATACTGGCTGTCCCATTTCTCAATTATAATGCGTGTCATTCACATGACTTCGTTTTCTTCTTCTTTCACAAGTTTACCTTTTTTTTTTTCTTTTTTACATTTCTATGTGCCACTCAGAGAATCCAAGAGAGCATTCTTCCACACCAAGGTCTTTTTTTATTAAAAAAAAAAAAGTAATTTCACCTCTGTTATTGATAAAGTCATGGAATAGATGCCTAATGTTGAGGCTGAATATTTTCCCAGGGTAACGCATGTTGAAAAGAAAACATTACAGCAAAGTGAGCTATCGCTTTGGAGGCACACTTCACAGTCTCACATTTCCAAAAGTGCTTTCATTTTCTTCCCTTTCTTTCTCTCCCCTTTAAGACTTGTTTTGTTCTTGGGCAGACGACGAATGGAACATATCGACAAAATCTGTGTCTGAGTGCAGCTGGCTGTCCGAGTTAAAGTCAGTGCTCATTAATGCGTCTGATTACTCTTCAGGCAAAGGCCGATCGGCAACCGCCTCAAACGTACGCGTGCGCCCGCATAGAGCAGCTTTTTGGGGACACAGATCGATACGAAGGCACTTCAAAAGAGCAATGAAGAGGAGGATATCGGGGAGAGGAATGTGCTGTTAGCTTGGACTACATACTGAGAATGTAAGCAGTGGTAATGATGAAAAAAAGTTTTATAGAGTAAGAGTCATGTAGTTTATTACTTGAACTATGAACTTTTTTTCTAGTGAGTCAGTTAGGGCTGCATCGAACAATTATTTTCATTAATATATATATTCTTTATATATAATGAACCATAGGTGAAATATTCAAATTAATCAGTTGAAAACAACAGTGATGACCTGTGATGTTTCCACAGCAGGAAACTTCTCCAGGCACTAGGAATTTTTGGAGGACCAGGGACCATATGTTACCCCTCAAAAAGTCTCAGGGGTAGGACTTTCCAAAAAGGAACTTTTGGTGTGGCACTTTCAGAGCTTGACACTTCTGATTGGTCAATTACTTACAGCCTTTTATTTCTCCCGCCTATTTTAAAAATGCGCATCCACAAACCCGTTTGTTTCTGTTCATTGCACTTTAACACATCAACACATTAGAGTTACAGAGGAAAACATATGACATATGCACCGACGTGTTGCGGAGTCGTACAAAAAAACATGACTATGACTTGGAAGCATAGACGACAACAGGATGAAGGAACTTTTGTTTCTGGGACTAACTGAGTGGAAACATAGCTTTACTTGCTTCTTTTGACGGTATCACATGGATTTCATCAAAATATGCAATTGAAAAAAAAACATTGGCAGAGACAATTTTTTAAATCTTTTATATTTTGCGTTGTTTACATCCATACCGGTTCCTGGCTTGAGTGACAGAAGCAAAAGTTAAAAACATTGCTCTGTAGTATAACCAATGGTCAAGCACAACACTTTCAGCCACCTCCAAAATTGTTGCCAATTCATTTTCTGTCAGTGAGTGACTTGATTAATCAACCAATTGTTTTAGCTCCAAGCAAGGTACCAACCACAGTGCCAACATTTCATCAAAACGTTCCTTTCTCCGCTCCAATAACCACAACTGGAAGAAAAAAAAATGTGATGACAAAGAAGATTCCAATAACATAGTCAGAAATAAACAAAAAGCACAAAGAGAAGTACTGAAGGTAGGCATGGAAATAACATGTTTTAAATCAAATATAAACCAAGTGAAAGCAAAGACAGGAAAAAGGATTTAAGAATATTTATTAGGCATTCTCGCTAGCAGCACAGAATGTAGATCAACAGTAGATATCCCCGTCTCTCCACGGTTTGGTACAGTAAATTTTATCTTGACCTTACCTACATACAGTATGGCTAGCTCCCAAATCCACAGAGACAAAGAGAGAGAGAGAAAACAAGAGAAAACTAAAGAAGCTTGTTGATGACACGAAAGCGTGGAAATTCTGGATGGAGGCAGAGCTTTCGCTCACACTGACAGACATAATCCAGTGTCATTATACATAGCAGTTAAACTGACTAAATACATCACACAACATCTGACATACGGCAGTCTAAAAAGTCTAAACTCATATCGATGAAGACTGGAGGAGATTTGGGAGATCTTGAAGAGGAGATGGACAATGCACTGTTTGTTTTATGTTTGTGTGGCTGGTCAGAGTGGTTCTATTTATCTCTAATTACAGTCAAACACGTGAACAAAGTTTCCAGAGGAGATTCCAGCTGGCAGCTATTCAATTCATCTGCTCTCATGTGTGTGTGTGTGTGTGTGTGTGTGTGTGTGTCGCTTCCAGTGTTTTAACTAGGCCTGTGTGTGTGTTGGTTCATGTCAAAAGGTCTATCCCATAATAACTGACAGCTATCATTATCACTTCCTTTGTCTTTCCCTCTAATTAAATCTGCTAATGTCAATATACAATTTCATCTGCGATTATGTTTGATGGGGTCCAGTGAAGCCGCGCTGTCAAGCCCGCGAGCCAAAAAACAGACTACTGACAAGCTGGACAGACAGCCAATCAGAGCGGGAGATCCCTCCTTCACTGACCGATGTCCAAGAAACACCATTCACTCTGACAGTTCGTCCTTCCCAGGGTTTAATGTTGTTTTACAGAAAAACACATCCGTTCAATCCCAAGCGCCAAAGCCAGAGAGCTGGAAAACGTGGTGAAAGCAAGGGTGGGAAGCTCTGATTGTACATGCAGAGTGGTAATTACACCTAAATTGAGGGCACATGGTAATCTATGTTAGGTCATCTCCAATTCCACTTACATTTCCACATTTTGCACTAATTAAAACTGTAAATAATCAGAGCCTGAGTGAGGGAGAAAGTGTAAGTGTGTGTGTGTGTGTAGGCAGACACAATGTCTTTGAGATGAGCCACTGGAAATATCTTCCCATCACATTGCAGAAAAATTAAGTGCACACTCTTTGATTTTAACAAGACAGGAGAGCAGATAAAGTTTTTTTTTTTTTTGAAGTGAGTGGAAAAGAGAGTAGAAAAGTGCTTCCCAAGCAAAAACTGTTTGCAGATTGCAATGTGCGTTTAATTGAAAGGAACACTGGAGCAAAGTTACCGACTTGGAAAGATGGGTGACAAGAGGTTTTTGCTGCTTATAGTTGGTCCACCAGTTGGTCTATGAAACTGACAGAATTAAACTTTCAGGGCTGCCTCTCCCCCCTACGGCAAATTGAAGTGAGATGAGGAAAAGGGGGATTTGCTATTCTCAGAGCCTTTGCCCTTCGAGGTGGTGGAAGAGAACAGAATATGAATGGGAGAGAGAAGAAAACACTTCAGAAGATGAAAACAAGCCTTGAAAGGCAACTGGTGCAATATAACCAACTCTGGCATAAATACTGGATGAACGCCAATAAAGAATGCAGGGTAGATGTCAAAAGGAGTCGGGCACGCAGACACCAGAGTCACCTGCTTTTCACAAAACACACTCTTAGCCCAGGGTTATCTGTAGCCCTGGGCTGATTTGGCCCTGGGCTAACAAGAAATAAAAGACCAAGCGTCAATTTGTTAACTGTAAACAAAAGTTGGACACACTGCTGGAGACTTCCCCATTGCATTAGTAACTTAAACAGTTATTTGTTTAAAAAGTATGATAATCATGACAAGGATTTAAGCATTGTTCTTTAACTCTGACTTTTGCAATTAAAAAGGAACAGAGAGCAGCAAAACACCAAACATATCTCTGCTCCACTTAAAGTACCCAAAACCTTTGAGATTGCTAAACTTAACTTTCTTCAGTCAGTTAACAACCCAGATTTTGAACTTTTTGGTTTAATACTGTATAATATGCAGACAGGAGAGACAAAAAAAAACAGAGCAACATTAGCTGAATTACTACTAATACTGTTGTTGTTTTTTTTTGAAGGCATGTAACCATCTACAGAGCTGGATATGGTCGTGACATAGAGAAAAGACCCTCCAGCATGGAACTGAAACCACAACTACGACAAGAAGGAGGGAAGGGAAGAAAGAAAAAATATATGTGGGGGTGCACGACAAAGAAGAAAGGCAGAGGGCGAGCGAAAGACCACACAGAAACATCCTGCAGCAATTCAATTATTCAATTTTGCAGGAGGAGAAAAAGAGGGCAGACCAGAGTGAGTGAAAGGCTCATCCTCATCTGTGATTGATTAGGAGAGACAGAGACAGGATCCTTGTACTGAAAAAGCCAAGAGAGGAGAGGAGAGGAGAGGAGAGGAGAGGAGAGGAGAGGAGAGGAGAGGCTTTCACTATACTGTCCCATGACGGTGCGATTTATAGCACACTAAAAACCAGTAAGGCCATCTCAATGCCATTTCCTGGCTTGGTTCATGTAGAGAACAATGGTCCCAGAAGCATTCACGCATTCATTTTCATGCACCTTTCAGAAAAGCCTTTTTCCACGCTGCTTCAAACCCTTTTAGTTGGTCTATAAACAGCTGACCCAGAGTGAAATAAGATAAGTACAAATGGTTGAGTCACCTTTTAAATTCTTCATATGTAATACAATATTTAGAATTATTACATTAATGTAGCCTGTAGAGTTTGAGATCCATGGCGAAATGAGTATAAAAGCAAAATATCAAAAACATGTTTTAGTGTTACACATTTGTATATTTTCATATCCAGGCAAACTCATTCTGAGACTGTACCTCCAACCGCTTTCCCCCAAAGCAACAAAATCAGTTTCTTTTTCTGAGAAGTTGGAAGGAGAGAGCCTTAGGTAGTCTTTCAAGCTGTCAGTGAGAATGAATGGCCTCTGTGGAAAAATGTAAGTGTTTCTGGGTCGTCTTAATTCCTGGCAAACTTAATGACAATTTTAGGCCAAGCAACCAGAGCGCCTAGACATAACAATTCCCATACAAGCTCAGCCCATTTCTCTCCGCCCTAATGACAGGAAGCTAAAATAACTGCGACGATCTCACATCTGAAAAATGACTGTCTGAAATTGATACTGCTGTGCTGAAATGTTATCAGCAGCAATATTAATCTCTCACCTAGTGGTAATCGCTAATTTCATATGCTGTTAAGTTGATGAATGGGGCTTTAACAAACTGAGCTATTGTTAACAACTTATAGCAGACTAATTAATCAAGGTCATGATTACTCATGGACTGCAAAGAAATATTAGCAGGGAAACGTGCAAAAGCATTAATAAGAAAAGGAAGATCTAAATAAAAGGAGTGAGAAACAGACATGCCAAATTACTATGTATGTCCTCTTTCTCTATCAGAACCCAATACTAATAGACAAATGTAGTAGTAAAAAAAAAACAAGAAGAAGAAGAAGATGTGGTTGGAGAAATTCACAACTCAGCATTAGACCTAACAAGCTCTGCCTTAAAAAAAAAGAAAGAAGAGAGAGCAGCTGGCAGGATGTTTAGAGAAATAGGAAAACAGTGACATCTAGTGGTGATTTAAGGTGGTCTGTCTTTTTCCATACTTGCTCTTAATATTAAAATAAATCTTATTTGGGGGGAGCAAGGTCATGCCTTGCCATAAAACCAGCTGTCAGCAAACATATGTACATATCCTCATATCTGCATTTAGATAAACATTGTGTGTGTGTATAAAAGCATTAATGAGTTACAGTAGTTTCCAAAAATATGCAAATTTCTGCACTTTGAGCTAAATTCATATTATGTAATAGTAATATGATAGCGTTGCAACATCATTTTCATAATTATTACTATTACTGAGTTTTTCATCGAGGATTTATCTTTTAAGTTTATATCATGCTCTTGAGTTTCTGTATTTACAAGACACTGTGTCCACCAAAATAAACAAACTATGATAATGATGAGGAGTTTCTTGTGGCAGTTGAATTCATTTGTCTGTCAAAACAAAAGTGAGTAAGAAGAAGAGGAACAGAGCGACCAGTTCTCGAAGATAGCTGAGTCAGAAAGGTTAAGCAGAAGGGGAATACATGAATAAATCTGTGTAGTAATGTATTTGTTGCCTGGCAAACCTTCAAGCTGGTGGTATGTTTATTGGAAAAACTTGAATTCAAACATCGCAGTAACCAACATCGGGGAAAAAATGCAAACGACACGGCCACAGTGCTCCAACAGTACTCTTATAACCACAGACGCATATGGAGAGCCTATATGAGATGAACGCACACTTGAAGATTTTCACATTGCCAACACGGATATTTGGGCTCCTGTACAAGCGGAAAACCTGAAGCAAGAAGGAGAGGAAGGCACAAATATTAGACCAGACATGCTGGACTTACCAGTTTGTTCTCTTGCAAGTAAAGTCTCTGCAGTTTACGGCATCCTCTAGCAAAGGCCACCATGCCTTCATCTGTGATACTGTAGCACTGACCCAAGTGGATGTCTTTCAGCTCACTGCAGTGCTCCCCCAGCTAAAGGAGAAATTATTGAGAATATTTAAGATGGAAGTGAAAATCTTTAACTGAATCATTTTAACTTCACTTTTCACTTGGAAATAAAAAGGAAAAAATGAGACATGTTATGCAAAGATCTATACACTGAAATGGCTCTTAATGCCTTACCTTCTTTAGTGCTTCATCTGTTAGCTTGTCCTGGTTGCCCACATGCACCTTCACCAGCAGAGGGCAGTGTGTAGCCAAGGCAGACAGGGACATATCACCAAGCTGCTTGCAGCGGTATGCTGTATACTTCTGCAGGCCTGGACAATGTGAGGCCAAAGAGGACACACCATGGTCATGGACCCCTCTGCAATCCGAGATGTTAATCTCTGTCACATTCTGCCTCCGTGTGGCTATTTTCACCAGGAGATCATCGTTAACCTGGGGAACAGGGTGAGGTCAAAGTCAATAGAAATTCTTAAAAAGTCAAAAATTTGATGTGAAGCAGTTATCGGTCACGCTGGCAAGACACTAAGAAAGCCCCATTGTGTAACATTTCTCCTATAAAATAACAGATTTTAAATCATTTTGATGCTACAGTGACATTTTATCAGGTAGATTGTGCCTGTTATTTCCACTCTACCCATACATCTGTAAATATGTAACCATGTGCTCACCAGAAGTGCATAATGCCACCAATTATTCAACTTATTTTAGTGAAACTCTGTATTAACTCTCAGATTTACAGACTTTTCTAAAGTAAACTGCATGAACTATAGCTGCTGTTAGCAAGGCAGAGCACTGGAGGAATATTCATGTTTTTTATTCATGGGGTGCAGACGGAGAACAGAGCCAGTATTGTTCCAGAGTTGGAGCTACGCAAGTGAGCAATGTAACCTAGCTCAGCAGCTTCTATGCACATAATGTCAAAAACGAAGAGGATGTTGACAGAGGACGCTAAGAAGAGAAAAGGATGGAGTGACCAAGTAAGAAGATGCCAGACAAGAGTAAATCCCAGACTGTCGCTGGCGAAAGCTTGGACTACTAAGTAATATTAGCTGGCTGCTCTGTCTTGTGTTGTTGCACTTGACTGATGTTTGTCTGTTAGCAAAAGCAACCCGCTAGTGTTTGATCAAAATATAAATATATAATAAAATCATAACAAAAACACATGTACAGCTGTCCGTAGTTACGACAGTGGTATTGCACTCTGAAATGTCACTTTAACTAAATGTCTCTAATGACATTAAGAATAATTCCCAAAGAGTCTTAGTCAAAAACTGCTTACTTGTTGTAGGCCACTGAGGTCGATTTGCTTCCAGAACTGGAAGTCCAAGCAGAGATCCCTCCAGTACTTACACACCAGAGAGGCACACAGGCAGCGCTCCTTCACTGTCAAGTGGGAGAGCACCTGCAAGGAGGCAAGAGAAGATATGATGCACAAAGACAAAACATGTTTCCAGTCTAGTAAAAAGCTGTTCAACAACAACAGATGTTCCTGTAGCTTAAAAAAAACAAAAAACACAGCAGGTTTCCTATCAATATCATGTTCTGGCTCAGGATTTTAATACAAAACAATCAATGAAAAAACATCCATAATTGTAAAAAAAAAGTGTTGAAGTCTGACCTTAAGAAGGATGGAGGAAGGCAGGTGGTTGATACTTAAGTGGTCAGCAGCGTCAGAACTTCTTGCTTGGCAGTCGTCATAATGATGCAGGCAGCAGGGGGATGAGTCTGAACTGTGGGGCAAATCTGCATGAAGACCCAACCCGCAGCAACCATCAGCAGGTGAGGAGGAAGAGGAGGAGGCAGAGGAAGAAGAAGTGGAGGAGGAGGGAAGTGGACAGAGGGGAAGGTGGCAATGGCCGGTTTCAGAGTTCGAGGCAGCCTCTCCCCCACCTCCACCCACTCCTCTGTTCTCCAGCCCTCCGTCGGGGGCAGCGAAGGTGCAGCGCGGCTGCTTACATGGGGTGCACCTCTGCACCTCTGAGCACTTCCTCTTACACACCTGCACCCAGAAACAATGCACAGATCAGCCAGATGGATCCTCATTTTCTACAGCTGCAGAGTTAGAGAATTTTACACCAGCCACCTTATTAAACATCACATCAAAACAACACCCCTGACCTTGGATCTTCAACGAGAATAAAATAGAACAAGTAAAGAGTAAAAATAACTCTTGCTTTGAGTGTGACTTCCGCAACTCTGTTATTACATCTTGAGAACACAGAAAACCTATTGTGTAATGTTGAGCTTTAAAGCACTTGAGCTTTGTTACATGTAGTCTTCAGAGAACTTTGGACACTACATGTATTGTCTACTTTACACCTTCTGCCTATTTACAGGATAAGTCTGTACTGCATACTGAGATACTAGTTTATATGATATTGTTATTATGCTATTTTTTTAGTTTTTTAGGAATTATCTATTCATTGAAGAGTCATGTGTTCCCATAAACAATTTTGTGTTAATTTCAAGCAATTTACATACATTTTTGTATTGCATGTTCTTATAAACAGATTGTGCTTGTTCAGTTAAGGTCAGTGCAAAGGCAATTCCGAGATTTCTTTCCAAATACATTAAAGATGTTGGAGAATAGTTGCTGAAAACATGTGAAAAGCCTTTGAACTATATATTACTGAAATGTGGAGTTAGAGGTTAAAAGAGTTTTCAGTCCAGGATTCTGTGGGCGGTCCTTAAAGGGCGGCTCGATGACACGCTGAGGTCACCCTGAGCATACCCCTGCATCCCTAGCAGAGAGAGTAATCAGTCCCGCTCAGAGTGTTTCAAAGTTAGTCATGTCATTTTATGAACTTATCTGACACGTTTCAGTCACTTCTAATACTGCTCATTTTTACCTGATTTTGATCCCTAATTTTATAAACTTGTCAATGTTTTCATTCATAATTATTCAAATTTGTCTGGGTGGTTAATCACACTTTCTTCTTTGGACTAACAAACTCAGAACACATATTTATTCTTACTTTACGCAGACATGAAGGTTTTGTTCAAACACATTTTAGTCAGCTTATAGTTTTTAACCTTTAATCTTTTAGGGGTAATGAGAACTATTATACCTAGCCTTTCTAAGAGATCCTCCCACATTAACCTGGTGATGGACCGATTGTTCTGGTAAAATAACTAAACTATATCCCACGGCTACATATTAGTAAACTTATAAAGTTAAGACAGTCATATTAACCATTAGCATCACTGCTAATTCATAGATGCTTAGGCCATCTGTACAGATTTAGGTCCATGCTGTATCTTCACCAACTACAATGTTTGGTATTGTTGATGCAACACCAGCTCCTTACCATCTCAGTGTAGTCGCTGGTGCAGCCAGGCACAGGTACAGGTATGGGCACGGTCACAGACACCCCAGCGGTTCTGAACAGCGCCGGTGGTGGAATCAGTTTTGCAGGAACAGCTGATAAAAGGCTCCTCCCTTGGCCCTCCCAGATAGCCAACTCCCGTGGTGACAACAGGAACTTGGAGCAGTCCTCAGGAGATGCAAGTGTTGCGTATCGCTCAGCGAGCTTTGAGGCAGCGGCTGCTCCGATGCCAACTCCACCCACACCAGGGACACTTATTCCGGTGATGCTGTTGTGGCGGCACACGCTGCCGTTGACCCCAGCCTCCAAGTGGTCGCTGTCGTCGTCAAGACCGGTGCTGTTGCTGTGGACAATGAAGCAGAGCATGCAGGGCAGCTGCAGGAAACAATTCCTCTTCTTCTTCTTCCTGTGATGCAACTTGCGTGTCCTCTTCTTCAGGCGGTAACCATTTTTCGAGAGAAGATGGCCCATATAGATGATTCAAGGAAACTCTAGAACAACAAGAGTCAATTCATTATTATTATTATTCGTTATTCAGAAACAGACCTTGAAGGTCAAGGGTGTCAATACAAACAATTTGTTACCAATACCAAAACAATACTCAATATTTTACCTTTAAGCTCTTTTCTTTTTAGTTTAACAAAACAAGTAAAAGGTCTCAAACAGAGCAGAGTTACCACAGAAGAACTTTGCAGAAATAAACGGAAAGGAATATTTAAACTTAAGGCCTGATAAAGCATTTTATTAACTTTTCAGTACTTGACAACACTAAAGGTAAGTAAGGTGGTGGAGAAAATAAATCTACCTTTTCACAATCATGTTCTAGTACAACTATTTTACATTCCAGCAAAACCAACATTTTAAAGTGAATGTTGCTTTATAAGTAGAGACATCCATCAGCAAAGAAAAGGGAACAGCCAAATTCCCCAGCAAACAATATCCTCTAGAATATGGTAAATGTACTTATGTGGCACCTTTCTAGTCTTCCGACCACTCAACACATCACATTCTTACACACTTTCATACACCGACGGCTGTGGCTGCCCTGTAAATCAGAAAGGAACTGATCACTCACACACATTCACACAGCGATGGCACGGC
Organism: Larimichthys crocea; assembly: GCF_000972845.2. Classification (NCBI taxonomy): domain Eukaryota; kingdom Metazoa; phylum Chordata; class Actinopteri; family Sciaenidae; genus Larimichthys; species Larimichthys crocea. Next base: position 37,686,814 of record NC_040013.1, on the reverse strand, counting down.
TTTCAGGAGCAGTTTGGGGTTTAGTGTCTTGCCCACTGACACTTAGAAATGCACTGATCTCCTGATAAGTGGACGACCCACTTTACCTCACTTCAGCCACAGCAACCTAAAAAAAAAATGTATACAAACACACAAATATCTCCCTTCGTATTCATGAAACAAAGCATATTTTCTCTTTGTGTCGCCCTGCACAGAGACATTTTGCAGAGCTGAAGAGATAGTACTACCAGAGACCCTGTAACTTCAGAGGGTACCACCTTGACTTGCCCGACAGCTCAGACAGCTGAAGCCTCATATGATCTTCAGCTAAACGTCAGAATGCATTTTTGAGCAAAGACCGTAAATATCGTCCTCCATCACCTATTGGCATGAGATAGAAATCCACTGACAACCAGTGTGGAACAATCAGAGCAAACAATAACATAATGACACATAACAATGAGCCTAGTATTAAGGTAGATCTGAAAAAATAAAGTCAAGGACGATTCATGACAGATCTATATATACTGAACAGCTGGGAACACACATTATGCTGAAAATAGACGCCGGCAGTGTCATTACACTCTTCTCATCGTGTAGTACACATTACTAGAGTGGCAATGAAATGTAATAAAAAGCATTTATATATTTAAGTGGAGAGTCTAACCCTGCATGTGGAGCACACACACACACAAAAGGAGCAACGAGCCTCACAGCATAGTAGTAGTATAGTACTACTATAGCGTAGTCCAGCCAAGAAAGCAGCAACGATGCAAGCAACGAATGAAAAGATGTAAACAGTGAACAGGTGGCCATTTGTTCAGCGCACACACACACATACACATACAAAGCAAGCCTAACGTGATGGTTTGGTTTAGCGACAGCTTTGTGTCTAATGTTTGCTCCACACATTCACGTCGTTCCTTTAGAGAGAGAGAGAGAGGAAAAGAAAAAGACACGGCTCCAGGTCTAACCCAGTCCAGCTTTCTGACAGGCTAGCCCTGCTCCTCCATCACTGGATGCTAAGTTAGCTGCAGGAGACAACATGAAAACATCTCTCACCACTTCACACGGTGCTCCCACACACCGCACGCTGCTCGCATAATACTGCTATGCTTGCACGGTCAAGAGGAGCGCTGACAAGTCCCGACAGGAAAGACACGGACACACAAAAAAAAAACAGAAAAAGCCTGCTAGTGAAACCAGCGTAGTGTTTGTCCAAACAGAGGCAGCTCCGGCTCTGCTGCTGCTCTTCAGCTGAGGACAACACTTCCGCACCGAGAGGGTAGCGGTAAGGAAGCCGAGCAGGGCGATTCGTAATTCGTCACCGGGGGAGATGTTTGGAAGAAAGTAGGTGAAAGTAGCAATGGCACATAGTGTAGAAATGCACAGCTACAAGTAAAATCATATAAGTATTGGCGTTAAAATATGCAAAGCTAGCAAATGTGCATTAATGAGAATGACCCGTTTTCTAGAAGTCAGTTCAGTTTTCAGGTTTATTTGTCATGTACAAGTTATCACAGGGTCAACAATACAACGAAATGTGTTGGACGAGAAGAACCGGTCAGCTCAGCAGTGAGAGCACTAGCTGCAGTGACAGCACTAAATATGAAGGGGGAAGTATAGAAGTAGAATACAATATAATAAAAAATATAAAAAAAAAAAATATATATATATATATATAATCCTAAAAAAATATTTAAAATAGAATATGCAAAATATGTATACATGTACTATACACTTTACAATCATAAACAGGTTGTGTCAAGTATGAGTATTGGTATCACTGTATAAGTATATTTAAACATGCTATATAAATAGGACATACTACACTATGTAAAATATTGAGAGTGAGAGTAAAGTGACAAGTGTATTGCACACAGTCCTGGTTGATTGCATTTTTGCAGACAGAGTAAAGTAACGGATGCTTTGCAGAAGTATTGCACAAAAAAAGTCCTAGTACAGTAGCAGTCATGGTTGGTGGTGCATATTTTGCAGCAGTCATGTTTACTGAACACAAATCGCATGCCAATGTTGTATATAATTCACTGGATTAGCAAAAAGTTTAAGAATTTCTTAATTGCCATGTTTTAAAAATGCAATCAAGCAATTGTGGACAATGTTAACTTCGCCGTCCACTTCATTAGGGAAACATGTACAGTCTAGTGTCAACCAATACAACAACTCTACAATAAATTCATTTACGTACATGAGAGGGCCCTAATATTAGAAATAACTTTCATTATATAATACTCACTATGACCTCAATAATTAATATAAAGTAGAAGTATAATTCATGGCAGAGCTGTTGTATTGGATCACGTTAGATTTTACAGGTGTAACATAGTCTGGGTTGATTATATTTACTTGATTTTTGTAATCTGATGAAGTAATCCTAATTACATGTAATCAGTTACAACCCAACACTGCAGAACCACATGTACAGCCTGCTGCGTTCAGTTTCTCTTTTGCATTAAATTAAATGGTTTTTTTTAAAACAGCTCTATTAACTATTATTATTAGACCTATGGAATAAAATAAAAATGTTCTTCCATTCTCACTCTCTCTCACACACACACACACAGAGGACATATGGGCGTGAATTTCCAGCCACCAGCACCACTCCACCCTGAACGCACCCTCCCAAAATAGCAGTGCGACTTCAGGAAGCCCCAGGAAAAAAAAAAAATGGCTGAAGAGTTTTCACCGATAACTCGGCAAGTCACTAAAGAAAATCGAGAAATCGGAACCTCTTCTGTCGACATTCCTCTTGAAGACGTCGAGGATTGTATAATATACGACCGGCATGGAGTCTCTATTCCCTTCAAGAAATTACATCAAGACAGGAAATCGGTGATAATTTTCGTGCGGGTAGGGGGAAAACTTTGTTTGGCTTGATCTTGCTGATGAGTCATAGGCTATCCTGCCTGAAGTTGCACTCGTAAAATCTCAAATAAAGTAGATTGGGCCTCCAAAGATGTTTCTGTTAAAGGCATCAAATCAGGTAACAGGTGAGCTTCAGCCTTGCTGGACAGATGCCCCAACAACTTCCCATGCTATGATGGATTTGGAAGAATTGAGAGAGATCATGTCCATAGGTGAAGACAGAGGGTTAAACGTTATACTGAGTTTTTTAAAAAGTAGCCTATGAACATATTATATGTGTATATACTGTGTGTGTGTGTGTCCCTACAGAATTTCCTGTGCTATAGCTGTAAAGAATATGTGGAAGACTTGAGCAAAATACCTAAAAAAGCCCTGGAGGTAAGTCCAGATTTATGACTATGAATGAACAAAAGGCAGCATAGTTCAGATTTGCAGTGGTGGAATGTAAACTCATGGCATTTATTCAAGTATCGTATAGTATGTTTTTCTATTTTAGCTTTCATACCATTCTGTCTCTTACTCCTGAAACTTAATAAAAATCTGTTTGTTTTTTTAAACTTGGATTAGCTGTAAAATGCATTGTCACAAATCTGAAAACAGGGCTTGATAACAGTTGACTTTTTAGAGATATGAGCTTCTCCCAGGACAGCAATGATGTTATAAATGATGTGTGATGATATGCAATGATCATACAGTACATGACGAGTTGCTGTAGATAAATCTAGTCAGCAGTATATAAAGCAGTTAAATTAGCTCAACAAATTTGACATGCAAATCAGAGATAATATTCTAGTGATTTGTTGGATAGCTGTAAATTTGGTGGATATGTCATGTGTTGCTGCAGGATGCTGACGTTAGACTGGTTGTGATTGGTCAGTCTGCTCACCATCATATAGAGGTAATAATTATTTTGCTTTATATATTTTCCCATATGCATAATGTCAGTCTGCCACACATGTTCCCATTATGCTGATGTGTTTTCCATCTCATCTAGCCATTCTGCTCACTGACGGGCTATCCCTATGAAATGTATGTGGACCCGGAGAGGTGCATTTATCAAAAGCTTGGGATGAAGACAGAGGAAAGATTTACAGACTCAGGTAAAGCAATAACAGTATGATATGATAAAGCCAGCAGATTATGGGATGGTAATTCATGAATAATTGCATTGTGTCTGTATGTTTGTGTGTACTTAGCCCACCCTAGTCCCCATGTGAAGTCTGGTATGTTTATGGGACAAATGAAGAGTATATGGAGGGCCATGACTAGCCCTGTATTTGACTTCCAGGGTGACCTACATCAGCAAGGTGGAGCCATTATTGCAGGACCAGGTAAGATTTCTCCTTCTTTCTCTAAATGCTCTTCTCTGTACATCTTTGTACATGCCCAGTTTTTATATCTATCTGTATCCACTGTGTCAGACTGTATCTTTTCCCTTTTGCTCGCGCACACAGGCTCTCAAGTTCATTTTTCCCATTTTGACACAAACCGCCTGGACCACATGCCCATTAACTGGCTCCTGCAGCTCGCCGGAGTTCAACAGACTCTGGACTTCAGTGATAGGCCAAAGATCATCCATGTGTAACTAGCTGGCCACCTGAGAGTGCTTTGCCCCACATCACCGTGATTATTCTGCAGAAATGCACATGCTTGTACGTTTGTTTGTGGCCTACATTTATTTGTACAGTCTGTAGTCTGAAAGCAGGCGTGATTTGTAGCTGAGGGTGTAAGGGTGGTATGATTGTATTACCTTTTTTTTTGGTGTTTCATTTTCTACCTTTTCTATCAGAGTCATCACGTCTTATTCTGTATATATCTGCTCCAATACTTGTAATAAGATGGTTAATATTTATGAACACTTCATAACATGTTGCACTGATGTTAGCAGGGTCTTCTTTTTATGTGCACACCTCATATCGACACTGTTTATTCTATGAAAAATAAAGTTATGTTGCTATTTCTTGGCTGCATTTGTCTACTCACATACACTCAAATCAGTGTCATATCCAGATGGGATCTGGGATCTTCAGCAACCCAGAACAACATCTCCAACATGTTATCTGTATACAGCTGCTGCAATTGAACAGTGAAGGGTGGGCACTGGACATCTAATCCTGATACGTCACATGCAGGGGATTCAGAAAGCAGAAAACCTGCCCCTGCTCATAGACGTCACCACCACCAGAGAGGCAAGAGCAGGCAACTGTACCTCGGTTGACACATATACAACACACATACGCAGACACCGACCAGCAGCAGCAGCAGCAGCAGCAGTGCAGGAGCAAGACATGCCATAATAATAACACAGCAACCAAAAGCCACTGCACTGTGAAGCGGAGGAGGTCTTGTAGCAGCTGCCCCGGGAATGTCCACCGTGCAAACCCTGAGGAGAAAATGAAGCGCAAGAGCGAGAGGAGACGAGCCGAGTCGAGGAAAAAGCGCTGTGCAGCTCACAACAGCTCAGAGGCGGCGCCAAACTCTGATATTTACATTGAGATAACAGGTAAGTGGGTCTGCAGAATGAACCCTGTCAACTTTAGGACTAGTTGGCAATTATGTGCAGACTCACACGGCTGAGTGCGCATGTACAGCGCTGCGTTTTAAATGACATGGGTGTGTGAAAGTATTTGATTTTTTTTTTCTTCCCCCCCTTTCTTCAGCTATTGACCTAATATGGCGACACCGTCTGTCCTTTTATCGTCAATGCACTGGGTTTGCGTCGACTTAACCCCGCAGCCTGTGCACAAAATACGCAATATTAGCAATGCAGTTTTTGCACTGGTGTTATAAAAGAGCAATGAATTACACCAGAGTGTCGCTTTGTCTGCACCTGCATCATGTTTTATGGACTGCGTGTGAGTTATACATGTATATAAAGAGGTGGAGTGGTGTATTGTTATCATATATATCACTGTCAGTCTCCTCCTGTGTTCTTATTCACATCTTTGATGGGGTTTTCCTGGTTCCCGTGCATCCCTGCGCAGATCAAATCTGAGAGAGGGAGGTTCGTGGAAGTGGAAATCACGAATTGAATTGGCTGAGGGATCGTCCTAGCAACCGCTTGGGCAACCTTCCCGGGGCCTATCATGTGTCTTATGTGGAGAACTTTAAACTGGGATGGGTGGAGCAAAGCCTGACTGACAGGACCTCCGTCCAATCAGCTACCGCCCTGCACTTCTCGCAGCCAATAGCGTTCCCGCGGAACATCGTAGGGGAGGGGTCGGGTGGAGATCATTTTTAGCAGAGTGCGCACTTGCACACGAAACTCTCCTTCGCTCTTCGACTGGAAACTTAACTGTCCCGAAGAGAGGAGAAGAGAGAAAAAGAAAAACACGCACAAAAGCGTTTCTCGTGTGACTTTAAAGTTTTAAGTTGGCGCTTTTAACTTTTTTGACCTCCGCGCGCGTTTATTAGTTAGTTGTACGCAGCATGCGCAAGTCCTCGTGAAGAAATTCAACCGCGTACATTTCTCTGCAAAAAAAAAAAAAACACGTCATGTTCAAAACTGTGAGCAAGATGACCTCGGACGAAGTTTCGTCGAGATGCATTGAGTTTATCAAGGGTAAGTAGCTAGACAAGGAAGGGAGTATGCTGTGGGTAAAGATGATTTGATTTGGGATTGGAAATGAGAGACAACAGAAGTGTGTGTGTGTGTGTGTGTGTGTGTGTGTGTGTGTGTGTGTGCATGACAAAAGCAACTAACTGCCTCTTCATTTTGTCGCCCTGCCCCTCCTCCCTCCTCCAGATCAACTTTATTTCGCCATACTAAAGCAAAAGATCAAGAGCACAGCCGAACGACACTGTTTCTGCATAGATGAAGAGTTGGCATATGAGAAGTAAGTTATTACAGGTATCCCAAAATGCTGGTTGCATTTTAAAGGGGCCTACAGTGCAGTTTTTTTCAAAAAGTGAGTCCAGTTTGAATTGCAGAAGTTACACAACATATTCAGATGGGTCATTTTGTAGCTCAAATGTCACGTGAAGGTTGATAGTAATGCCCGATTTCCTTAATTTTTACTGTCAGGAAAAATCCAAGTGTCTACAGCATGATTTAAAAAATTAAAGCCAAATAAAAGCACATTACCACAGCCAAAGTTTCAGAGCTTGTCATAAGGGACATAGCTTCAATGATCGGTTGCTAGATTGGTATCAGGAAAAGACACGACTGACTATTTCTGCTTTTAGGAAGAAATCCACGTAACCCAGACAGGATTAAAAATTAAAGGCAACTAAAGACGCCATGCCACAGCCAAAGTTTCAGAGCTTGTAGTAGGAGGCACGGCTTCAATGGGCAGTTGTTAGGTTGTTAGAGGACATGACCTTTCACAGTCATTTTTGTGCCAGTGGTACGAGAAAAAAAAAGGACCCCTTGTCTTTGCAAGCATTTTGTCCTGTTCTGACTGACCCACCACATCATTAAATGCCTCCAAATATAGTTTTCACTCTGTCAGTGATTTTTCTGTTTCAGTCCGAGGCTAGCTGATTCCATCCAGTGAAGCTTCCCCAGAGACTGTAGCTGGTTGCATAAATAGCCACTGACACTCTCTTTCTTCTTCTGTCTCTGTCTCCTTCTCTCTCGCTGTCCCTCCCTCCCCCTCTTGCAGCTTCTATGCAGACTTTGGTCCCCTTAACCTGGCCATGTTTTATCGCTTCTGTTGCAAGCTGACAAAGAAGCTCAAGGTAAAGTAAACCGCTGCTCTTAATTGCACTTCCTGGAAGAAAAGGGTGGGGACGCAAAACAGCTCAATAAATATCTATTCATGCCTGCAGAAGTTAGGTAACATTAAGTCAGTTTATAGTTGTTGTTTTTTTAACATACCAATTAGCAATGCTTGTCAATTTTTACAGCTAAATTTATGTCCCCGTTTTGTGTCAGTTTGTGATTTGTGGGGATTTTGTCTAATTAGCATTTTGTCTAATCATTCACTCTGCCACCTAAGCAGCAACTTTGTACTGAAGTCTTTATTTCATTTGAGTTTAATTTCTTATCCATAAGGAATTTACATTTTTGTTTGAGTACCGTAATGTCTCCAATTAATATCGTATTTGTGAGTCAAATAAATCAAAGTATCACGTCAGTTCATACAGTTTATTATTGTCTTTGTGCAGTCCCTTACACTCTCAAGGAAGAAAATCATATTTTATACCTGTGGAGATCAGAAGAAACAAGTCAACGCTGCCTACCTAATTGGCTCATATGCAGTAAGTGGTGTACAAACACTTATGTTTCATTTGGCTTTTGAAATTATATTGCAATGTAATTGCTGATTGGGCATTCGTATTTTAAGGTAATGAATCTTAACATGATGCCTGAGGAGGCCTACAGTCTGCTGGTGTCGAGGAATTCAACATATATTCCATTCAGGTAACAATTTCGCTATTGCTGCATAGATTTATCATTGATACATTGATACATACTGGGCAGTATCAGTATCAACGTTGCCATTTATAATAGTCCTGTATCATATTTTGCTTATTGGAGACTGATTTGAAAGACAAACGGTCAAGTGTATAGGTTAAAATATTTATTCATATGTTATGTTTCAGAGATGCTTCGTTTGGAACCTGCATGTACAATCTGAACATCCTTGATTGCCTACGTGCCATTCACAAGGTACGTTTTTTAAGATTGATTAATTTATTTTTCTTTTTTGCTTGCTTGCTGTGTCATGCACCTAATGAAATTAACTCCCTCTCAACCATCTACAAGGCTCTGCAGTACGGCTGGCTCGACTTCTCCAACTTTGATGTGGAAGAATATGAGCACTACGAGAGAGCAGAAAATGGAGACTTAAACTGGATAATTCCAGGAAAGTTCCTTGCATTCAGTGGGCCTCATCCAAAAAGTAAAATAGAGAATGGTAAGTGAAATGTATCGCAGTTTTCTGATGTACCTATATGTAAAAAATAATAATTTTAACACCTTGTAAACAATGTTTTTTCTTTTACCCCAGGGTACCCATTGCACGCTCCTGAGGCCTACATCCCATACTTCAGAAATCATAACGTCACCGCTATCATCAGGCTCAATAAGAAGATGTATGATGCCAGGCGTTTCACAGAGTCTGGGTTTGAGCACCACGATCTGTTCTTTGTGGATGGGAGTACACCAAACGACTCCATCGTCAGGAAGTTCCTCAACATTTGTGAGAATGCAGAAGGAGCCATTGCTGTCCACTGCAAAGGTCAGATTTCTCACACAGCAAAAAATATTCTGGCTATACACACTTGGGGCCGCATACCCTCAATGTCCAGTTACTTGTAGAATTTACCTTACCCCCCTTTTCCCCCTTTTTAGCTGGTCTGGGGAGGACTGGTACTCTGATTGGCTGTTATATGATGAAACATTACCGGCTGACTGCTGCAGAAGCCATCGCCTGGATACGGATCTGCCGACCAGGGTCCATCATTGGGCCTCAGCAGAACTTTGTTGAAGAGTATGTGTTCACTAAAGCAGGATTTTCAAAATTTCACTGTTTTTGAAATGTCACGTATTTCTATATCATTTTATTTTGTGGGCCTTTTTCTTTCAGGAAGCAGAACAGTCTATGGGCAGAGGGAGATGTTTTCCAGGAGAAGATGCTAAATGAACGAGAGAATGGAAAGATGGCTGTGACCAGGATCCTGTCTGGAGTGGATGACATAACTATCAATGGAAGCAACAAGAACAGGGCACCCAAGAAAGAAGAAATGGAATTGGTGAGTTTTGAAATGACGCTCTTGCTTTCAGCTAGAGAAATTGCTAATTTAATTTTTTTAAACAGAAAACATTGTCTTCTGTCTGTTCATTACTTTTTGTTCATTTTACAGTATAATGATGAAGAGGAGAGGAATGGCCTCACACAGGGAGATAAACTGCGCGCCCTGAAGAGCAAGAGGCAGGCCAGATCGTCATCAGGTTCACTATCGTAAGTACCCAGGCAGCATGCAAGTCTCACCATGCATCATGCTGACGTGTTGTAGTACTGTAAAATGAGCAGTGCCTCTCTTTGTCAGTCACTTGGACCATTACACACATATAGTAGTTTTGCAAATCATAAGTAACTTATGATTTGAATAATTAGATTTCATAATGACCAGGAAGTGTGGATTTCTTTCTTACATTTATCTGGGTTTTTTTGTTTGTTTTTCATTTGATGAGCTTTCTCCTTTCCTCAGTGTTTATTCAGAGTAGCCAGCTTTCATTTCTGAAAATTTATATATAAGAGTTAAAGAACTAGGCAGCATCCATCTCCTCCTCCCTATCTGTAATATTTTAATAACTGTGTTTCTGTGTCCTCCTTCAGGTTCAGGTTTGATTAAATGTCATCACGTGCAGATCAAGTGCAATTTAAGTCATCCTATTTGCCTTTATAATCAGTGAGCGATGAGGATGAACAATAAGTCGAGGAAGCAGGTCAAATATTAAAAATAGAGTGAGTTGCTCTGTGGCTGGGTTGGAGTTATCTGATACACAATCAAAAAAAACTCTTTGTGGAGGGCTGGATTTAGAAAGGCACAAAAGATGTAGAAATTAAAGTTAAACATATAATCTATGAATTTGTTTTACTACACGGTTAATTAATCTGGTTGTGGGAACTATAAAGCCAAAATCAATATAGAGTTTGCTTGTCACTATGTAATCATGTCCTTGTGGTAATTTGGCCAATAGAAGACTTTGCAAACAAGCTCAGACAATTTACATTTTAGGCAACATTTTGAAAAAAAAGAAGACTGCAGGTATACATCCATAACACCTCATAAAGTAATGGAAATGTGGTGCAATAGATTTAAATGTTCAGAACAAATAAATTCAGCAGAAGGGAACAGAAGTAGCCACAATCACATATCAGTGTTGGATTATAAGTAAAGGCAGGAGAATGTTAGAAACAAAACTGACCTTGATCTATTTGAACTGATGTCAGGTCACCGGGGTGGTAAGCAAATGGACATGGGGTCACTGCAACCCAGAACTGATCCCTGATGTGGGAGCATGTAAATCAATATTTAAACTTTAAATAAGCAAAGTCTCTGTTTCTCTGTAAGTCTGTGCTGTGCAGCGATAGGACATTCTCACTGGCAGTTGTGAAATTTGAAACTGATTAATCTAGAGGAAAAAAAACAAACATGCATTGCATCAAACAGCATCACAATTATTTTAGTTGCCAATAAAAGTGTGGCAAAAGTCACCATGTAAACACGTCATTATGTCAAGTTTGATTTGGTTTCTAGTATTTCTGTGTGAAACAAGCATATGAGAAGAGCTGGACTAGTGTAATGTGACTAGCCTGCACTCTTTGCTTCCTTGTTGTTCCCGAAATAAAGTCTGCTTCATTTGTGCCCGTGTAAATCAAGCCGTGGGAGGTTGGGTTTCAGCATGGCTGAGGATGGTTGACTGGCCGCTGCCAATGTACCCATATGGCTTTGGCTTTTGTTGTCCCATGTCAGGCAGGTGGTAGTGTTCTGCTGCAACCTCATGGGTACGGTGTGGCCGATGTGTTGCCTGCCGTTGAAAAAATAGCAGAGAGAGGCAGAGAAAGAGTGGGGGAGAGGAAAAACAGAGAGAGGATGTGAGGTTTTGTATGATGGAGGTAAGTGCATGTCACTTCCTTTCTAGCTGACATCCTCTTCCTGTAGAAATGGTTGCTGTGCCAGTGAATGGTATGGCTGACTTGAAGTTTTTGTTTTGTTTTTTTCTTTCTTTCTCTGGATGACTATGGTGTGAAGTGGATATGCACTTAGTGGATGCAATACATTTACACGCCTTTTCATTATCTGCCTCTCATGGATACACTGAGCTGTTCTGCTTTGATATCGAGGCTTATCCAAGATATCCTCTGAGTTACAGTGACGCTCTGAAGTTGAGCCTGCTGTTAACAACAGCACCAATTATTCAACTAATCATGGTTTTATGGAAGATCTGGATTAGTTGAATTGAATGTTTTAGTGCTTGGCTTGCACTACTGACATGGCACTTTAAAAATGTTAGTATGGGAAACTTGTTCCTTGTTCTGATGTGCAGTAAGTACTTATTGATCGGTAACCTATTTAACTAGCCTGCTCAACCGCTTAACCGCTGTGTTTTTGGAAAATGACAACAGTATTTAAGAGTTAGAATGATCTTTGACTGACGTGTTTTTAATTAGAGGTTTTAAATGGTGTTGTTGGAATGGTAAATTCATCCTAATACAAAGGATATAAAACGACATTTGTAAGCTTCTGAGGAGACAATGAGATGAGAATGGGTACTTGTCATTCTCAGGAAAGAGTCGAGGCAGACGGGAGATTTGCTTGCACTTCAGGCCATATGCCTTATCGGCGTATGCGTTGCTGCACAAACACCTAACCTCCAGCTGAACGTCACCATCTGGCTCCACTGTTTGTTTTTATTATGTAATACTGAAGCGCATGTTAGATTCCAGTGACAATTTAGCACAACGATTTATATGAGAACTTTTCATCTTTTCTGCCTCTTTCATGCATGGCAACAGGCATGAAACCCTTGGACATGCACGCGTGGACATGCCTCTATGTTCGATCTGTGTGTGTCTAACATGTAATTAATGTTAGGCCGGGTTCATTGTCAATTGCCTGTTGTTTTTCCATTGCTTTTGTGACTGGATCAGTGCACACGTACCATTTGAGCTTTGTTCACTCCTTCAGGTTTCTGTCCCTGCCAGCTTCTTTTTAAATGGTCCGTTTTTTTTTGTTTTTTTTTGTGGAACAAAATGTGATTATAGATAACTCCAAACCAAAAACATGTCTACAAATGGTAAAACTATTAGAGCTCGACCGACACTGGCAGGCTGGTATCAGCCTGTAAAAATTGAATATCAGCCAGTAAATCATTATGTTTTTTTGTTTGTTTTTTTAACTCTTAAATATTGATATCAACTTCAAAACTCAGTGGTCGAGTTTTAAGTACATAGCAAACTGCTAACACATCAGAGCAAGTGAATAACAAAAACTTGCTGACTGGCACTGTTGGATGCACAGCTCTTTGAAAGGTATTTCATCTAATCCAGTCCCAGTGGAAAAGCAGAACATCAGAGGCTTTGTGTCCTGCCTGGGCGTCTCTTGTCTCTCCTTCCTTTTTTTCCCCTTTTTTTCTGTTTGCTCTTGTTGTTGGATTTGTCCTCCTTTCAGATGGCTGGTAGCCATGCTGCTCTCCTCCCTGTGTAGCCTTGCCCTGTGGTGGATTGTGTATGGCTTCCCTTCTTCCATCCTGCATTTCTGTATAGACGGGTTAGGATTTCAATGAGTTCTACCGCCCGTCAGCCCCCCAAAAACCTGTCCTGCCCCCCCTTCTGGAGCTCTAACTGAGAATGCTGTAAGTGAGACCCCAGTCTCTTTTTAATTCCCAAACCAAATCAGAAATTTATACAAAATCATCCTCTTGTATTCTTTCTGCAAGCACAGTAAACATAAAGCTGATGAGCCGAGCCAGTTTTTTTTTTTTTTTTTTTAATCTAAAACATTAGAGGCTCCTGCGTTGTCCTTGTTACCGTTTTCTATACATAATGATTTTGTCCCTGTGTTCCCATCATCCTGTCATTTTTAAACATCATGCTTTTGCTGGTTGTTGTGTTGACAGCAGTGCCAGCTGTTAAAAATAAACTCCACCAGAAAGTTAAGCCTTCTTAATGAAAATCATAACTTTGTGAAAAGACAAATCAAGTCCCTCCGAAGTTGTTTAGTGCCACCACGTGGCTTCTTCTGGTACTTGGCTTTACTAATCCTACCTGGGTGCTAAGGCTGCATTAATGATCTGTGCACAAGTCTAACATTATGAGATTTTTTTTTATTTTTTTTTAGAACTACCTCATCTCCATACAGTCTCTGCCTCCACTCTGTCCTGTCACCTTTTTCTTTCAGGTTTCTTAAAATATCAGGATTGATTGATATTTTTTTTTTTACCGTTGTTACTTGTTTTCACAGACAAGAGGAGAATAAGATTCACACCAGGTCATCATCACAGTCCCTAAGGTAAAGTTTATAGTTCACGCTCTCGTGTGTACTAGTGCTTTTACATTAAACATGACTCAGACTAGTTAATGACATTTTTTTTCCTCTGCAGCACGGTCATCCTGCAGGCCAGTGTTCAGGGCTGTAAGACCAGTGTCAACCCGTTGGCTCTGTCTGACCACTCAGACAGCAGGAAGAGGACCAGAACCTCGCTGCCTGCCAGCGGAATAGGAGGAAGGTCAGTGGCTGGATTTGACACTTTGACATTTGTTGACTCAATAATAGCCCAGATGTATCATACGGGAGAGCAGGACAAGGATAACCTTATCAAGGTAGACATCAGATGCCTTGAAATGAGATCAGTAGTAAGTAAGTAGGAAAATACATATTTAACCTTCTCTATAGATTACTATTAACTGAATATATTTATTAGGAAATGTAACAATAAGAATAGGGAAGGAACAATATTTTGACAAGTTATGTTAACTCAAAGTTCACAAGTTTGCTTTATCATTGAAAGTTCAGCTTGTTAATCAACAAATAGATTTTTCTCAGTTGTCCCCAAACGTTATAAAGCCTACCCTGAGTTAAGATTATTTTTGTCATGTTAACAAAACTGTAATATGGTACATTTAATTCTGTTTTGATATGTTTTTATGTGCAGTTGACACAGATGAAAAGCAACCAAGAGGCTATAGCCACCCATGAATCCTTGTGGAGTTAATTAACAGCTTCCCTTTTCTCTGCCAGCTCCCTGTGCCACACCAGACTTGTCAGGTCCCTAGGCAACTTGCATGTAGTGGCTGGCGACAGAGACCCAATGTGTTGTGAGCCATGTGGCAGCCATAGAGACACATCCAGTGCCACAGCCAACACAGGCACTCTCATCAACTTAAACATGGCACAGGTCCACCTGCAGGCAAGCTCCCTCAGACCCACTCTGAGCCATATGGAGACTTGGACTGCATTTGCACACAAACAGAAACTCAGTTTTTCAATCACTTTTCTGCAAACAGATGTTCTCTATGCTGTCCAAACAGGAAAAAGTCATGCTTAAAAGGCTTCTCCTCAGTTTTGGCAGCCATAGGATGAGCAGATCTGTTTAAAGATCATTTCATTGGTGCCTGTGTAAATCCAGTCAAAATCCAGAGGCTCCGCGATCTCCCTCTTTTTCCTCTTTAAGACAGTGGACCTATCATAATCACTTAATGAACTTAGGCTGGGATGCAACAACAAGGATTAAATGTTTAAACTCTAAAATCTAATTGTGGTTTTTCTACAAACACTTTCAATCTGATTTTTTTTAATGCAGTTAGGAATAAGTAAGATTCAATTTAGATCTTACTTTTTAGCATTTTGATCTGACCGTTAAGATGTTTAACATGTTTGGTGGGCATTGTATTTGAGAGAGTACATAAAGTATATAATTTTATTTTTTTTAAACCTACACACGTTTTCCATTTTAGGATTTATGCTGGCAGTGCAAGCCAACATGTTTGTTAAAGACATTAAATATATAGCAAGGACAGAATTGTTATCCAAAATTTTCCAGTCAAGATTTGTATTGTATTGTTAATCGGTTAAAGCTTTATCCCTTTCAATAAGTTACATCCAAATACTTCCACATAGTTGATTTCAAATATAGTTAACTAAGTGGTTGTTTGTAATCTAAAATTAAGCCATGATGGTGCAACCCAGCCACAGTTCTTATTTACTCAGATGTTGTACTAACACTATAGAACCAGAACTAACATTAAGTAAATCTGACCCTGCTTATGCACCACTGTCAGGTTTCCTGTTAAAACTCCAGTTGCCTCCGTCTCTTCGCTGCTTTCTTCTATAGCTTTCCTTGCATGTTCTTTTTAAGAACAGCGGTTTTGGAAGTATGACTGGCTATAGCTTCTCTGGACTCTGCTCACTGTGTCTTCTGCCTCTGGCCCACTCTGTATCCATGTCTGCATCCTTTACTGGTGCTGTAATATTTATATCTTTTCCTCCTTTTATATTTCTTACATGCAACAGACGCACTGTCTCCAGAGGACGTAAAGCTCGCAGCTCTTTGCAATCAATTCGATATTCCAGGCTATGGTACCTGTCTCTTCACTTTCTGTGCTATGTGTTCTCTATTTTTATATAGTATCAAACAAGCAGTCTCACAGACATGTCTGATTCATGTGCATAAACACTGCTTGCATGAATGAAATAAATGTTGACTAATTAGTGTAATGTAAAATGAAATCAACCCCTCTATTAATGCCAACTTTTTTTTCTTTCCTTTTATAGTCACTCCATTCCCAAAGCTAGAGCTCCGCTACTTCGGTGAGCCTGTGGATCTGGAAATTCTGAAGACTTTTACCATGAAATGAAAACACAACTGTACTCTTTTCAATAGGTTTTTTTTTTTTTTTAAAGTCTAAGAAAAAAGTTGGAACAAACTTTAAAGATGGGATATGTAAATCATTTATAAGTTGTTTTTGATTACAAGTTATTTTACCCATACGGCACTTTGGTTTTTATATTTTTAACACATAATCGTGAAACAAACTTCTCATTTTTGCCTAGTTGTTCCTACTTATTGAAGCATGTCGTAGTAAACGGATTGGACCTACAGATATCAGAATGGCATGTGAATCCACGTAACACATTTCCTCCAAAATGAGCACTGTGCAGTAGATATACCGGTTCATAATCATGGCAGAATCAGTTTGACTTTGGATGGATAGTTGGATCTGACCAGGAATACAAACCTACTGGTGGATGTAATAAAAACATGGTCTATTAGAATTTCATCACAAGATACAATACCATGCACATTTGTACTCAATATCTGGCTTGTCTATTCTAAATCATTACTTATGAAGCTTTTCAGCTCCTGTATTTCAAGATTGTAAATATGTCAACATTTGATATACTCAGTTTGTATTTTTTAAATATTTTGTACTATGTTTTTGAATCATGCTATGAAATGTCAATTGTCCTAATGGGGCTTTGTCTAACTCATGTTCATAATCCACTGAAGACATTTGCTTCAAGCGTATAGAATCAGACTTTTTAAATAAATTGTACTCAAAGTATCCTTCTGGCTCTGTCTTTGTCCCATATTCTTAATATACCAAGATTTTAAGACTGCATCAAGGCGTTTCTGAAGTGCATTAGTCCTTCAAAAGCTAAAACTAAGCCATTTTTAAAAAGGCAAAGTCAGACACTATCCTGTTTTACCCAGTTGATTGCCTACAAATGGACAAAAAAGGAAAACCCCAGAGGTCATGTTTTCTACATGTTTGTGTTAAATGAAAAAACCCTTCAAGATAAACTTGCAAAAGCATTTATTCTCTGGGAGTCAAATACCAACAGTGCCTTCAGTGCAGTAGAACAAAATCAAATACAATAAAACCCCAAACCTTAAGAACTGCAGAAACGTGAACTTTTTTTTTTTCCAGCAAGTGTCAAGTGCAACCAATATTCCCCATAAATACATGAAGTCAGTTATCTTCCTGTTGATAGTGCTGGGAAGTCTTCTGGATCATCTGGATTAGGAGCCAGATCATCCTCCTGCTGGGAGAACAGAAACACTAAATCATGTTACACCAAACTCAAAATCCCTTATCAATATTCTGACTATATAATATTCTGATTATATTTTGTTCTCATCAGATTTCTGGTATGTTATGTCCCAGTCAAATATACATTTAGAAAATAAAATACAACTTCAAGTACATTTTTAAATAATTAGAAGTGTCTAAATCTTCTGTTACAATATAATTTTAGAAGGGTTACCCATGCCCTCCACTGGTGTACATTTTGTGCCCCAAAGACTGCAGTGAGTTTGGTGAGGCAAGAGACAGGAACATACCCTCTCCAGTATGGGTTTGGGTCTCTCTGGTCGACTAGTGGGTCCACCTCTTGCTCCCCTTCCCCGACGACTGGGGCGTCCAAGACTCCCGAAATTGATGTCCATCAGGGAGGTGATGTCATTCACAGACCTACGGAGGAAGTTGCTGTCGTCCTCCATGTCCTCCACAGCTCCTTTGAGGCCCTGAAGATAGAAGGAATACAGATGGAGCAAAGCACAACATTATCTATTAAGAGGAAAGCTTTGCAAAAGTCTGGACCGAAATTCTCATTCTGCTTTTTAGGTCCTCATGAGAGCACAGTACAGACAACCTGAGTGGGATTCACCCTTTGCCTAGTTTACACATTTCTTAAGGACTTACTTACAGGTGCATTAACACTGAGCCATAACTGCCAAACGAGGCTTACAATGTTATCATAAGTCATCTACCTGCAAGCTCTTAATGCTAATGTCAATTCAGTGAAGTGTTTCATATTCTCACCTCCAGGTGCTTTGACTGGTGGATGACCTTGGCTTTGGAGGGAATCTTGTTTTCTGCTTTACGGATATTAAACTCCACTTTGGGACGACTTATCTCCTGCATGGCCTTCCACTCGTCCAGGGTCATCTCCATGGCAACCTGGAGCACCACCTCTCCGTCCTCTTCCATTGCGCTATCATAATAGGCGACAGACTACATCCGTCAGTCCGTTTTTGTTTGACATTTCCTATATTTAAAATCTAAATGTGACACTGTCAAAAGTTTTAGAAATCTTGTTGCCAATATGCCAGTACTGTTGGTGCAGTATGTTTAAGTGTTTGGGAGTCAGTGGATGCATTAAATGCATCACTACAAAAAGGTCTAAACCCATTTTTGGACACTTCTGCAACCTGATCATCATAAGTAACAAATGTATCCACAAAAATAAGTGTCAATGGCTCAGATGAAGTAGCACGCTTTGAATGATGCAGCAAAAAGGTGTGGTGCAGGCAACTGGAAATGACTGGTGCACAACCGGCATGATTTGTAAATAAAATTTTCCGTTTGATTAGTCACAAGTTTAGCCAAACGTCACTCTTTACTGATGAATCTACCACTGTACCAGGTGACAAACGTAACTCACCGAGTCTCTTCCTCCACAGCCATTTGGGGCTCCTCAGATTTGACTGGAGCGTCAGTTGTCACCTCCAGTTCACTTCACAAAAGGGACATTGTCACAATAGAGATGTGTTTCTGTTTGTCCAAAGTGTACAAGTTGTCTTTGTTATGCTGTAAATTAGTTCACTTACTTACCTTCCAGCTTCTTCAACACTGCCCCAGTTCCAGGGTCCTCTGCCTCCTCTCTTTTCCTCAGGGGAGATACCTCTGCAAGGAGTCAAGGAATGTTGTCAAGACAGCATTATAAAATAAAAAAGCACATTTTAAAATGTACTACTACAACAACAACAAAATGGCTTACGTTCCATTATGTCGATCATACTCTCTCTTGCCCCTGGGGTTGAAGTTGTCAAAGTTCCTTGTGTATCCTCCTCCGCCCCTCGCTCCTCTCCTACCTCTGATCCCCCCTCTGCCCCTGAAGTCTGTGTCCGCATTATAGGAAGGTCTGGGGACCAATCAGATCAAAACTAGGTTTATTCCTGTAACAGATACATTTCAAACCCTGCTGGTGGAGAACTGCAGATGTTCATGTTTATACTCGTTACATGCTTAATTTAAAATGTGCACAAAAGGCTCTAAAGAATGAACAAATGATAAAGTACATTTTATTGTCATCTATATAATTCAAACATGAGAAACAGGCATCTTAATGTGCCCTATTCACAGAATTTACTGAAAATGTACCATATAGTGATAGAAATTGTTATCTGGATATGAAATGGCTTATACTGGGGTATGAGATTTCAGTTATATCACACAGCCCTGTGAATGTTTTGAATAAAGCAAGGGTGTGTTCAATTACTCATGAACTTGTGGGGCAGTCCAAACCAAGCATGTGTAGACTCTGGAAACCAATGTGCAGAGTTGAGTTTTAACTTCAGATTGTATAAGACATGAGTACATACCTGGAGATGGAAAACTCCTGTGGATACTCCTCTTGGTTGGCCCTACGATCATAGGCAGCCCTCTTCATGCCCCTCTGGACCTCCTCTCTGCCATATCTGCTCTCCGTCACTGGTCCAGGACGTGCCTGCTGCTGCTGCTGCTGCTGCTGCTGCTGCTTACGGGCTGATGAACAAGACTGATTTTACCATGTGTTTGCCAATGATATGATATTTGACAGGAAAATAAAGCCTTATTGGAACCACTGATATATAGAGATCACTAATCTTAACTTGTTAACTAGATGTCTGAATCTTTACTGAATCAGTAGCTGGCTGGTTGCCATATCAGGAATAAATGTATGCATTTAAATGTGCTATAAAATCAGGTTAATGTCATTTGGCTTCAGATAATCCCCCACACCCAACCTCCACCCCACAGACACCCACCCTGACAGCATGCACATGTGCTCAGCAGCCTTGCTGACCTTGCACCATCAGCAGCTGACAAAGCCTGAGCAAACTGATCACTCTTGGCTGGACTATCCAATCTGGAAATACTAGCAGCTGCCAGAATACTTATGGACCATAATGTAGGTAATGCGGTTAAGCTCACCTGGAGCAGGGTCTTGACTCTCCAACGAGACAGGGAGGCGTCTATCCTTCTGGGATTCCTTCTGACCATGTTTTTTCTGTTTGCCTTTCTTCTCCTCCTCATCCTTCTTCTTTTTCTTCCTCTCCTTCACCGTTTCCACTTGGTTCAGCAAGTCAAACGGGTCAGCGTCGTCATCCAGAAGATTCCCGAACCTGTTCGCCACAACACAACCGTAGGAGTCCGGCAGCATTTTAGCCTGTGTATGATGAAGAAAACACAGCAGAGTTCAGACAGAGGCTCCCTCCTCAAGACCAACACATAATCTTGCAAATAATAAACAGGGGGGGAAAAAAGAAAAATGGACCGTTTGCATGCGCAGCTATGACAGAAAAGAGCTGCGGACGGTACTTTCACTGCCCCCGGTGAACATCCAACAAATGTCCGCCGGAGTTTGTCGACACTTTTAAATGTTTGCACGTGTGGAGACAAGCGACACCACGCCCCTGTGCTCATCAATAGGCTGTTCACTAATCAATATTCATTGCACAGACTCCACTGGAGTCCTCTGCCAATGGTGGTGGATTATTCTCTGCTTAGTCAGGCCGGGCTGCTCAAATTGGCACAGGGGACTGAAGTCAAAGGGTATTTTGGCTAAATAAAAAAAACAATAATAATAGACAAATAATGGAACTACATATTTAATAATATCATAAAACACTAGCACTTTCAAGCTAATGTTATGTGTCATATGTTATGTGTCATATGATATATATATATTATAATATATATTATATATATAGATATATAAATATATATATATATATATATATATATATATAGATATGTGTGTGTGTGTGTGTGTGTGTGTGGTGTTATATATATAATATATATATATATATGATATATCTTTACAATAACCTCTATTTCTATTATAGTTGTCAGTCGAAAAGCTACCACCTTTGTCCACATGGGGGCACCAGAAACAACAACCAAATTAAAAGTTCCTTGCAGGGGCCTTAAAGCCAGTGTAATTTACTCATACTGTTATGAATATGGACCGCTGTACACATGTGTTTGTTGTGATTACCCTTTTCATGACACAGAACTAGATGCTAAACACCAAGCGAGTGAAACAACATGAGACATAGCAGCCAGTTAACGACAGACTTTGTACACAGCTCCAGTGTAGATCTGAGCAAACAGGGTTTCTATATAAACACTGGTTGGACAAACTTCATTTCCCTTCATGGATCTTTAGATAAATAACCAAAAACAAACTAATGAATGTAGCCTACATAATAACTCAGATCTGTGTATTCTAACTAAACTGGAATAATATACTTCAAACCTGATTAAGCTGTGTCACTCTCAAGATGAGTCAGGATATATTCTTCATAATGAAACTCAGCTTCATCTAGTGGTCAAAGTGGAAAGTACATGTCTGAGGTGTCGACCTATGAACTCAGTGTGCAATGTATGTATGAAAACTCCATTAATATTGATCTCACTGTGTCAGTATTACACTACAAAATGTGGAGTGTCAAGCATGTTTACTACAAGACAATGACATTCAGTGTGAAAAAGGCAAAGACATTTACATGGATTATTAATCATCTAAAATCCAACATAGCACCAGAACATTTAAATGCAGTACCGTGTAATGTGGATGGTTTTGTGCAGTGCAGTAGGATACATAGATAAACACTTAATGAGTAAGAGAAAGGCACACAACAATATGACCAGTGGATAACTGAAACTTTATTTCAGTTATTTATACTGGGGCTGTTACTTACTACATTAAAAATTAAACTTATTTGGATTTAATCTCAAAGTTATATTTAATGTCATCATACATTAAAGTCTTGATCTTTTGATTTCCAGCTCCTATATGTGTATATAGATAATAACACTGCAGATTTTCATGGAAAGGTGAAAGGTTTTGGGTTCAGCTCAATTTTTTTTTCCTCACAAAATTTCAAATAACTTTTGCTTTCTGATTCCTTCTCTGTCACACAGTACACCCTTTGTTCAAGTATCTCCGCCCTTACATGATTACGTAACTTTGGCGCCTCTGGGCCACCGTTTCTTTTTCCCTTTAAATTCACTGAATATGTAATAACATAAACAGACTCCTCAGCGCGGGAAAGAGCCATCTGCTCCCCTCGGTGTAAAATTAACCGCCCTTCACTCTCATTGGCTCCGCCGTGGCTGAACGTGAGCTGCGCTCGTTCTCATTGGCCAAGCTTGATGTCAGTGTGAGAGAGCGCGCGTCAAGTGTTTAAATCTCATTGGGAACCAATGGAAACGCCTCAGCCAATCATAGCCCGCAGACCGCCTTCCATTATGCCTATTGGTCCAGGCGCTTGTTCGGTGGCTCTGTACGACTGCTTCCATTGGTTGGTAGTTTTGACGTTGATAGGACGCTGCAGCTGATTGGTTAGTGGACAACTCGGGCGCGATTTTGCAACGCGGGACAACGTTCCTGTGGGCGCACACAGGTCAGTTCAGACGACCCGCTGCGACAAGAAGGAAACTTACCGTCATCTTCATATCTCGCTGTATCTTTTGTGGATACTTTGCAGCGAAGGACGGACCCGACACACTTTTTTTTCTGTTCCTCTTTGGAAATGAAGGACATATTCACTCCGGACTGAAAAGGCGCACTATTTATAACTTGTTAAAAAATAATCATTTCCAGCTTGAACATTTACTCTCTCTTTTTTTTGCTTGCTTTTGCGACCAAACAGTTTTCTGTGTGACACTCGCACAATGGCGGATAACAAGCACCCACATGTTATTTTCTGCAGCGACTCGCCTAAAAGAGTTTTGGTGTCTGTCATCAAGACCACCCCTATCAAACCGAGGAAAGCAGAGGCTCTGACGCCGACGAGCCCCGGTTTCAGCGACTTCATGGTCTACCCGTGGAAATGGGGGGAGAACGCCCACAATGTGACTCTGAGCCCGGGCTCAGTGAGCGGGGCTTCTTCGCCTACCGGGACTCAGACTGCCGGAGAAGCGGACACGGCTCCTTCGCCTGACCAGCTCAGGGTAAGTTTACATGTTGTTGAATACAAGACTGAGTGTATTAAAAGCTGAGGCTACTGTTGTGTAGTTTAAGGCGGTTGACAGCACAGTAATAACACACACGCATAGGTTATAACGACACATAAACTCTGTTTAAGAGGACACATAAACTATGTTTATGTGTCGTAATAACCATTTTAGAGGCGCATGCGAACTATCAAACCGGCTCGTTATGGAGGAATAACGCACTCTACATGTTTCTTAATGTGGCATAACTTCAAACGGCGGCATTATGTTTGCACTCAGCCTCACCATGGCGGAGATGGAGAGTCATTTAAAAAGAAAAAAGGAAAAAAAAAAAACGCCCGCGCATTAGGGTGTGACACGGTGGATTTTAAACCCCTCTCTTACTTCCTGATTCTGGAGCAGCTGCTCATACATGACGTGTAGTCGCGCGCCAAAAATGTAACCGGATGTGAGCAATAATGGACGAACGTGCATCCTGCTACAGCCTCAGCACGTGAGCTCTCATTCATGTCACACAGCATTGTTTGAAACACAAACTGCAGTGCACTGAATGCACGTGAAGGTAGTATTAACATAATGTGTTAGATCATAAAAGTATGAAAACATTTTGGGCTCTACCTGACATATGATTTTTGTGTAGTTGCAGTAACACACATGCATAGGTTATAACAACACACAAATAGGTTATAACCTAACACATGCATAGGTTATAACCTAACACATGCATAGGTTATAACAACACACAAACTGTGTTCAACTACCCGTAATAACCTTTTTAGAGTGCAGGCAAACTTTCAATGGAAGAATAATACACTAGAGGTTTCTTATTATGACATAACTGTTTTTTTATTGTGTTTCTTTAGCTAATGTAAAATGTGTATGTGTATTCCTGCTGTCAGGATGGTATCCGCAGAGGGCGTCCACGGGCTGACACCGTACGGGAGCTCATAAGCGAAGGGGAGACTTCGTCTAGCCGCATCCGCTGTAACATCTGCAACCGAGTGTTTCCCAGAGAGAAGTCTCTTCAGGCTCATAAGAGGACACACACAGGTGAGGAGGGCTTGAGAATATATATTGTAAAACAGACTTGTGCCTTGAGAAAAAAAAACGGGAAGGTCATGCGAGCACCTGTCAAACCAGATGTAACAGCAATATGCTGGACAGGAAGGGGCACTGCTTGGTCTGTGAAAGCAGAATATCATTGACCTGGCAGTACCTACTCTGAATTTTCTTACCTTTAGTGTTCGCATTTTTAAAAAAAAACACTCTACTGTAATGTGGGTCATGCATTTAAATGCATACATCATACAAGCAGCACTGTGTAATAACGGCAGAATGGATGAACGACTGGATTTGCAAAACGACGACAATACTGTTACCTGAACAATATCCCCATTTCCCCACAGGAGAGAGGCCCTATCTGTGTGACTACCCAAACTGTGGGAAGGCGTTTGTGCAGAGTGGTCAGCTGAAAACGCACCAGCGGCTGCACACTGGGGAGAAACCTTTTGTCTGCTCGGAGAAAGGTGGGTTTGAAATGTGTATTAAGGAAAAGACTATAATATTAGGAGTGTTGTTTTGAAAAAAAAACAACAGTCAAAGTTTGTTGACCTTTTAGGTACTTTCCAATGGCATGAAATGAGCCTCATTTAAGTGTGACAGCTTTTAACTGCATGTTAAATTTGAAGCATCTGGAAAGTACCCAATAAACACAACCCTGTGCTTCAATATAGAATAACATGGTTATTCACCAGTCTTTTCATAACAGTAGTAAGCAGATCACAAAAGGCCATGCATTACACATCATAGCTATTCTAATCACAGAGAAACTTTTAGCATTTAATGGCTCCTAATTTATTCATACCTGTTGGCTTTTCTGCAGGATGTGGCAATCGTTTCACACATGCCAACCGTCACTGTCCCAAGCATCCTTTCTCCCGCCTGAAGAGAGAGGAACCAAAGGAGGACCTGGGAAAAGCCCAGTCTGTGGATAATAAGGCTGTGGCAGAGTGGTTGGCAAAGTAAGTACACACAGGACTCACATACTGCTCAACAGGTGGGCTGACCACAGTTTTGCATAGAAATTTGTATTTAATGTTAATGTACTCTTCTCTGTCCTCGCAGGTACTGGCAAACCCGTGAGCAGCGCGCCCCGACAACCACCAAGGTGAAGCCACAGGGCAAAGCCAGAGCAGAGGACCAGGAGCAGCAGGATCCAATGGAGTTTCTCCAGTCTGATGAAGAGAATGGAGACGAGGAAGAGGCCGCAGAGGAGGAGAAGGGCAGCCATGGGGGAGGTGCCGCCAAGCGCCGCCTCCAGGAGCAGCGTGAGCGGCTCCACGGTGCTCTGGCACTCATTGAGCTGGCCAACAACCTGTCTGCCTGAACACCCCCCCTCCCACTTCCCGATCCTGGACTCCCAATCCCCCTGCCCCTCATACCTCCATTCCCAATCCGCCTTCCTGCAGTACGTGCTGTAGCTAGACATTGCATAAACGCAGATCAATGACTAGTTTAGTTGTATTCTATCAAGTTGTAAAACCAGACTTTGAGAAAGACCTGAATTGGCCTGAGATCAGTGTTATGCAGAAGCATCATGGAGTATGTCACTATAATTTAGTTCAAATTGTTCAATTACACCTTTGTGGCAACTCTAAAATGATTCTTTCCCCCCCCAACAGCACCAGGAAGGCACAAGCTAAAGCACCTTACTCAGCTTCCATTTTATCCTTTTAGGCTGCTATAATTGTAGATTTGACAATATGAAGAATGTCTTTCTTTCTCGTGTCTTCTAAAGGCAAAGAAAGAGTACCTATTATGTTTTAATTTGTTTTGTTTGCACTTTGATGGTAACGAGTTTCTTTTTAAGTTGTGAGTGTAACAGAGTGTGTATGACTGATGTGTATATGGATTAAGCTCAGATGGACAGAATGATACAGGGTGTGGTCAAACGTAGGAAATGTTACGTTGAATTACAGTCGTCGGATGGCCTCTAAACATGCTCCCAGGTTTGATCTCCAGTATTGTAAGCACAGTTTTCACTGCCCGGTGAAATGAACTGAGAAAGGATAGGTTTATCCTCACTTCTAGAAGCGTTCATAGGCGAACGAAAAGGAGATGAAAACAAGTCAGGGGAGCTGGATCAGTCTGGCGTGTAACATGGTCATTTTTTATATGCGAATGAGAGGTGATCATTGCAAGCCTAATCCAGAGGTCTGGACAGGACAAGACTTTTAGAAAATCCAAACTTTGACAGCTTTTCTCAGTATATACACAAGTGTCCACAAGATACTACTCATGGCACGCAGGAAAAGTCCACCTTAAGCTGACTATACTGCCTTCGGGATGCAACTAAACTAAATATCACAACTAACTAATATTCAGCATCATAACATCAGTTTCCTCATAGATGCAAGAAACGTGTAAAACCTGCCGGCCTAAATGTGTTTTCCAACCAGACGGTAGATTTTTTTTGTTTGTTTTGTTTTTTGTTAAGCAATGGATGGTGTCAGTCACCTTTTATATTAAAAGGTGGCAGACCAGTTATGATACGGGCATAGCATCATGGTGTGTGGTGCATCATCTCATGTCAGAGGTTAAATTATGTGATATTTATTTCACCATATTTTTTTATTAACATTTTGTTCAAACTGTTTGAGGCCCCTGGAATCATTTGATGGGAAATATTGAAGTTCTTAAATCATTAAAATCCATTAAATTTAAACTTCTCATAAATTTTGATTAAGCACTTACACCCCCTATTAAGTCTTGGATTAAGCTTGCAATGCACTGAAGATTAAATTTGTCATGTGTGTCCAGGAAAACGGCACCTGGTTTTCATAAACTTTGTGTAGTGGTGGGTGTTTTTTTTTTTTTTTTTTTTTTTTTTTTTTTTTATAACACTACATCCTTCAACACTGTATAAAGCCTCTCATAACTGCCCTGCCTCTGGTTGTTTTGGGGAAACCTGCACCAACAACCTGTCACTCTGTCACTCTAGCTGTGATGTTTGAATCTGTTCGATTTACAAATTACCCATGTGGAGTTGCGGTGAAACTGGAAGGCTAGTGAATTGTTGATAATCAAAACACCAAATGATTTATTGTATACCCAATTATAGTATATTTTGAAACATTTCTAACCCTTAGTCTATTTTGTGGTTTGATAAGAGTATGGCATTTAATATATACACATTGTGTTTGTTAGAATATTGAGTGTGCACAATTTGTGGAGAGCTTTGATGTTGAATTTTAGTTTCAGTTTTTCCCTCTGCTAACATCCCTCAACAGTTTTCCTGTTTGTCACATGCATAGGGCTTGCTTGGTAGACATTTTATTACACATTTCAAAAGGTAAGATTTCTCTGACAGACTGTCCACACTGTTATACAATTGTTGGTCTTCAATAAACATTCACTGAACCTGACCCAGAGTTCTTGTGTACTTCTTGTGTGATTTATTCATGATTTAGTGGTATCAAATATATAGCACCAGTAACATATCCAAAGAAATCAACTGATTTATTATAAATGAATTAAAGAATAAAAAATAAAGCAATATTATGCTCCAATATGGAGCAGAACAATGCCACCAAGCGGTGAACAATAAAACAGTGTCTGTTTGGTTAGTGAGTCCTAGTTCGATCTTCTGTAATGTGAATCTTCAGCTCTTGTGCTCCTTCTGCGTTACTTGTAGATGGTTTAGTGTTGAAGGTGAGATACGTGTAAGCTAGTCCACCTGACATACTGCAAAGCAAAACATAAATGAATTGTTAGGCAATGGAAATGAATTGTTGCTACCGCTCAAATGTTACACAATGAGCTTTACTTCAAAGTTACCTGGCATATCTGACTTTTAGACATTTACAATATATTAACTAATCTTGTATATCTTTGTTTTGCTATGGATTGAATAAATAAAAAATGATTATAACTATATACATAACCATGCTGCTCATATGAACCAATGTATATGTATTTTTAATTTGGCTTCGCAAGTTTTATCGTTTGATCACATTAAGATAAATTCTTACCAGATAGTGAGGCCTAGGAAGTTCGTCCAAGAAAACAGATAGTCTCCACCTACAAAGATGCCAATATAGGCTACTGCAACATTCTTAAGAAAAGTTTAATATAAATTAGTGATGATCTTGTTAGTACAAAAGTGGACAGTTAATACATGTGGCAAAACGTAGTTACCTTCACCAAGGAGACTAAACATGTTAAGTTTTTATGATATAATAAATATTGTCTTTTATCTCTATAATGAATTTTGATGGCTGTGCAACCCTGGCAGAGATATGCACTGTGTGTGCTTTCTAGTCTAAAGATAGATTCCCATCAGTGTGTGTTCTTACCTTTATTGCTCCCACTACTGTGGTAGTGAGTGCTGAGTTATAATAGCTGCACAGGACTATGGAATACATCAGCACAAACCTGAAGAAACAGAAGAGGACATTTAAAAAAATGGGTAAGTTGAGCCAGTAATGGAAGAATGATTTTGAAGTTGCCACAAAGGTGTAATTGAACAGTTTGAACTCGGTCACAGTGACATACCCCATGATGCAGGACACACAGAAACAAAAAATAAACGTGGCTTCAACCCAGTCCTTAAATGTGGCTGCCTGTCGATCAAAACATACAAAGCGATCAGACAGGTTTGGGCACAAATACACAGGATGAATACAATGGATCACATTCACTGTTTGTACCTGATGTAAATCTCCAGTAAATGCACTTGCCAAGAGAGTAGGGATGATGATGATCAGTGCATTGTAAAATAACACACCATACTTCCCAAGGCCCTAAAAAAAAGATAAATATTAGATAAAATATAGCCAGATAAGTCATAGCCAAGCTTATGCAACAAACCTAAAAACACAGTCACTTTCACTGCATGTTAACACAGCAGTTAAGCGTATGTGTGCATGTGTGAGAGAGAAAAGACAGTAATAGTGCAGTAATACAATCTTTATAATCTTATAATTTGTCCCTTTATATCTTATGAACTGAGATATTTAACTGCTTTGAAACTTTCAGTAAAATACAGCACACAATCCTTTGAAAGTTACCTCCATGCCAAGTTTCTTCTTAGTGTACACACCACTGGCAGCAGTGAAGGCATCATTGAGCAGGATAAAGGTATACGCCTCCACATCAAACGCCAGGTCGGAACTAGAGGAGAGGGAAAACACAAGAGTTTGTCTGCACTCGGTTCAATTCTTGAGCAATCTATGAACAATTACGATTCAATTGCACACACCTTGCAGCAACCATGGCACCAAAAACTATGGCCACAATGCTGTACACGAGGCGTTTAGGAAATGTTTTTCTGAAAAAAAAAAGAAACCATGAAACAGTCAGATCCAAACCAAAAGCTCTTATTGTTTAACCCTACTCATAAACTGACGATAAAGCTCCATGTTATGTAATGTACAGTACTTTCAGAACAGTTATGTCACAAGGTCAATATAAATCAATAATACAAAACATAATCAATATGCCTTACCTTAGTATATATATCTCCAAGATCATTGTCATCAATATGGTAAATTTGCGTAAAACTGTAAACATGGGTAAACTGTGAAAGACAACAGGGGTGAGTACTGTGAAACTTCAATTATAATTAATAAATAATTCATAAATAATGAGATAACACCAAACAAAGCGGGTTAAACCTGAGTTTTTTCGTGCTTGCTAATCCGGTTATATGGTTTCCAACATAGAGCAAAGGAAGAGGGAAAATCTGGAAGACAATGAAGTCATATATCAGTTTGGAAAATAGAGTACAACTAACTAAATAAATAAATAAAAATACAGAATATTGTTTAAAAAAAAAAGAGAAATGCTTACTTTTAAGAGAATACTCCTGTCGAAATCTTGAAACTGGACTGATTTGTTCATTTTGGCAGCGTAAAGGACAACAAGAGTGGTGATCATCTGGAAAAAAGAAAGAAAGAAAGAAAAAGTCACCGTGAAATGATGTGCGTACAGAAAAATAAAAATAAATATCCACACCTGGACAACTTACCTGGCCAATTCCCAGACACATATAAGAGGGAAACCTGTGAAACACAAAGCAGCAGAAGAAGATCAATAACATGATCGGTACTAGTTTATAAGACTGTCCTGTGCGCGCACACAGCATATGAATAACTCGATGGCACATACCTGTAGCTCGTCAGTACGGTTTTATTCACCACCGTAATAAGAAACGAACTGCCGGCGTAAAACGCCGCGGAGAGGAACTTGACTTGTCCGGAGTGTTCAGATGTTTCTTGGCTGCTTTTGGCAGACATCGTCAAGCAAGGCTGTAAAGACACCTGTCGGAGTTTATGTAAATGTTCAGCCAGTTCCTGGTTTAGTGGCTGCAGCCTCCCACCACAGGAGAGGCGGAACACAACCACAGTGGTCATCCCCACAGGAAGTGACATAACACCGACAACCCAAAGTGGCCAATTATCAGCGCGACCACAGAGCTACAGGACCCGCCTACTGCAAGACACAGTCTGCAGAGGTTCAGGCACCAGGAGGACCTGCTTATGTTCAGGCGCAGGAACATCATGACGCACTGGTAGTGCAGTAAAGTAGGTGTTGTTGTTTTGTTTATGAGACAGCACCATTCATTTTTTTCCCCCCGAGATTTTGCTTTATTGTTTGGAAATCTCCTCCCAAACTTTATTTCAATAGGTTACTAATAACAACGAAGCAAAGGAGTGTTTGTCTGCCTTCCCCATCATGTCTGGTTTATTTGACATCTTTATTTGGAACAATAAAGGATTCATTTATATATTTTTTCTATCTATAAAAGACATACTGGTGGTGAGGGAGTTGGTTCATGGTTGGGCATCTGCTATACCTCTCCTTGATTTATATAATGTTGGTATTCTTTTGGACCAGAAAGTTTATATAACCTGGACTTTACTGCTAACTGGCAGTTGTTAAATTTGATTATGAGTAGTATGAGTTACATTAATATTCAACTTTTTTCTAATTTGTAATGGTTCAATGACCACACAAGATCATACAATTTGCAATGGCTACTTACTTAATTAATTACTTGTAACATGTACATGTAACATGAAATATGTGGACACCTGGACTTTCAAATATTATTTGATAGCTGAACATGTCAAACCAAAACCACGGGCTTTACCAAAACTGGTAAAAGTGCTGTTACCTGGAAAAAACAAAGGAGTAATGAGCATATTTCTCATGTTAGTCAGACATCCAAACTAAGTAGCCCCAATGCACATCATACAGCAGTAGTAGTAATGTACAAATCTAAACAGAAGAACAACATTAAAGGCAGAAAGTATTCTAACTGATGCATTACTATGTTTTTGTATTTATGTCATTCATTTAGTGACATTGTGCAATACATTAACGTTTAGATTTAGACTTAGACAGTCATCACACCTCAGTGGGGAAGTATGCAAAGCACTTTATGCAAACTCCCTGCTTGCTGCACCCAGATATAAGAAAACACCATACTGAATTGTAGAAGACTATTGTACACCAAGCATTAATCAATAGAGACGTGAGACACTTCAAATTTGATTGCACGGTTTCTCTGGGGAAATTCGCTGAAAGTCAAACATCTTAAATATAGCTGATATGTGCTGATTATTATAAATCCTTTATGGGGTATTTGTAGAGTCAAGTGCTGTAAGGTTATCTGACACTGAAGATATGATTTACCAAAAGCACGTAGGATCATGTTTCATTTTGGAGCCAGTTTCCTGAGTGAAACTCTTTAAGGAGGAAGTACTTCATGCAGAATGTGATGCGTCTTGCAGAGGAATGTGGGGCTTCCTGGTAGCTGTGCCTTAGACATTAATAAACAAACATTTTCTGTTCAGCTTGCCATGAACACAATCACTTTGGTGAACCTGAGGAATCTCCAATGGTTAAATGTGATGAAATGTCAATAAAAATCACTGGAGATGTATAATAGAGTACATGCACACCAGTTTCCATCTCTATGTATATCTCTATTTGTGTTTGTAAACCTATTCATGTACACAGTAGTTCTCTGTATGTTCTACGTTGTCCTTGTTTTTAAGCTGTATGTATTTGCCATGCAAAGCCTGAGTCAAATGCTTTGCATGTGCACTGAGCAGTCTTCCACTAGAGGGTGCAATCACATCAAACTTCTCTAGTCTTTGTGTAAAAGAAAATGTGGAGAATTGAAGAAGTGGCTTCAAACCACAAGCACTCTCTTCTTAAGCCGCACTTGTAGCAGTTTGTTTGTGCAAGCTCTGCTCAACTGTAATATGATGGCTATCTATTTTACGCATTTTTAATTCACATTAAAGCTGTGGGCAATAATTAATAGTATTAGTTAAGTTTTTAACATAAATGATCTGATCATCTCTGAGACTGCTTAAGGGCTGATGAATCAGTGCCTGGATAAACAGATTAAGCTGTCAGTATCACACACCTGTGACATGTTTTTATGTGTTACGGTAACTTTTGCTGAACAAACAAGATTGTATCTGATACAGTCTTGTTTGTTTCTCAATATCTTTTCTGTTGCTGATATCCTGGAGTCTGACTGAAATGAAAATGTTACTGGCATGGTAAAAGATAAGAACTTTTTGGTAAATGTTATAAGATGTTTAAATCTTTTCACATAGTGAAGTGAAAAAAAATGAACAGCCTTTGACTACATGCAGAGGACGAACCTGCTCTAACTTGAGGAGACATATGAGCAGGTATTACTGCTTGTTTTAAAAGCCTCTGTCAATCAAAGGACAGCTTACTGTAATTTGCTGGAGGTGGTTTCCTACCGTCTCGGAGACATGAGTTATCTGTAACCGTAAAAGCTGTCTTAAACTGATTAATACCTCAATGTTGGTGACTGAAAATGGAGTAGTGATGCAGTGGATTACTGAGATTATTAGAAGATGTTACCCAAGTCCAAAATTACTGTATAACAGTGAGTAGGACTCAGTTTATTTATATAAAAGGAACCGACTAATCCACAAATAAAACCTGGAGCATAAAAACATCAGGTGCTGCCTGAGGGACTTCATTTTGCATGTATTTGAGTAAAGTGAGTGGGATTATGTTATATGCTGCAGAACACTAAAAGCAGCATCAGCATTTCATGGCTGCTCACTTTCTTTCGGTCTTGGATGATTCACATGTCGGTTTTCACTGCTCTCTGAATGCACGATCAAGAGAAAGTTGCCTAATCAAGAGAAAGAAACCTGTTTTCATTAACGCTATTATTTTGTTTAGTGTAATAGCTAGTAGTCAAAAAGGATTTGACTCTAAGAAGTCAGCAGTGGAAAAGATGTTGAGAAACACACAAGACTGTGTCACCCTTAAAATATTAGTATTTAGTAGGCATGCTTGCCTACTAAATACTAATACCACTATCTGTTTTTATATTTTATTTAAGTTTTTGGATATGATCTTCATAACTTTACAATGACTAAAAGCTCCAAACTCAAGAGGAAGTTGACAAAATGTATGTGTGTGTAAAAGATCTCTCCTTTAAATGCAATTAAGTACAATACTTAATTAAAAACATGAACACAGAATGACCACATTTAAAAAGATATGAAACTCAGTGACAGGAGAAAATGTATTCATGTCCTTTCCCCTCTTTGTCTCCATCTCTCACTTTGGAATGAAACCAAATAAATCAGCTTAGTGAAGAGCGTTTCAGAAGGTTTTACAGTTCTTGCTGTATGTAGCAGCTTGTCTCTGTGGGATTAGTCAAGAGAAGGGAGCGGAGGTCAGGATTTTGATGATCAGAGGGCAAGACTGAACAAGGAAGGTTCAATTCCATTTTTACTTTTGTTTCTACAGTATAGCGACTTGGAGTTACATTTATAGATTTCTCAATAGTCTTTGAGTGTTGTGGAGTCTCGTACTCCAGACTGGTTATCTATCACAAAGACCAAATACTTGTGAAAACGTCTTACAAATATAAATGAATACAAATATTTGTATGTAAATTAAATTCAGTATTAGCATAATATTCATGAGTGTCCT
The DNA here is from genome assembly GCF_000972845.2 of Larimichthys crocea. Lineage (NCBI taxonomy): Eukaryota > Metazoa > Chordata > Actinopteri > Sciaenidae > Larimichthys > Larimichthys crocea. The sequence goes on along the minus strand of NC_040013.1, from coordinate 37,652,483 downwards.
CTGATTCCTATTGGCCAAGGTGGCTGATCTTATTTATCAGCAGGTTTTTTACTCTTTGTATAGCCAGAAAACAACCAACACTTAAGCAGGTTGTTGAAGTCTACAATATTTTGACCTGTAGTGGTGGTCATTCAAAATAAAAGAAAGGAGAAACAAGACAGAAATCACATTTTACAGAGATTTTATTTTCTCACATTTTTGTATAAATGCAGCGCTGGAAGTGATCGAGATGAAAGTCACACAAAAAAATACTCATTATAAGTTAAAAACATTAACTTATAACTTATAAACATATACTAACTTATAAACATATGTAAAACTTCTATGTTCAAATTTAAATGAAGTTGAAGTACAGAACTATTAGTTCCAGCCTAATTTTATTCACATTTTATTTATTCCTTATATTGTTTTCCAAAATGAACTGAAAGTATTAAAAGTGCTCACAATGCAATGAACGGATAAATGACCCCTGTCATCAGTGGATCATTATTATCAGTGCATTACTATGTAAGCAATACTTTAATGTTGTAGTCAAAGTAGAACTGATTTCAATGCTTCATATAGTGTTGCTTAGTTTGTGTAATTTATAGCATTGCATCAGATTAATCTTCAAATTGTACTTTGGCACATAGTTAAGTAAATGTACTTAGTTACCTTCCACCACTGAATAAATGTAGTACACACGTTAATCTGGATATATTGTATAATCAATAAAAAGAAAAACAAACAAACATTAGAGCTCCTGTATGACACAAACTCCAGCAGAAAACAAGAAAATGAAAAGAAAATGTTGATTTCACAGCTCAGTAAGTTGCTCTGCGCTTGTTGTGCTTCTTCTTTCTCTGACGGCTGCGCACGACTTCCATCCACTTGGGATGAGCACATATGGGCCTGCTCATGTTCTTTACATGTAGTCTGTGGACCCATAAGAAAAGGAAATTACATTTCAACAACAAATACACCACTGACCTACATGTAGGCATAAATTACGGGTAAAGCATTTTGTTGCACACATCCTTATGGCTGAGCAGTTTATGGTTATTGCTAGCTCCCCGCTTAGTTTAGAAAATGAAGCATCACTTACATGAGTGCCGAGATGTCACAGGCACCAGTGCTTAGTTGCACATCCCATCTTTGAACGTTCATCAGCACTTGTTTAGGGATGTGCTTTTTTGTTTTGATGCAGCATTTTGGGATGCCGGCTGCAGTGTGGGAAAATGTTTACAAATGTGAGAAAAATATGGAACAACAGAATATACAGAAAGTCTACAAAGAAATTATAAAATTTCTTTAAGACCAATGAATTGTGCCTCTGTGTCAGTCAACCATCCTTTTTCGGGACAGAAAAAATGTTCTTGTTACTATTTAAGTTTGTACAAAACAATTTCAGAGGTTAACCATTTTCTCCAGAGCACAATATCTTATTTAGGATAAGATAATAACAGATAAAACAGAAGAAAATCTAAAGCTGAACATCAATGTTGGATACCATAAACAACATTAAAGGTTTTGTATTGCACAATGGTGACTGCAGGATGACAGGATGATGTCAGTTAAATTAATCTGACGCATGCTGAAACAGGTTTCATGTCATCCCTCTAACTCTATGTTGTAAAACTAAACGGTAGTTCGGGTTAAATCAATAAGTAGCTGTAACAGCTGCAAAATGACACATGCACTTACTCGTTTAAACTTCTTTGGTTAATATGAACAGTAATACGCAGCTCAAAAACTGACATTTTGATCTGTTTGCACCATATGGAAAAAAATCTAAACATCTCTGTATGTATACTTATTTTTGTGCATGAACATTACTCATCCTCATGAGAATTTGTCATGATAGTTACCTTTAGTCAGGGTGATGGCCAAAGCGCACAGACAGACAATCACAAACGCAACTTTCAGATCCATGATGGCAGAGCGAATGATGGTTGGAAATATGTCCTTGCTCTTTATATACTGGCACTGAACACACACACACACCCATCCACATATGGAGGAAGGTGTGTGTGTGTGAAGTAATTACCATTACAAGTCTTTCTGAAAACAATAGTAACTTTCATTTTGAAATTCTGGATGAGTATGTGGCACAGGTATGCGTTTCTCACACAAGCTCCAACAGGTTTAATAACCACTCTCTTTTGACTAGCCCTTATTTGATTGATAGATGACAGCTAGGGAAATTCCACACCCAGAGTCATAGAGATAAAGTTTACCGTTAACCAATTAAGATCAATAGGAAACATAATTTAGGTCAAGAGTCAGCTTAAGCAAAGGGAAATGGGAGAAATAAGACATATCACATTTTATGATTAAAGTTTGGAGACAAATTAGTATGTGTTACTAGTTTAAGGCTGAATAATGATCATACAAACGATCCTTCAACCGGAGGACCTGTGTTCAAGCACATGAATTTGTGGAAGGAAGAGCTGATAACTTCCAGATATGGACAAATGAAACCTGACGGTTGGCAGCATAGTTCATAAATATTTGTAGAGCAAAGGATTGCAGGTATTGATAGAGGCTTTGTTGACATAAATGAATCCATGCTGCTAAAAGTACATGTTGACTTAACACTTCAGAAAATGCAGCTATCTGGTAAAAACAACATTTCACATTCATTATGTCCCCGGGTGCGGCTGGCAAACCTGTGCTGCATGTTGTGCAATCGAACTGAGCGTGCAAACTGTACAATACACTTACTGGGGAAAAAAATAATAAAACTGTCCCTGAGGGCAATTGCCCTAGTAGCATGAATGACAGATTGACTGTTTGGATGTTTATTTGATTCTGGGAAAGTTGATCATGCGATAACAGTCAAAACCCACAAATAAAACCACCTGTAGAAAGAAAGAAAGAAAGAAAGAAAGAAAGAAAGAAAGAAAGAAAAATTACATTGTCAGGTATTTGGTCACACAAAATGAATCAATCAAAGCAAATAAATGTCAAAACCTGGGAGGTTCACACATTCCGTCACATACAGTCCCAGCATCAGTTGTCAATCGTCACACACAAACAGACGATTTGATTTTAATGTCTTTCATCTATGTTGAAACACAACAAGGAAAGTTGTTATAGTGCTTATAAGTAGCTTATGACAAAGAAGGACTCAGATTGCGGACGTCCCTTGTCAATAACAAAAACATCTAACTGATTAACGTGTTTGATTACATTTGTTCAATTTGTACATCTGTACATATATTATACAAATATATATAAGAAAAAATATATAAATACACTACCAGTCAAAAGTTTTAGAACACCACACTTTTTCAAGTTTTTTACTAAAAATTATTCAGTTTATTGTGTCATTGCACTCTGAATGAAAGGAAAGAACAAATAAGCAATTTGAGTTGAAAAAGAAATCAAGAATCAATTTATAGACCAAATGTATTCTAAACTTTTGACTCATCAAAGTAGCCACCTTTGGCAGATATAACAGCTGAACACACTCGTGGCCATTCTTTCTAAAATAGAAATCAAATATTCTTCAGAAGTTCTTCCCAGGCTGTTGCAAAAGTTCCCATAAATGTGTGGCACTTGTAGGTTGTTGCCTTTAACTCTTCTGTCCAGTTCATCCCAAACCAGCCGATGGGGTTTAAGTCTGGAGACTGTGCTGGCTAATCCATGTTTTACGCTTAATCCTTTTTCTTTTTTCCTGAGGTAGTTTTGGCATAGCTTGGACTTGTGTTTTGGGTCATATCTTGCTGTAGGAAAACCTCTGAACAACTAGGCACATACCAGAGGGTATTGCATGGCGCTGCAAATGCTGTGGTATCCGTTTTGGTTCAGGGTGCCGTCACTCCGTCAAGTCACCGACCCCGGATCCAGCAAAAAGCCCCAGACCATCACACTTCCTCCTCCATGTTGACAGTTGATGTCACACACTGTGGAACCATCCCTCGCCCTACTTGAGGCATACAAGATCCTGCAGGAGAACCGAGATTTGAAATTTTGATTCATCAGTCCATATTACCTTCTTCCAGTCTCAGTCCAATGGCGGTGTTTCATGGCCCAGGAGAGCCTCTTTGTCTTATTCTGACGTCTTAGCAATGGCTTTCTTGCTGCAACTCGTCCTGTCAAACCTGCAGCTCCAAGTCTTCTCTTCACAGTTGAAACTGAGACTTGCTTACTACGACCACTGTTAAGCTGTGCTTGAAGCTGTTGTCCTGTGAGCTGCCTATCACGCAAGCTGTTAACTCTCAGAAACTTGTCCTCTGATTTAGTTGTGGCTTTGGGTCTGCCAGACCGCTTCTTGTCAGTTTCCCCCAGTTTCTGAGTGCCTTTTGATGGTGAAGAAAACTGTATTCACTGACACCTTGAATTTCTTTGCAATTTCTCTGTAGGAAAGACCTACATTTGTAAGTGTTGTGATGGTCTGTCTCGTCCATTGAGAATTGCCTTTTTCTCGCCATTTTTGTAGCAACACACTACTTTCTGTACTACGGTACTGTTCACCTGATGCTCATGAGGGTCTGGTAACACAGTGTGTTCCAACACTGCTTTTATGCAGACAGAGGGGGTTATTAGTAATCAAGAAAAGTTGGAATACCTGTAGGAATTAGTAGCACCAGCTTTCAAGCCTTCATTGCTGCAGAACAGCTTTAAATTGTTAACCCACTTTGTCTTCCCTGAAAATGGCTTTTCTGTATAATTCTGAAATGTACATTATTTTTCAGTTTTGGGTAACCAAACTTTTTTTTTTTAACCTCTGGCTGTTCAGTACTTACCTTTGTAGGGGCTCCACCCCAGGATGCAGGTGTGATGACAGGATGTGGAACTACACAGTCTCATGGTGATTGCCAGAACTCAGCATATGAACTGGGGGGTCACCTCACCATGCCCTGGCTGGTCGGGGTTTGACTCATCAGGACTCCCCCACTCACTGATAAACCTTGCCTCTTGCTGGACAACTGGCAAGGAAATGGCCACCTTGACCACAGTAGAGGCAGAGGCCAGGTGCCGACGCTGATGTTCCTCTAGTGAAAAGTGGGAACGCCCCAACTGCATTGGTTTGACCCCCTTTTACCAGGAAATAGGCGAAGAGGGGAGTCCAGAACAACCAGGGTCGGCAACGGTAGGTCCAAAGGATAAACGCTGGAGAGTCTTGCATGGGATCTGCTAAGAACATGATAGCGGGAGGAGTTGATGATTTCTGTAATCAGTGTAGAGAGAGCTAGACGGTTCTTGACAAGGTGGGATGGGATCCAGGACACATGTGACGCTTTTCATTCTTGCAATTTACCATACAACACTGAATCTCCTTAAAACACAGTCATCTGATCCATTCTTGACCCTCATATCAGTGTTAACATTAATTTTAGTTTGCTGTAAACGGTGGCATCCAGACAAATTGTGTCTTCTGGAAATAAGATTCTTTACGTGAAACTGATTACACTACACCAATTATTATGGCTGACTCAGTTGTCTTTGCTTTGCAAGTGAAAGTTTTATCAGTGAATCATCTCTTAAAGGTCTAATTATTTTAAGCGTGGGAATACAGATGTAATAGCATTGTCAGCTATTTAGTCATTAAGGTTTTCAAAGTAAAGGAACACAAAATGAATCAGTCGAAACAAATAAATGTCAAAATCTGGGAGGTCTGGCTACCTGTTCCATCTGGATCTGAAACGCATTTCAGACAAACCGCCATCCCAAACATTCCTGGCATCAGTCGTCAGTCACACACAAAAGGATGATTACATTTTAACGTCTTTAATCCACGCAAATTGGACATGCTGATACACAATGGAGGAAGCTGTGTTCTTGGAGGAGATGAGGGAAAGGTATTGGACTGATTCCAACTAATGCTTGTGCTGGAGAAATTATTTCTAACAACCACCATTCAATCTACCTTAAAACTCTGTATCTTCCTAAAACAGTCCATCCTTTGTTGTCTCTTCTTAACCCTCATATCAGTGTTAACATACATGTTTAGTTTATTGTAAATGGTGGCACCCATCTGGAAATATGACACCTTGAATGTAATGTGATTTAACTACTGCTGTACTGCGGTTTCCTATGCTTGGCAATAGTACATTCAGAAGCAGGCAGAAGACAAACAAGTTTTCATCAGTGACTCACCTGTGAAAGGTATAATTATCTTGAGTGCTGGAAATAATGAAAACAGACAGCAGATGTTTTTTTTGGCAGTGATATCTGTATTTTTCTCCCATTTTCAATATACAATAATATTTCTACTACACAAGAAGTTAATGCTCTAACATGATCATTCAGCTGTTGAACATGGATGTCTATTGGAACCTTAATGTTGAATCTCTGGCTTATTTACAGTGTTTTCTATTATAACTCACTTATTTGAAATGGAGCTCTGAGGCATGTTATGTCCCTTCATATAGAATAAAATTTTGTTTACAGTATGTGCATTACTATATACATTCGTACGGTGGGACCAAACATAAAATCTACTTTTTGCATACCCATATTTAGGATTTCTCTGCTCCAGGATGTGGTAAAAATAGCCAATTACTTAAGTTGAAGATAGTTCTCATTCTGTCTTTACAGATACAAAAATATCACAACAGTAGGGGTTAAGAGAGAAGAAAGTTTGACTTGGCATTTTATTGGTTCAGGGTTTAAATCTCAAGGCTTATAGTGGAACAGGGATGATCTCCATTCTGCACCTCCAGATTTTGAGAAGCAGAGGAAGCTCCACAGACAACACTATCAGTACTCAGTCTGTCCTCTGGTGGCCACATGCAGCAGACGCAGCAGCAGCTCTGCCGGTGAGTTAACAGCAGAACTGTCGGCTGGATCTAAGGCCTCAGCCTCTCCCAGGCAGTCAGAGTCCACTGCACAGCTCTCTGAGGGGGAGGAAAGCAAAACATGTTTCTTCAAATTGTGCTCATAGACCAATTCCTACCGCATCTACTTTTCTGCCAGTCATATACAATCAAACCAGAATGTACCTGAGTTACAGCAGAGTCCTGAAACAGCACAGTGTCCTCCTTCAGATCCACAGGGTCTCCCTCCTGCCTGGCAGGGGGTAAGCATGTAGTTCTCCTCCACACAGTGAGCGGATTCTGGGGAGCCTAGCAGGCAGCCTAGGCCTTCCCCACAGCAGATGCTGGGTCCGAAGCAGCGGCCCCTGTCTCTGGGGCCACAAGACATGCACTGGAGAATTGGATAGATAGAGGTATTAATCAGATGCTATAAATCAGGTCAATTATTGTCCAGGATTACTCTATTTTGATTGTATTGTAAATTGCAGGAATATTTATTCTGACAGAACATTTTATTTCCATCTTCAGATGGTACTTTCACTTTTCCCTCTCATATTCAAACAGTGTTGATAATGGGAATAGTATTAGCTGAAATAAAAATAATAAAAAAGACTGGATAGTAAATGATGGCATAATTTCTCACATGCTCTCATTTTTCTCACTTCACAGTATATACAGCATAGGTTACCTCTACACCAGAAATCAGAAGAATAAAAAGAATATGAAGAATAACACCTGAAATGCATATACATACAACATAATACGTTTTTGTTCCCCTTTTAAGCTTATCCCATACTTTTTTAGATGTTTGTCTAATTTTATGCTCCTGGAAAATTATTTGTCCCTAATATACAACTTAACTATCCTAAGTGGCTTTTATTATGGCCCTTACCATCTTATTTTCAATTTAAGTAAAATGGCTAGGTTATTTTTTTTATGCATCTGAACCAAAATCACTAAAACAATTCTAATAAATTTAATCTCGTGACGATTTTATACACTGATCACATAGATAATAACTTTAGAAATATTATGAGAACAGCCTCAAAGGCAACTTAAAAAAATATTCAATTCGAAAATAAAAGATGATTTCTCAAAAGAAGGCAGAAAGGACATTGGTCCTCACCTGTCTGATCCCAGTCTCCGGCAGCGCTCGTTTCCCTCCTCGGGGGCAGTTCTGGATGTAACAGGCGGAGGAGAGGGCGAGGAGTCCCAGGACGCACAGAGGGAACAAGGAGTGAGGCATCGTTGCTGGTTTGTGGATGAGCGCCGCGCACCTGTTAATGTCCTCCGCCTGGGTGGATGTCTGACTGATGTCCCAGTCGATTCCTCACTTATAAGCACATGGACATGATCTGACAATGCGATTGACAGTCGTATCTGACGTCAGTGTCGTGCCGTTCTGCTCCCCACATGCATGCGCACCCGAAGGCCACCGACGTGCGTGTGGAGTGTGCGAGAGGTCGCAGCAGATATGGCTCTGCATCAGATGTGTGCCATCTAACAAATCTACGCAAGAAAACAGAAATGGCAACAGAAGATGCCTTTTCTGTATTCAAGACTGCGCCACACTTATTTGGAGTAACTTTTCTGAATAATTTCAGCCTCAGAGGTGGATGTGGCAGGAGGACTCACACCAGAAATGGCACAACATTGACAACTAATTTGATTTGGTGCAATGAGCACACTGATTAAGAACATTTCATGACGATCATGCACAATTCAGCTGTCAAACTAATCACTGCTCATCGCTGCAGGTACAGATATGTTTGCCTCCAACTGTGCTGTCATCATGACAACCTCAAGGTCGCACAAATTATCCTCCTGATGTGATTTGAAACTATTAATGAGCACAACAAGATTAGCATTTCAAATAAACAGAAATATCTGCAGTTCATTATTCTGTTCAGTGTCTTGTTGCATGTTCGGGGTTGTATCTCACCTATTAGCTGTTGTGATGCTGATTAACAAGTAAACAGATAAATAGCAAAACTGAGCATCAGAGAAAGCAGGTTAAGCTGTGAAGGAGTCCTTTAATTAGAATCACAGCATTCAAGCAGGATCCTTCGATGAATACAAAACACAGCTTATTTTACACTACTGTACTCAATAATATCAAAATTATATATCACAATTTTTTTTCCTTACATCTAAAAACTCCTGATATCTGTTCTAAATCTTCAGATAAACAATGTTCACACAAAGTTAAATAAAATTAGTTTGAGGGAGGATTTACATTTCTATCATGTATAAAGCAGAATAATCTTCAGATTAGACAGCAAGATTCAGTGTATAATCAGTCAATTCACAAGAAGAGGGAGTTGCTAATACCACTCCAATACACAGTCTGATAGTATAACTTAAGTGCTTCGTCGACCACTTGTACCTGAAACAGCGAAGCTTATGTCTCCATTTCACATGCAAAACAACTGACTCCAGTCTTTGTGCTTACTGAGCGGATATAGGATCATGACCTTGGTTAATCTTAATGTTGTCAGGGAAACGGCATATAAATGTTCCTGTTTGTGATTGTGAAGCCCAATAATAACAGTTTTTCCTGGCTTTTGCCTGTTTAAACCTTTTGTACACACAATAACTCAGAGGGTCATTCTGGATGAAGCAAGGACACTGGGAAAACATTGTTTAATTTAAAGGACACTGACTGTAAAGGAGGGAAAAAACAGTCAAAATAGGAAAGAAATTCAGCTTTTTAATACTGCTTGACAACATCAACATCAACAATGTGCTGATTATTATATTTTCTTCCTGCATTTACCTGCTTAACACAACACAATCTATACAAGAGCGGAGGGTATGTAAAAAGGTGAATGCTTCTCCACAAAGGCCACATAGCCTTGGGTCAACTCAATTTCCACTTTAATTCTTCTGGCCTCTTGCTCTCAGTACTTATGTCTGCCAACCTTTTCTTTGGCTGCAGAACCAAGGCTGCACTACGCTTGCAATGCATGATGAAAAGGCTAAGACAGGGAGAGGGGGTGGACAAGAGGAGAACAAGACTTTTTTTTTTTTTTAAAGTAAGTTTTAAGGTCTTTGCTTTCAGTGATGTCCTTTCTATGACTGTAGAAAACAGTGGAAACAGGAGAAAATGTCCAAGAAAAATAATTCAGTGCTAGACATATGGTACTAACCTTGTATGGGAACACAACAACGATACAAAACATCAGAAATGAAGGATGAATAATAAAATTTGAGCTATTATATAATCTATTAACCATCATACAAACAGTATGATACATATGAGAAGACATTCCGCATATTAAAGACAGGGGTGGAGGTAGTATCAAAGAGGAATTTATAAATATAATCTGTGTAGGATCTGTAACCTTGAGCTGAAACATTTGTTTGTCCACCTTAAGATGGTCGTAACACGCCCAGCTTCACCTTGAGAACAGCCCTCTATTCTTTACAGGCTTTGATTGCGTAGGTTTGCCTTTTGGAACATTGGTCAGTGATGCACACGTATGATGTCACCGCGTGGTGTATGGCTTTGGCAGGCAGGACACAAGATGTGATTGGATGTTGATCTGGTGACAGAGTTTGGTGGTTGCGAGTCCCTCCGTAGACAGGAATGGCAGAGCAAGTGACCGCAGGTTAGACGGTAGATGGATGATGCAGACTTGGAGTAAACAGATACCGAGCAGGAACATGCAGAACACATCTTCTCACCTGGCAAACGAATGTGAGGGAAAATTAATTAGATAGTTGATGGATTTGTATTGATGTTTACATTCGCAGTGTTAACTGTGTGTGCTGCCTGAAGCTGCCTCTTTCGTATAAAGAGAGGGCTTTATGTTTTGCACACAAATCTAAATGTGGCTTTAGAAGTGTGTACATGCGATACAAAGGCAGTGTTCATGAAATTGGGTTGTTCTTTTTGCTGTGTTTGAAGACATTAATGGCACTACCATAAAACTAAATTGACTACAGTCGCCACATTTTACAAAATATACTGAGGGTGATATGTGTTGACACTCAAAAGATATCGGGTTTTACGAGTGTTTCTGTGGTTTCAAAATCTTACCTGTTGGCATACTTGGAGTGCCTGCAGTCAGACAACCGTGTGAGGTGTTTGGTGATTCAGAGGCAGGTATAACTAATCTCTGTTGGGACAAGTTTGAGGTGAAGGACGGGCGTCCTTGCAGAGCAGAGAAGAGTGCCTCGTCTAGGCTGGCTGACAAACGCTGCTCATGAGAGGTGCAGCTGGGGACTGAAGAAATATGGTGAATCAACACAACTGACAAAAGGAAAGAAAAAAAAACAGTAGAGATTTGTTATAGGGTCTTACTGAACATATTAAACTTACCTGATACTGCATCATTTCTTGGTCTTTTTGTCAGAGGTAATAGTTGTTTCTCAGCTGTGGACTCTTCTGTTGATTCCTTGGAAATTTCACTTGCATCTCGTTTCTTTCTTCTCTCTGATTCTGAGTTACTACTCGTGGTTCGAGGCTGGCAGTTTAATGTGTTTGGTGTGTTCCCATTATCTGATGAATGTCCTGCTCCAGTTTCTTTTATTTGTGCAGTTTTTTCTGTCACAGTGTGGTTTTTACTGAGACATGGAGAGTTCTGGGACTGTCCATCTATCTTGGAAGATAGAAGTCTAGAGGCCTGTGGATTCTCTCCTTCCCCCTGTCTCCCCAACATCCCGTCCCTCCTAATCATCCCTTTTTGCAGGATAAAGCGGTCAATTCGGCTTTTCAGTTGGGGGTTAGGAAGAGGCTGGCAGGATGAAGTAAATGGGACACCAGTGAAGGGGTCATTTGGGGGTCGACCCCAAGTGGCTTCCCTCTTCTGGTGCTCCTCTAGTGTGGTGTTGTCCACTGACACACCACTGGGCAGTAGCATGGGGAGCATCATTATCTCCTGGGTTATTGGGTCAAGGAACTCCTCTGGGATGGAAACATTGCTGGAGTCAGATAAAAAGCAAACAGATAATTATCAACATTGTAAAATTATCTTTTATTATTAAGCTCCATTTGGTCCACAACGGGAATTAGATTAAACAGACGCTACATTTTTTTATAAGACTGTTTTACTACATACCTTGGAGGTGTGGCGGCCTGCGGTGGTGGTTTTGTTTGGCTGATGGAAGAGGCAAACAGTACAGGCCGTGGCATCTGTCTCTGACTGGCCTCATGGACTCTTTTAATTGCTTCCACTTCTTCTGCAGGGCAGCAGCGTGCAGGTTGTCCCCACACGACCAATGCCTTAAGCCCCATAGCAGACGCCGCACCGCCAAATGGCAAAGTCACACGAAGTTGTGTCACAGCCCCTAATGAGAGCAGACCTCGGCTCCACAGATCTTCTTTCCGACAGTTTGCAGGTTGTGGAGAAGGTGGCGAGGGGAATGGGGGCCGGGGTCGAAAATTTGAATGTGTGAAACAGACTGGGGTCTCCTCCCTAAGTTCGCAACGACCTACCAGTTTAAACTCTGGTTCAGGATTATTGGATTCAGTATTTGACTGACACTTGAACACATGACCACTTTTTTGAGGCATGGATGGAGCCTCTTCTCCCCACTGTTGGGCCTGCAGACTCCACTGGTGGCCATAAGTTTGGCGAGACTTACTGCCATGCTTTTGTTGTTTTTCTCTGTTCTGTTCATTCTGGTCCTTTACCTGCATCTGCACTTGTTCCTTTTGCTGAGTCACTTTGTGGCCCTGATGAAAATTCTGGGATGGTAGCCGATCAGAGCTGGTACTGATCTCCAGTCTCTTGCAGGCCTGTCCTCGGTCCATACCCCATGGCCACAGCTCAACGTCCACCCTGCAAAGCTCAACCTGGAAGCCAAACTTCAATGTCACCTGAGAGAAATAGAGGGAAAATATTAGATTACTTTAATAATTATATGGCCAAATGTACAGTATTAAGATTGGATGTTAGCGTTAAAGAGATAGCATTAAAGAGAGGGTGCTTGTAACTTAAATATAAAACAATATTATCAAGACTACAAAGCCATTTATTTCACAGTAATTCTGAGATATATCCACCTCTGTGAAGAAGGTTAATTGTGAGCATTTCCTTTACGTACATGGTGTTAAATTTTTTTTGCTTTAGACATACACCAGCCACGAAGTAGAAAAAACAAAGATGGATTCAGACATGCTTTTCATCTGAATCGATAAAACCAGTTCACACCATAAGAGAAAAATTTGCTTCTCTACCTTAATATATAATGGCTCGTTGGCATCTTGTTAAACATGCTGACCTGATGCACATTTCCCAAATTCTTGTTTGAGATATTTAGATATTTAATTATTCAAATGAAAAGGAGGTGGGACTCCTTGGCAGTGACCACAGCAATCTATCAAGGATCAGACTTTGAACTTTTCATATGTGAGGCAACAGGAAAGTATCTTTTAAAAAGGAGCACGAAAGCACAAAGTTACCTGGACGGGCGGACGTAGGAAGTATTCCAGCTTGAAGCCCCGCCTCCGAAGAGCAGGGTCGGACGACACAAGGTTTGTGACATCATAGCCATCTGCACACAGCTGCAGTTGAAAAAAAATCAAATAGGTACTTACAATTATACATTTCGCTTTAATGGACAATACACAGCACAGAGACAGGAAACAATGCATAAATGTCAGCAAAAGTCATCAGAATAGTTAACACATAGTTAATACATAAGCTCATGGAACTAGGTAAATTAGTTTGCTACAAACATGTTAATTTGTTAATTTTAGGCATGTTGTTAATATTTCTGTTCAGTTCATGTTATTAGAAATGTGGCTCAAAGCATTACACTCCAGTCAGACTAAATAATACATACATGAAATAGTACAGAAAAATGTAAAGCGTCACATGGAAGAAGAGGTGACAACATAAAAGATGATCCCCAATATGGTGTGGAAGAAGAGCAATAAAAAAACATGACTAAAAAGGAGTGAAAGAACACCATTCATTCCAAGTATGGAGAAAATACAGCCATGATCCGATTGGAAATAACCAACAAAAAGAACACAGCAAGGTCAGTTATGATTCTGTCTCCCACACACCATTTTATCCCTCTGCCTCTCTATTATCACAGATTTGTCCATCACCTCAGTACTTTCTGTATTCTTCCTGTTCATCTAAACAAGTATTAGACGTATTCTTTAATTTTTTTAAAAAGGTAAAATAAAGTGAATGTGCTATTATAAGACACTACTTGAGTGTAGAAAACAGTGTTTAGTTTGTTTTATATCCTAAATAACTGTTTTGTCCTTTGAACTGACAAGAAAGCATTGTATGTTCAATTAAAAAAATTAGGCTGAGGAAGATAACGTGATGAGTTAACGTGATAGGTCCATGAAAAGTTTCGCACCTTGTTGCAATGAACTGTTGTATTAAAGTGTGGCAGACAGAGATTCACAACCATATTCTCCAACCTGCGGAGAAACAAATTGATTTTAGTCATATTTTTTCCTTGCGGCAGCTTATAAGTCAAGGCTATACACATACAACTGTTCAACACGGCCTCAGATTGGTACACCACGCTGTCCTACGTTATTAGAAGGTTATCATATTTTTGTTGTGTTTCCACCTATTAGTTCACATGACCTTCGACCTCATAACAAAACAACTTTAATGACTTTCTCTCTGATTGGTGTTCGCATTCAATGTCGAATTCAAGTACATACAGTCACACAAGTAATATAATCATAAAAAGAAGGAGAAAATAACCAAAGAGTCACTTCCACTTATTTTTGACATCTGGCCTATTAGTTAAAATAAGGGTTGCAAAGGGGTGTAAACTTTCCGGAAATTTAAGATTGGGAATTTTGGAAATATTCCAAATCAGAAACTCCATGGGAATTATGGAAATTTATGGGAATTAACTGGAAACTGGGGGTAATTCAAACAAACTGTATCATAGCCAATCAATCCATCATGATGGATTGATTGATCACAATAATAATACAATTAAAAAACATGACATTTCAACAAATTTATTTGTAGGTAGAACTTTATCAAGTTATTTTATTGAACAATATTATGTAGTCCACAAGCTCAAATGTGTGGCTCTGATAGTCTTGTGCTCTGGGCTCAAAGTGTGGTCCAGGTTCTCAGTAAGCAGTAAGCAGTGTGCTATGTGCACGTCACTAAGTTCCCTGTTAAGGGCCAACCTTCAATTTAGTAAATTCCCAGTTTATTCCCATAAATTACCATTAATTCTCGTTAATTGCCATGGAAAGTTTCCAACTTCCAAATTCATGGAATTTTGCAACCCTAGTTATAATTCAATAAAATGTGCAAATATATGGAAATCCAGTACATAATATGATCTATCCATGAACCACAATGTTCAGTAACGTGGCTGCCAGTATGCTTAGTCCAGTGTGTAGGATTTAGCGGCACAGAGCATTGAAGTTGCGGATTGCAACCAAATGAACGCCCACGCCTCACCCTGTCCTTCCAAGCAGGTAAGAAAAACAGTCAAATTAAATTTTAAAAGCAAAAGTCCATATCTAGATCAAGGTTTGGTTTGTCTGTTCTGGGCTACCGTACAAAAATTGGTGTGTCAACATGGCGGACTTCGAGGAAGAGGACCCCTCTCACTGTGGATACAAAGAGCTCATTTTAAGACAAGGAAAACGCAATGATTCTTATTTTCAGGTGATTATACTAATGGAAACATACTAATACATATTGTATCCCAATCCTGTCAAATACCTCTAAATATAACACACTGGACCTTTAACACGTATTTTATCAAAGGAAATGTTTTGTTTCTTTGTACATCACTGTCAATTGAATAATTAAATATCTTTAGTGTTTGGGGCTGTTCATTGAACTAAAAAACACTAACTAAAGAGGTGAAGTAAACATTTTTATGGACTAAATGATTAATCATATACTGATAATAACAATACGAGTTAAAACAATTAGGCTAGTCAATTAAGAGGTTAGTCGATTGACATTTATTAGTCACAAACAAAAAAACAAAAACAAACTGAATACATCACCTTGAGCTCTGGGTATTTAATAGCAATTTTTACGCTATTTTATGAAATTTTATGGACCAAACTATGAACCTACTATATTTAATAAAACTAATTTCACGTTAGCTGAAGCTCTCAGCTCAGTTCAATGCATCGTATGATGATGCCAATTTATTATCCAGCTACTGGAAATGACAAAGTTAACGTCACATTTCACTAAGAATAAGACGGACTGCGTATATAACATGTACTCTGGCTCCTCAGATATAAATTACATGTTAGAAACATTATTTTATATGTCAAAGCTAGCTGCAGCAGGATGCTATGTGACACATTCAAACGTGATGCTGGCTAACATTGCTAATGCTTAGCAAGCCTGACAGCGTTACCATTGTCTTAGTAATCTAGAGCAGCTTCAGCTTACTTTGTCTGGTCGTTGACTGAACACACTTGGCTGTTTTGGCTCCTCGGACAAACTTTAATTAGAAGGCAGTAGCTAAAAGCTACTAGCCACCGACTAGCCTAGCCGGTATAAGTAGGGCAGCCGAGAAGGGACACGCTTCCCATTTGTTATCGCGAGTTTCGTCAGCGTCAAAGTGACGCAACAGGTGTTGAGTGAGCTTAGTAAGAATAGGTTTGATTTAATTGCTTGACCTCTGACATGATGTGTCCTTTACCTTTTGAGCCCTTTTGACATTTCATAGATTTCACGTGACCTTCTCTAATTACATTTTTAGACATCCACACACGTGCCGTGTCTCCTCCACATAGCGATCAACTTTCAAGGGCACCATAGACGGATGTTTGCTGAAAGAAATTCATTCCTTAAATCAATTGTAAAAGTGCATTTACAACTTTATTTACTCACTAAACCTTATGTTACTGTTTGTGTTACTTCTACTTCACTGCATTGCATAGGGAAATATTTACTACATTTATGTGACAGCTATAGTTACTTGGTACATTACAGTCAGTTCAAGATTTCTATTGCAAAATTATAACTAGCCAGTAAATTAACATACACTGCAACAGGTTAAAGTACCCAACAGCACATAAAGTACAGTAGTATCTACTTGAACCAGCTATATCTGCATTAAATGTTGCTTAGATGTGAATACATCAGTACTAATGATTCAGTAACGTGATATCTGTCTATGATATTCATTCTGCGTACTTTTAATGTTTTCCTGATAATACTTAACTAAGTTTTTCAGTGCAGGACTTTCACTACTAGCGTGGTTTACATACAGGATCTGAATATTATCTTCCACCACAAGTTACAGTAAAAATCCTTTTTGTTTTACTTTTTAGAGGATTGTAGGAGTAAGATTGCAGCAACAATAAATGTAGAAAAAGCAGCGATGAAGTTTGAAAATAAGAAACCTAATTTTGTGCAGCAGAAATATGTTATTTTATTTTGTTGCTCAGCTTGTGACCCTATGTTGGGATCCACTGTGATAAAATATATGTGCCCAGAATATCCTTGTCCGCTGGTCACTCTTTTTTGATCGCCGTAATCAAATCTTAACCATAGGACAAATTAGTTGCTCAGTGACAAAAAGTGCTGAATTATTCACATATCTTTATTGGTTCTGTTGAATTTTAACAAAGGGGTGGTTTTTAATCAAGCCAGAACAGTACTAATAACATAAATGCAAACAATAAATTTGAAACATGTATAAAATTGGTAGCATTTTGTTCTCTAAACAATGCAATACTGTAACTACATTTATCACCTACATCAAAAGGAACATCATTTTTTGGACAGGGTTGCTATGATTGCACCATTATGGTAGGCCGATAGGCTATCTACACAGTTAAAAAAAAAAATAAAACACATAAAGAAAAGCTCAAATGGCACATATTTTCTCTGTCAGTTCACCATAATATAATAACAGTAATAAAGATGATAATACTATGTAATACCTTAGAGATAAGTTAATATTCTTGAGCAACATCTTTGTATGCTGGCATAAACAACACATATAAAAGCCATGATATTCACATCTGAGTCTACTGTACATCATAACTTGTGTGTAGGACACTACATAGTGCAGTTAGCCTGAATGCTCCCTTTAAAGAGGCAGACTCCACTTTTCTGATTTTTTTTTTTTTTACTTCCTTCTCCCTTGCTTTGTCTATACAGAAGAAAGTAGAGTTTTCTAGGATATACAGACTCCCTCAGCTTGAATTTTCAGTCTCACTGCCCTTATGTCAAGCTTTGATGTACATCTTACTGTACTTAAAGCCCCCCTCCAAAAAAAAAAAAATCCTTTGCTCTTAATATATCTTCACTTGCTGTATTGCCACTAGTCCCTCCATCCTCAATCTCATAAGCTGAAGCTTTTCATATGTATACACACATGCACACACCCACTCTCTCTCACTCTCGCACACTCAAACACACATTTACAATCTATAACTATTATAAGTATTTCTTTCTAGTATATCATACATTCTATAAATTTTGTTTTAACTTTGGGGATACTGACTGATTTCTCAGATTTCTTGGCTGTAAATGCACAAAGTGAATGACACAATTATCATAATAGCTAAATTCAAATTGTGTGCTTCCTTTCACATTCTCCTTTGCAGCTCAATGAGAAGAAATTTGAGTTGTGAAAGCTCTCTAATGACCTCTAGTGTTTGTTTTTAGTCACCACAGACAAGCTGCAGTGAAGGCGAACCAGGTTCTCCCATGTCTTAAAACATATACTCAGTTGGGGTTGATTATCTGCTAAACATATCTATTTAATTCAATTTGTAGAAAATATAAACTCTGTTGGTCTTCATGATATATTTAAATGGCTCATGCATGTTGGATCCTGTGCATGAAATGACTTGAAAACTGAATCAACAATCAGTCTGTGTGACCTTTAACGTCAATATCTGCTGGGATTTAAATGAAATGGTCCAGCTGAGTGTAATAATGATTTTTTTTTTCATCTATTCCCAGCATTAGTTATTCTCTTATACATGCTGGAAAGAATGGAGTAAGGCGCTCTCTGGCCAAAAATGCAAGATAACATCACACACTCTGACCACTAATTCTACTTTTACATAACCAGTGACACAGACTTACAATGAATAAATACCGCATAATATTCTTGTTCATAATTTCTGACAATATCCCTGATTGTCTTGGTCCTTTTCTAGCATGGGAATGACATAACCCCTCTATTAGTGCTGTAATCTAAACATTGTCATTTAAAATTTAGTTTTTCTGCAATCCATCAGTGTGGGATACTTTTCATGAACACTGATTATGTAGGGTGTAGTAGTGTGCAACTAGTTAGAGACAGGCTGCTTGCGAGGTTGAAAAATACTTGATAACCCGAATGTAGTTCAACTTCCTGTTCAGATTATCTGCTTGTTACTGATGATGTATTTTGCACTTGGCCTTTGTCGCTGTTTAGTGTCTATAGTTGCTTTGAAAAGTATGTCAGACTGTACTGGTTTATTCTATTGTAGACTGAAATGTTTTACTCTATGCTGAAGTAGTTTTGTGTGGGAGGCCTTGACACTGTGAGTGTGTTGCACTGGACAAATAGTTTCATGGAGCTGTCTCTATATCTCAGTGGACTCTATCCTCTCCAGACGTGAGGGTCCTGCCCAGGGAGGGGCAAGCTGGTGGAGAGAAGGAGGGCCCTTCTGGTCTTCACAAGGTGGGGAGATGGTGAGGGCGATGGGGCCAGAGATAGAGGGCAGGGGCTGAGGAGACAGAGGTGAGAGGGCTGGTGGTGGTGGTGGAGGTGGAGAATTTGAGGAAGTGGGGGAGGTGGTGGTGGTAGTGGTAATAGTGGTGGTGGTGGACGTTGTGGTTGGTTTGGCTCCCAACTGGCTCATGCGTTTTTCCAGAGCTTGGTTCTTCTGCAGCGTTTCTACATAGCTGAGCTGCAGCTGTGCCTGGTATTTCAAAACCCGTTCCTTCTCGTCCTGCCAGGTGTGTCGCTCCTGGTCAAAGTTGAGGGCCTGGCGTTCCCTTTGCTGCCTCTCCAGGCGCAATGCGGCCTGTAGCTGCTCTAGCTGTCTGCGCAGCTCGCCTGCTTCATCCCAGTGACCCTCCTGGGCTCGCTGGGGTTGGTGGGCGTCCTGGCGAAGTTGCACTTCCTGGCAGAGTTGGGCCTCGTGGCGTAATTGGGCCTCTTGGCGCATTTGGGCCTCATGGCAGAGCTGAGCCTCCTGGCGGAGATGGGCCTCCTGGCGCAATTGGGCCTCCTGCCGGAGCTGCACCTCTTGACGCAGCTGTGCTTCTTGCCGTAGTGCGGCCTCTTGACGGATTTGGGCTTCATGGCGGTGATGCGCTTCCTGACGAAGTTGCGCCTCTGGTCGGATTTGGGAATCCTGACGCATTCGCATGTCCTGTGGCATGTGGCCGTCTTGACGCTGCTGTGCGTCTCGCCATTGAGCTTCTTCACGTTGCTGCCTCTCCTGTCTTTGAGCTTCCTGCCTTTGGGCTTTAGCTTCATCGCTCTGAAGACTCAGCAGGGTGTCAGATGTGGGGGTGAGTGAGTTAGCTGAGGTCTCAGTGGGGTTACGTGGACAGTGTACAACACCCCAAGGTGGCAACAGCCCTGCAGCAGCTAAGTTAGGGCTCATAACAACTTCTGCTCCTCTGCTTGCTTCATTTAGAGCCCGCTTTAAACTAAGCACCTCTGCCTCAAATACACCCAGCTTCTCTCTGAGGATGGACACCTGTAGAAAGGAAAATAATTCATAATTTTTAAATGTAGTGCTTGAATGTCAATTGCATATCAAGTCAAATCAGTATTTCTTCATGTGCACAGTTACACACAAGAACAAAACAGCACATGACATGAGGCATAAATAATGTACACAGATATATAAACAGAAATCCAGCTACGTTTATTATATATACTGTAAATTCATGACTGCAGGCATGCACATGTATGCCCATACACATGAGATCATTTGAATCAGGTGAGACTAATAGATGGATGATGGATGGTGGAAGAGCAATGCACTTAGTCCAGGCAATTACCATATTAAAGCTATTGTCTGACATCATTTTATATTAAAATATTATATTTAATATACTTGGTTTGATTGATGTTGCACAGTGTTGTCATGGCATTTGAATCATGTGGATGCTTGAAGAATGAGGAATGAGGAACTTATTTTACTGTTGCATGAATTTTCCCAGATAAGAGCTTGTGATATACAGAGATTGAAGAGAAATAGATTTTGCTCTTAAACTTGCTGCCTCTTTGCTGATGAAATATGCACAATATATATAGATATTATATATGTGTGGGCTGATTATGAGGTCATATAATACAAAAATAAAAAATGTTGCTGCTGTAATATATATTGTTGCCAAATCCCCAATTTGTCGTAGCCCCCTTGCCAAGTTTTTGGAATCCCTCTGAAGGATTTTCGAGGATTAAACACTAGGCAACCTAGATTTAGTGGTAAGCATCCCAATCCTGCAATCCCACATGTTGTAAAATATAATTTGACTGCTTTGGATAGGAATCAATATTGTGCTGCTCCTTTCAGAGACACCTCTAAAGCCTTAATAAAGTCAACCATGCCCTACGACCACAGGCCTAAGACTTCCATCATATGCCTAGAATAATGTAGGCCTTATGTCCTATAGCTTTGGAGAGATGTATGACCACTGTTTTTTGAACATAGCTGAGGGAGATACATGTTTAGTCAGACAGTTTCTATGACCGTACATAAATAAGTTTTGTTTTTACGATATATGTATGTCAAACTGGGGAAAGAAAATCTACGGTATTTCTCTTCTGTTCCTAGTTGCTGTTTACCATTTGGTGATTTATAATGTAAGCAGACATATTGGAACTAGACAATAGGCTGGAACTGTCTTTTGTTCAACTATAATATAATATATCCATCCATCCATCCATTATCTGTATCTGCGTATCCTTAACAGGGTCATGCTGGGGCTGGAGACCATCCCAGCTGACTTGGGGCAAGAGGCAGGGTACACCCTAGACAAGTGGCTAGCTCATCACAGGGCACATAGAGACAGACAACCGACAACAATCAACAGTTCATGTCTTTGGACATGAACTTAACTGGAGTGAACCCACGCTGTGAGGCATCAGTGCTAACCACTTAAAAGTATTTTTTAATGATCTATCTAGTATTATATATTGTATATATTGTAGGATACCATGAGGCCCTTCAGAAATCTGATAAACCTGAATAATAGCACATTTTTTAAATTATATTTAGAGTCTGTTTTATTGAATTGTTAGTAATCATCTCTCCTCTCTTAATTAAAGTGCAATTGAGAACCTACCTCTGACAGGGTCCTCCTCAGTTCTCCCTCACACTTCTCCAGCTCCAGACTTTTGGTGCTATAGGAGTCTTTCAGGCCGAGCATGGCCTCTTCACGCTCCCTCAACTGGGCATTAAGCTCCTTAAGTTGACCTCTCAGGGCCACCATCTCTCCAGCTCGCTGGGTCACTTCAGCTTGACTCTCCCTCAGCTGCTGCTTCAGCAGGGAGATCTCTCCTGCTTTCTGACACACCTGCCATGAGAAAAATGAGTGAGTGAGTTAGTTAGTATATGGCTTGCAGTGAATTATAACCTGTCCCATTTTATACAAGTGCTTGTACACACATACTTAACAGATATAAGCAGCTTCGCATGCACCCATACTCAGTGCTTCACTGCTCAGTCTACCATGAGGCAACCCTGATAACATTTTACTGAACTAGTCAAGCGCACCAACTCATATACTCATATCTCACCTCCCACTTGGTCTCCTCCAGACGAGGCAAGATGTCAGCCTGCTCCTTCCTGTAATCCAGACACTTTCTTTCCAGCTCCTCTCTCTGGGCCAACAGAGCTGCCATCTCCTCCTGGAGCCTCCTCTTGTCCTGGGACAGACGGCTTATCTGGGCCTGCAGGGCAGTCTGGGAGCGCTGAGCACGACGGGTAACCTGTAGACATAACGCATATATTCAGTGTAAGATGTGATGACATTGATTCTGCAATAATATGTTCTGGTGCTTTAAGGCATAAGAGTCTATAATCCATTAAGTGTTTTGATCTGAATTTGTTTCAGGTGATGCTGCATTCCTTTTTCACGTCTCCAACATTATCATTCAAAATTAGAGGATTGTAGATTAAAGGGGCCCAGAAGGGGACTGGTTAACTTCTAATTTTTTTAACTTTTAATTTGAATTTTAAATTCTGTTGTGTATGTACCACCTAAAAATTGTATCAGATTTTGGACCACATGCTTCATTTTACACTTCCAAGATCCCACATAAGTTGCATTTGGGCTCAAGTTAAGAAAAATAAAGTGCAGTAGCATCCTGAGGATATTTATTCATCCATAATCTGTAACCACTGTAGAGGGCTAGAGCCCATCCCAGCTGACAATGGGCCAGAGGTGGGGTACACATTGAACAGATCATCAGTTCATCACAGGGCTGAAACATAGAGACAAACAACCATTCATGCTCACATTCACATTTAATTTAGAGTCACCTATTAACCTGCATGTCTTTGGGCCGTGGAAGGAAGCTAAAGTACTTAAAACATAAGGAGAACACACACACAGGAGGGCCCTAACCAGCTGGCAGGTTCATACACAGGTGACAGTGCTAACCACTTAACCACTGTACCACGTATCCTCCACAATATTTTAGTTGGATCAACATATGCAGTGAGGTCACCTGCTGCAGGCGAGAGGCGTAGTTCTGTCTCAGCTCGTCCATCTGTCGCTCCCAGACACGTTGCTTCTCCTCAAACACCTGAATGATTGCTGCCTCACTTTGGTCCAGGTTTCTGCGCATATGCTGCACCTGGTAGAAAAAAGGAGGAATCAGGCCACAAAACGGTAAAAGTAAAAGAAATCCAACTTGGACAGCAAGATGTGGAACACTCAACAATGAGTCTTTTGTAGTCAGCAGCCAAAAACAACAATGACGAAACAAAAAAAAACTGCTTCAAGATACAGCGTGTCAGGAAAAACCGTATGAAGGCCATAAACCCTAAACTTGTTAAATGTGAAGGTTTTTTATCTCAGATATTTGAAGCAAATACAAACATCCTTTTTTTGTCAAACCTTTTGTCATCCTATATCGCTGATCTGCCCGACATCAACACTTTGAACACAAAGATGTGACAACATAGTGCAACTTGAATCTTGCACGTGACACATTTTATGTGCTGAGGCTTTGAAGTGTCGGTGAGATTTTGTGCCATCCCAATATAATGGAGGTGAATTTAGTAATTAGTGAATTATATTCACAATAAAAACCGTGGGGTTAAGTTCTGTGGATTATTTTTTGTGGGCTTTTTAGCCAGAGGGGATTGACATGCAGCAAAGTGCCACAGGTTGAACTCAAACCCATGTTGCTGCAGTAAGCACTCGTAAGCCTTGGTACATGGAGCAATACCAGGTGAGCTACCTGGGTGCCTTGGAGTTCTGTGGATTATTACGGAAACACAGGGTCTGTTTCCGGAAAGAGATGTTTCTGCTGAATTTAATTTGACAATGTTTTGAGCACCGCAAATGAAATTTTTATGCATCTTCTCTGTATTGGGGTGGCTGAAGAAATATTTTAAACAGAGATCTTAACACCTATGAAAACAACACCTGGGTGCTATTTACTGGTGTACTAAACAACTGCACACCAGACATTTCTGAGTGGCCTCTGACCTCTTGCTCTTTCTCCCACAAGCGGTCCTCAAGGTCCTGGATGATGTCGTCAGATGAGGGGGAGGGGCGTAGAGGTGCTGGAGCGTCACTCAGGTGGCTCAGCCTCTGATAGGACGAGGAGCTTTTTCCTGAGGAGGACCGGCCACTGTCTGAGGCACTGAGCCCATTCTGGAAGGAAAGGACCACAGCACGATACATTAAAGATTATAACAGCTAAGTGCATTAAGTGCTAAACTACATGGAGTATGGATGATGGTCTTACCTGGTATCCAGGCTTTTCAAGCTTGTCCAGGCCAGCAGCTGCCCCAACCATGCCCAACCTGTTGATGTGGCTGGTGGAAGCACTGAGAGGCCCAATGACTGCTGGGGGCCCACAACCAGACCCAGAGCCCGTATAGGTAGGCAGGCTGGTCAGGGAGTTCCTCCCTGAGTCAGACATCCCTCCCTGAACCACTTCATTACCATTTCCCCCGCCCTCACTTCTGCTGACTCTCACTGGGCTGTCCTGGTCCAGGAGCAGGGCCTCTGGGACCTCTCCTGATTCTCCTCCTGCTCCGTCCCTGCCTCTCCTGCCTCCTCTGCTCTCACTGAACCCTTCACTCCTTGCCTCAGTCTTGCCCTCGCCCCCAGCCCCTCCTGCCTGGCCCACCAGGTTCTGCATGGAGTGGAAGCTCTTGGGAACCACCGGCTTGAAGGCAGAGGGACGAACGAGGCCTGAGTTGTTCTGCATCGCCTGCAAAAGAGATGCAGGAAGGAGGAAAAGATGGCAGGAGAAATAACATATTAATGCAGCTCTCAGGCAAAAGTGCACAGTAGTATTCAATGAAGTTTCAATGAAAGAAAAACAGCATTGTGATGTGTTAAGCATAATAAGAGTGTATGAGGCATGCATTATACATACTATGAAAGATTTGGAACACCTTTGAAATGCATTTGGTCTGTTTCTGAGGGACTTTTAATCCTTCAAAACAGTATATCCCAGGTGATATGATTTTAAAGGGTGGGTTTTAATACAATACTCGCATGTTCATGAAGACTTATTGATGGCTATAATCATTCCTCCTATCCATACTGGCTGTCCCTTTCTGTTGGTATCTTCCAAAGTTATAGTCTTTTTGGTAAAATTTCCCTCTTTGGGTTTATTTGTACTTTCAAAGGCGTACCAGGAAGGAGTCGCTCTACGACCAGTGCGGAAAGGAGGTATGATGTGTATGTGCGTGTAAATACATTTTCCACCCTGATCCTCTGAATCAGCGGTGTCCAAAACTTTTCTGCTTGTAACCCCTTGTTGAATCTATGAGCTATAAACAGATCAACTGGAGAGTGATTTTCCTTCTCAGATTGTTTAATTTCAAGCACTTATAAGGGTCCAAAGAGGCAAAACTAAACTTTTAACGGGAAAAAAAGAGAAGATTTGCTAAAAGTCCGAAAAGTAAACAGATTTTTTGTGTGGCAGAATTTAGTTTTTTCATTATTTCCTAACCCGAGAAATTTTACAACCCCCTTTGGAGGTGCTGACCCCCAGGTTGAGAAACACTGTCCTCAATCTTGAAGTACCTGCTCCAGTTTCCCCGACACTGGCAGGATCTTGGGAGGGTTGTGGTTTGGTGGGTTATGGCTGCCTGGATTCTTCTCGTTGTCAGTTCTAGCAGCTGCCATCTCTCGGTGATGATGTTGGTTCATGCCAACGCCGTTCTTCTCATTTGCTCCTCGACCCACAATGTTCCCACAAACATCCAAACCTGCAGCCTGCATTTCCCTCTCTCTCTCTCTTTCCATCCTTTCATTCTCCAGCCTCTCTCTTTCCCTCTCCCTTTCCCTTTCCCTCTCTCGCTCCCTCTCTCTTTCTATTTTCTCTCTCTCAATTCTTTCTCTTTCCCTCTCTCTGGCTCTCTCTCTCTCCCGCTCCCTCTCCCGCTCCAGCCTCTCCCTCTCCACTCGTTCTCGCTCCCTCTCCCGGTTCCTCTCCCTCTCTCGCTCCCTCTCTAACCTCTCTCGGTCCCAGTCTCGGTCCCGATCTCTGTCTCTCCCCCTTTCTCGCTGCCTCTCCCGCTCCCTCTCCCACTCCCTCTCCCGCCTGCCTGCTCCGTTGCCACACTCCAACTGGTTGTTGTTGGACGGGGCTGTCATGGTACATTCAGTGTTGGTGGAGGAGGCTGTTTCGGTGGGCCGGTCAGTTCCGGTACAGGTCCCAGTCCCGATACTAACACTCCCTCGTTCATCGCTAGAAGCCGTCCCGTCAGATATAGTCGCCGGGGGGCGTGGCAGCCGCTCTGCACTGCAGCTGCGGTCGGCAGGGCAACGGCGAGAGAGAGGAGGGGCCCTGGGCAGGGTGGTCCTCGTGCCCACTGACTTCATGGCAAACTCCTGCTCTCCTGCCACCCCACTGCCAACACTGCCCATAGTGGGGGTCAAAGGTCAGGGATTAGAGGTTAGGAGTCAGGATTGGGGAGGGTCACAGATACATTTGGAAGTAGTGTGGGTCATCACAACCTAATGCAGGTAGTGGGGGCACACACACTAGAGGAACACAGAAAAACGAAAGAGTTATACAATATTGTAATTGCATAATGACTAGTTATACAATAATAGTTAATGCAGAATAGATTCCAACCCACATACAGGGGCAGTGTAGTCCTCCCACCATGATAAAAATGAAAAAGGTCAGACGGATAGGTCTGGACAATTATCTGTACAGTGAGAGTATGAATAAATAAAAATAAAATTTGTCCATAAATTAAATGATAAAATCACTGTTACTTTCTGTTTGTGGTGTCTGTTTGTTATGTATACACTTTGTAGGAAAGAGTGAGGTATTTTTGACAATTTTGTTTGCATAAGTTAAAGGATGCTGGGTGAATAGGCTTTTTTTTGTGTTTGTTATGGACTCAAATACAGGAACACCTACATAGAACACGTCTAATACAACACAAAACAACAGCCCTGCAATAAAAATGTGAAACTTATGTTGTTCAGTTATCTATATTAATATCATATAGATTTTACTTTAACCCTTTTGTTTCGCTGAAATGTGCTTTAGTTCCTCGTTGTGTTGTGTTCTACAGATAATGAAAATAATAATTCCTTTACTGTAGATATAATTATTATTTTTATTAATTAAACTATTCAAGAAGTAACACCTCTCATTGCTTACACATTTAATGAAGGTGACAAAATATGTACTGTACATAGCAGTAGAGCATTGCTACTACAGCAACCAAGAAAACGTGATTTATATTATCTGGGCCATCCATTAACAAATCTTTACTCATTTTAGTTGCCAAAAATGCATGCACAATGCACAAATTTATGGTGTAATATCTCACATTTAGGGACACCTCAGAGGGGTCAAACTTCCTGTAAGAGCATTGAACAGAAATCCAAACAGATTTTTCCCAGATTTGGGATTTGGATTAAAGGTAGTGCTGTGTTAAGTATTGCCAACGCTTGTGAAATTAGGAAAAGTCATAAGTATCAATACTATAAAACAATGTTAACTGTGTTTTTAGAGTATTTTTAGAGGATGTGTGGTCTCCAGAACTCTGAATAAAATATTATTAACTTTAGGGTCATGGTAACTTGTTTCTGGTTGTTGGTGGTGTATTGGATTGCTTTACAAACTGGAACACCTTACATTAAAGTGCAGCACAATCAAACACAAAAATACCATAAACTATGGCCTAAAAATAACAACAGAGCTTTGTCACCATCTTATGGTTTTAATATAATCACTTAGTATGCATGCGGCTACAGAGTACAGCTATGCCTGCTAAAGCGTCCACTCAACTTTCAGCTGCCAATTTATTAGGTATACCTAGCTAAAATTAATGCAATCTTATGCAACAGTCCTGCAATAAATTCTATGAAGTTTAAAATGTTCAGTTTTAGTTCAAACTGTTTAAGACAGGTGCTGGTTGAACTTTACACAAAGTTTGGAGGCTGTAATTTGTGGTGCTGTTGTATTTACTGTGTTATACACACGTCTGGATTACCCATTGGGCAAAGTGGGCGACAGTTAAGGCCAAAGGTTGTCTGTGTGGCGGTTACTTGGTGTTACTTTGATTAACTTTGCAATTTTCTTTGGTAATATGCACCAGTAATGGCTATAGTGTTTTTTTTTCCAAACGTATGGTTTTGTCCTACTTAATTACAAATATAACTTTACTAATTACTATTCTCTCTGTTAATATTATGTTCCATGGTCCAAATTACTTACTTACTTACTGAGCTTAGGTATATTTCTGCGGCAGTATAGAAGTCTCACCTTTACCCTTATTGATATAAAGGGAGAGGACAAAATATTAGAAACACCACTTGGAGTGAAAGAGTACAGCACCACAAACTACAGCCCTCAAAATAACAATGAATGAATTAACGGCTCTTTAAAACAGTTTCAAAAAAGCATTTAGTGCAGTGAGTCTTTTATCTGAATTATTATTAGCTTGGTGTACATGATACAGTAGAAACTGAGTTTATATGTATATATATCTGTAGGCTGTAGTAGTAGGTAGTAGATTAAATGCTTTAAATTTTACTTAGAGGTGTTTCTAGTATTTTGTAATATGGAACATTTCTATCAACGAGAGTAGACTAGTAGACTCTTTTGCACGTTGTTTACAACTCCTTCCTTTAAATTCCTGTTAGCCATTCCACACATGCCCAAAAACACCTTTCAGTGCAACGCAAAAAATCATCATGATCATAAAACAAAATCAACAACTAAACACAATAAAGCTATTTACTGCAGGGACTGCTGTATTAGACAGGTGCACCTATTAAACTGGCAACCCAGAGCAGTAGGCTATACACACATAATGAATCACAGGGACTGTGTTTGTATAGACTATGATGTAGCCATGAAGTTACACCGTTAAAACCAGCACCAAAACCATACAGTAGCATACTAGATAGATAGATAGATAGATAGATAGATAGATAGATAGATAGATCAGTGCACCTCCCCTTCTCAGCCCATTTACTAGAGGTTTACTTCCACTTGGATGAATAGTAGTAGTAGTAAAATACACTGCCTATCTATCTGCTGCTCTGCCTCAATCCCCTCCCCTCACGACTCCCCCTCTCTCTCCCTTTTTCTCTGCATCCCTGGGCGGCAAGGGCGGCTTTAGCAGCATCCGCATCAAGCCCTGAATCGACTGCGCTCCCAAACAATTACTCGCTAGGCCCCGTGACAAGAAACGAACGCACGACCCTCGCTCAGTAGGAAAAAAAACACATCTAAATTAATATACACAGCGTCATTGACATTGACGACAGTGGCTTTGATTTACCGATTGTAGCATCCTGGCGGTCCATCATCAAAGGCTACTCACTATTTTGCAGCTGGGCGGTTTGAAAGATGGCAGCCTCAATAAACAATATTGTCACAAGACAGCAGCGTCAGTCGAGGTCGGTCCGGGCTCTGAATTATTCTGCGATGTTACCGTGGGTCGGTAATATTAGGGATGCTGTCTTCGACCGCTGTCAGCGTCGGATGCTGATGATGGAGTCGGTCGGTTGATACGCGCATCAGCTGAGAGACACACACCCACCTCTGGTCCCGCCCCTCTGGCTGCATGATACAAACGCCCCCTTTTGGCATAAATCCAGTGCTCTCCCTCGGGAAAAGCCTATGGAGTCATATATACAGTCCGCTGGATGGATGCATGGAGGTGGATGCGAATGGAAAGAGTAGTGATGCTGGATGAATCACCACTGCTTGTTTTAAGTGCCTACAGCGTGTTAATAACTCCCTAATTGTTTTTGTTCTGTAGAAAAGTGTTTTGTTGGTGGTCATGCTCTATTTTACGGTTGATTTGCTGCTTGGGTATTTTGGCATTTAGGTTTGGGTCACCCATAACTTATGACAGCTTCACCCATTTTGAAGAAAGATCTGATAGATGTACAATGGAACATAAATTATTCAAAAACAAACAAACAATCGATTCACTTAATATCTCACTGAGCTATTTATCACAATATAAAGCTGTTACAGTGAGCAGTGTTCCTCATTCATTTGAAGTTTTCTGTCCAAGGAAATGAACACTAGTATTCACTCTCTTTTAGCTCTGTTTTGGTCTCTACCAACTCCTCCCTGAAATCTGTCTCTTCAGTTGCTAAATCCTCCACTATCTTATCTAGCTAGTTGATGTCTGATGACCATTTAGACTCGGGTGGACAATGGACAATGTTTCAGTGTCGCCAGCAGATATCTGGAAAACAGGTGATGGATGTCCGGGGGCCAAGACTATAGCAACTTGATACACGTGAATGATGAGAAACACTGAAACAACGAAGAAATTATTGAAACGTGAAGTCTTGGCCCTTTCCTTACAGATTCTGCATTCATATGCGGTGGTCTGTTTATAGAGATTAGCTACGTGACAACTAGGTATAGGGAGCACAGGTAGCATAGCCTACAGAGTTTTGTTGCTTGCTGCATCTGGAAACAATGGTATGAGAGCAGTGAGACTAAACCAATTCAAAGCATTAAAGCTACAGGCTGTAAAACTAAAATAATGAGCTGAAAGATGACAAAAAATACTCTGTAAAGCTGAAGGGAACTGAGGATTTCAATATGAGTGATACCTTTCACATCCACTAGTAATTGTCATCTTTCTTTAAGCTCTGCTATATTTCTGTGTGACCTTTTGTTAGATAGAAGTTTACTTATCTTTTTTCCCTTTTTTTTTTACCAGATTAATACTTGCACAACAACAATATACAACAATATACTTTTTTTATACAATATAAAGCCATATTATTATGAACACACACACACAAATAGCTACCAACAGCCTCAACACAAGAGCTGCTGACCTGAGAAGGAAGATCGTGACCCAACTAGAAACCTGGAGGGATGGATGAATACCGAAGCTGAGTTGCCAAGTACCTTCAGAAGATCTACTAGTGGATGTGAATGCGGCTCTGAAGACAATCTCCACAAGAACCATCACTGAGCTGATGCACAGTACAGCAACAGTAATCATGGAGATGCTTGCAACAGTAATCATGGAGATGCTTGGATACAAGGTGGGCCTTGTACCACCATCAGATAGAGGAAGTGGCTGATATCAAGAAATCCTACCAGTGGCTGGATAATGCAGGACTGACAGACAGCACAGAGGCACTAATCATGGCAGCACAAGAACAGGCCATAAGCACAAGAGCCATAGAGGCCAGGATCTACCAGAGTAGACCAGACCCAAGATGCAGACTGTGTAAAGAAGCCCCTGAGACAGTCCAGCACATAGTAGCAGGGTGTAAGATGCTAGCTGGATCAGCGTACATGGAGAGGCACAACCAAGTGGCTGGGATAGTATACAGGAACATCTGCAACCAGTATGGAATAGAAGTACCTAAATCCCGATGGGCCACACCACAGAAGGTGGCTGAGAACAACAGGGCCAAGGTTCTGTGGGACTTCAGCTTCCAGACTGACAAACAGGTACTGGCTAACCAACCAGACATAGTGGTGGTGAACAAAGAGCAGAAGAGGGTAGTGGTGATAGATGTGGCGATCCCAGCTGATGCCAACATCAGGAAGAAGGAACATGAGAAACTTGAGAAGTATCAAGGGTTGAAAGAGCAGCTGGAACGGATGTGGAAGGTCAAGGGTTGCGTGGTCCCCGTGGTAGTGGGGGCACTTGGGGCAGTAACACCCAAACTGGGGGAGTGGCTCCAGCAAATCCCAGGAACAACATCTGAAGCCTCAGTCCAGAAGAGTGCAGTCCTAGGCACATCGAAGATACTGCGCAGAACCCTCAAACTCCCAGGCCTCTGGTAGAGGACCCAAGCTTGAGGATGACACGGATACCAAGAGATGGAGATTTTTTTTTATATATATTATAGCTTTGTGTCAACAAGAAAACACACCAATACTGAAAAACTACAACTACTTTGCAATGTACCACCTTTTTTGTGAAATACACTCCTCTGCCCTCCACTGGAGAAAAGTAGATTTACTTCTCTGTTGTTGATTAAAGCTTCACTTCACTTCCTACTATGGTTTCTACTGTTTATTTGTTTACTGTTGTGTTTTCTTTCGGCATTCTCACTATAAAAGACATTTGTATCTTCATAGTTATTATCTTCTCCTGCTCCTCCTTTTTTTCTCTACAGGTATTCACAGCATTTTTTTTTTTATTTCTGCTCATTATTTTCTTCCCTCCAGAAGTGGTGAGGAAAACCAGTGTGCCCTCTGCAGGATTGGAGGGTAACATCCAAGACACAAGCTCACATGCCAAGTGAATCTAAAACTCCAGGGTAGGATGGCCACCAGATTTTAAATTTTAGAGAGTTTAGAGAGAATTCCTAAATTCAAACATATCAAGGTTACGTGTGTAACTGAGGGAGTTGATATCAGGCAGTTTAATGTTTCAAAATCTACATTTTGGACATGTCATAGCACCAAAAGCACAGGTGTATTGATTAACTACTTGTTCCAGAGCTATTTCAGCTTTTCAACCTCACAGAGGACAGCTACAGTACGGTGCAGTGATGGAATGGAAAGTACATTTACTCAGTTACAGTACTTAAGTACAACTTTGAGGTACTTGTACTTAACATGTATATTGCCAGATTATACTTTTACTCCACTACAACTCAGAGGGAAATATTATACTTTTGCTACATTAGAGTTAGATCTACATTAGAGTTAGATCTACAAATTTTCTACATTTGTTTAATGAAGATTATTTCAGCTGTTCTTCATGCTAAAACATTTCATTGTTCCAGCTTCACAAATCGAGGATTCTATAATTATATTAATCATCTGTCTATACATTTAATAATTTTGCTGTCTGAAAACTATCACTATTATTATGGAATTTTCTATCCTTAGGTTACACAAGGTCACGTGTGGGCCTTGAGGTCCTCAGCAGTAGTAGCTGTTTGGCTTTGATTGGGAACAGTAGGTGCAAGCCTATCTCAACACTGTGGTGGCCAGGATTGTAGAGACCTTATGTTGCCTTCCTTAGACATAATAGATAGCTTGCCGTTGATGTTTCTTTAACATAAACAGACAACAGTGTCTCCAGCCTAGAATGTGCTGACAGTAACACAAACATGGGTAAATACATTCTCTTTGACTAATTCTGGGCGTATAGTATTTGTGGTGTTATCTTGAGGTTTAAAGTCTGACCACCGGGATGAGTTGGGCAGAATGTGAGACCGACTCAGGCACTTCTGATGAACTTTGAGAGTGTCTCTAATTCTCCTTGGCCAAACGACAATAAATAATACAGCATAAGACATCAGAGGCTCCTGAACACTTTCTTCCCTCCTGACATCACCATTGACTACTGACTTCAGCAATTTCTCCACAACAACTATCAAAGTGTCAATTTGGGTTTGGAGTAACTGTAATTTTCAGAATTTTTACAAACCTTATGTTGCATAATAATACATAACTAGAAAATTTCTAAAGAAATTTTGAGTGTGCGTGACTCTGGCCCCGTCGCCCCCATACATTATTACTGACACTGCTCAGCAAATTCAGTACTAGAAAATTCCCGCAGAGATTTTGAGACTGAGGAGTGGGCTGTTGCCAGGGGTCTGTATTCAAAAAGCACACCTCAAATAGTCATTTTTAACACGTTTATTTAGACGCAAGCAAATAGCAATTAACTTCAATTGGCATGTAAGCATTAGCATGTTAGCGGTGATGCGCTAGCAATTAACATTAGCATGTCAGCAATAGCATGTTAACATTAGCATGTTATCATTAGCATGTTAGCGCTGATGCGCTGACGCGCTAGCAATTACCATTAGCATTTTAGCATTAGCATGTGTGTCATTTTAGACAGACAAGTTCCAATTAAGTGCCAAAACTGCTAAGATGGCCGCCGCTCTGCCTTTCCCCCCTCTCCTCCTTCAGGCAGGCTTGAGGTTGCCAAGCAACCAGGACCTAATCAGCTCTTTCAGGCACACTCAATAATAAAAATGTAAACAATGGCTGTGATATGTCTCCGTTTATTTTGTGTGATTTTTTTTAAAGGTGTCCTCGCAAACTCCTGAAACAAGTTGAGTCACGCTTGAAACAGGTTAGTGTCTCACCCTGCCAGCACGCCCCAAGTCCAGTTGTGTTCATTAATAAATTATCTGCTATATGTTCATAATTAGCAGCATTTTAATTTAACGCATAGACTAATTGACTCAGTAAAATGATTTAGTGAAAGTTTCAGTGTTATGTCTAATGTATTCAGTGCTGATCTCAGGAATAGTGCCAGTGCAGTGTGATCGTATCTGGTGGAGGAGAAGCTCGGGGTCACTGAAGATGATGTTTGATAACAGAGAGAGGCAGCTGAACACTTGTAGGTACAAGCTGTGGCAAAGTCTTAGCAGATTCTATCATATGGCAGCAAAGCTTCTTAGCCTACATATATTGACTAATTCACTGGATAAAAAATGGAATCATTGAGTAATCCACATGTTGTCCCAAAGGTTTACATTTTGAACATCAAAGTAGCTGAAACCTGTCCAAAATAAGTTGTAGTTACTTACTTTTGGACGTAAGATGGCAGCATTGTCACTCAGGTGTACACAAAAAAAATGTGGCGCAGTCTTGAATTCTGTTCAGTCATTATGGAGGCCGTTTGAATCAGTACTGGGTCAAACACATGTGTGATATGCAGGCTGAGAGGTCGGTCCAGGCTGAATGCTAAATAGAAAGAAAAAAAAAAGATCCTGAGCCCCCTCATTTAAATTGAACAAATATAAACTGGGAAACCATTGTTACAAATCACTACAAACTTCTGAAGTACTAGAATGGTCTGGGGGCAATGAAGCCTAAAGTTTATGAGGGGTCAGACACAGATTATGGGTTGGAGAGAGCTGATTGAAGCAGCAGGACTGTGTCTCTACAGCCAGATCAACAGGAACAGATCTCAGAGCAGGATTGTAAAAGTCGGTGACAAAAACTAAATATCAGAATGAACCTGGGAACTACTTTTTTTTTAATGCACTCCAAGTAAGTAGAAAACTTAAAATATTTGACATATTAATATTATTTGAAAAGTGTAATCCATTTTGATCAGCGCACAGGGGAATATTTTCAGATATTTATTCAATCACATTTCACCTTTTTTCATTTTTCATGACCTTTTACCCCTCCTATAATACGATTTCTCTTTC